>NC_134710.1:137699331-138041831 GCF_043290135.1 Rhipicephalus microplus
TTTAGTCACATTTAGGTTGCCACATTATTATTATTATTATTATTATTATTATTATTATTATTATTATTATTATTATTATTATTATTATTATTATTATTATTATTATTATTATTATTATTATTATTATTATTATTATTATCCTCTCAAATAATGAACTGCTACCGCATTGGTTTGACGTGCACATCATTCGTTTCTGACAGGGTTTTTTTTTTTTTTCGTGCTTACCTCTTGAGCCCCACTTGCGCTGTTCTGCATGCGCACCGCACCTCTAATCTTCAGCCAAATAAGCGCTATTCCTTGCTATTGCGCTATTTTGTGTGCAAAGCCCCGTGTAAACAGTTGTACGAAACGCTGCACTAGTATGCACTGCCTGACACGACTGATCACGAGAAGTCGGCGTTTAGTAATGCCGCACCGAGGCGCAGACCGCGAGCAGACCTCTATATATGGTCATGATCTCGAATACACGTGTACGTGGCGATCAGCGGTGCAGAACGTCGCCGGCGCATAACGCAAGTTGCCCGACAGCGCGTGCTATGCGCTGCTCGCGCAGTGCAGTGTTCACTCAGGCGAGCAGCGAAAGCATGTATCAGCTCTGCTGACATGGTTACAACCGGATTTGTTTACGCAAACCTCACATGTTCGAGTGCGCGACTCCACGCGAATTTCTCTTGTGACCTTATTTAACTTAGATCGAGACGAACAAAACATACATGAAAAAGAAAACAAAAAATACCATTGCAGTATAAAAACGAAATCATGAAATGTAGAGAAACTATATATATATATATATATATATATATATATATATATATATATATATATATATATATATATATATATATATATATATATATATATATATATATATATATATATATATATATATATGCTGTGTACTTTAATACTTTAAACTGAAGCGCCACACACTCTACACTTGATGTGGAATGCTGGAAGAGACCATACTCTGAGACTGATCGTCAAACGAATATGTGACGCGCTTAGTTTGGAGAGTTTTATGGGGCTTATATCACGAAGAAAAACGTCCTGGAAACAAACCTCCGTGCCTATTGGATGTGCTAAATTACAAAAGCTTGGCGGAATCTGAATGTACTTACGACACCTGTGATTAAATGACGTAGTTTGTTAAATGAACGGTAAGGCGATTGAGCACGTGTACGTGTGTGCATCCATACTGTGAACTCCCCACAATTTCTTTTTTTAGCACCCCTTTCTTTCCTTCCACAGTGCATGGAATCCAAGTGTGTTCAGCGGTTCAGATATCTATCTATCTATCTATCTATCTATCTATCTATCTATCTATCTATCTATCTATCTATCTATCTATCTATCTATCTATCTATCTATCTATCTATCTATCTATCTATCTCTGTACGTGAGCATGTGTGTGTGTGTGTGTGTGTGTGTGTGTGTGTGTGTGTGTGTGTGTGTGTGTGTGTGTGTGTGTGTGTGTGTGTGTGTGTGTGTGTGTGTGTGTGTGTGTGTGTGTGTGTGTGTGTGTGTTTTGCCGATGTAACAAGTGCATGCGTGCGACACTGCCTCTCTCAATATTTCTTAACAAGTGCTCGAAAGCGGTATATATGGAGCGAGATGCACACGAGGGAAAGGCAGATAGGTTAACCAACTTTAAAATCCTTCACTAGAGGGAGGCGAAAAGGAGAAATAAAAAACATGAAAGCAAGGGCGAGGAGAAAAACAGGTGTGCAAGAAGGAGAAAAGAGGAAAGGGCATGTATAGGCTAGCGATCGTTCGATCGGGCCAACGATATGCAGTGAACATTTTGAATTGTATATGATTTTTTTAGGTTATCGGGAACACATCATTGCGAATTCTCGAAACACTCCGCGCTTAGCTGGAAAATCGGGTAGCGATTCTGCAAGGTCAAGTCTGCTCTCGCTCTCTTTGCTGGCCTCCGGCATTTCGCTCATCGTGGCTAGGGAACGAGGCGCGCGCTCTTTTGCTCCCGAATTTCCCGAACACGCGGCGGCGGCTTTCAGCGCAGCCTTTCCCTTGCTCCCGCATTCTGCGGAATTACGCGAGCGCGCCACGACCGCTTCCTCGGCGAAGCCGTCCATTTGTTCGCGTTTTTTACGTCGCTGCAAAAGGTCAGAGTTGAGCGTGCGGATTTGCGGGAGCGCGCGGCCGACGCTCTCTTTTGTCCGAGCGCCGCCGCTCTGCCTTTCTCCGCACCGCGCTGCCCGTGCACGGCGGCGCGACAATCGTTTGGTGTGCTTGTAAATTCGTGCATTTGTTCCGGCTCGACACCGGCGAACGTCGCTTTCATTAGCCTCCTGCCGTTTACTGTGTCGATTGCAGTCGTCTCACCTGCGCAAGTGCCGGACACGGTTTGCTTTTTTTAACCTTTCTACGCCCACTGCCTTCCTCCTGCCTCTCTCTTTCTCTTTCTGAAGTCACGTCGAGTGCTGTCAAGAGTTAGCTCCTCGAATTCATTGCGACGCCATTCATCTTCTGCCTACCCGAATGTTTCCTCCGAACATATTTATCAGAAGCATTTTGCCATACGTAGGTTCGCTCCGTATCGTTTCCCACTGCTCCGACGAACTTAACTGCCGTCGTCGCTTTAGGCCGATTGCTAGGCACTTTCGCTTGCGTTAGCACTCGGCGACAAGTGCACACTGTTGTGTCGTTTAGCGTTTTGCTTGTTTGAGCCACTGTAACGCATTTCCTCCGCGAGTAAACTCGGAGCTTCTGAAAGGGCATAGGTTCCTTCCTACGCACTCTGTTCTTCGTGAAGCGATTTAAGATTTTTTCGAAGACGAGCATGCCAAATGCCAAAAGCGGCTTGATAGAATGTTTGCCTCTTTACTTTTTGTCATGCCAACAATTCTCTTTACCGCCTCATTATTTTTGTATTTTATTGGATATACAAATTACCCCAATGCACTGTTTAAGCTAAACAGACCGTCTTTTCATTGGTCAAACTTTTAATTTATTGACACTCTCGTATTTTTTATATTTTTTACCGACAGCAGATGTTAAGCACTCATTCCTATAGTCGTTCTGTAGCCTTTATGAACCACGATCTCCCCAAATCATGATGAGTCGACCCATAATTGGTGGTGAATAAATACTCTTGCTTTAATAAAATTTCCTTTTTTAGTACGCCTACAAACAATGATTTTGAATAATTCCACGCAGTCAATGCAAGACTCGCTGAAGTATGTATATGAATGTACCGAATCGATGCTTTGCATTAAAAGCGAAACTGCGTCTTATCTCGTTTTGCTTTCAGTAACTTCTGAGTATCTGCACTTAAGATGAACAAGTTAGTGTTATCAAATAAACCATGCAGTGTGGTACAATTTATTACATGGTATCGGTACTGTCTCGTCGCCACGTTAGCTCAGTTGTAATTGGGATACACGTCCATGTATTAATTCCCCCGGGGGCAATAAAGAAGAAATCAACAAAAAAAACACATGCGCGGTACTTCAATTCTCAACTCTCTGCCAATAATAACGCTCTCTTCTTCTCAATTGACAATCAGATTTGTTAAATCGGACTTGGCACTTTGGCAGCTAGCTTCGTACTTTCACCTTCGTACACTGTGTGTAAAGAGAGAGGGGAAGAGGGGATGGAATGCGTAAAAGGTAATGAGGAGAAATAGCTCGCAGGTCCACTTCGTCATACGACTGCCATACTTTCTTTTGCAAGCGAAAGCGATTCTCCATTTATATCACTTACACTACGCAAACTCATTCGTCCACTCGGCTCTAAATGTTTTACGAACCTCGTCGATTCATTCCCGTCTATTAACAATTCAGCCACCGCTCAACACATGCGCAGCACCCGTCTTTCCTAGTTTCCTTATCCCTTCTCTTCCCGCATACGCCACCACTGCCGGCATTTCCATCATTTTTTTTCTTATCCAGCCACTAAGAGAGGCAGGCGCCTTTGGCATAGCGCCGCCGGGCAGATAAAACTCTCATGGTTCGCCGAGCAAGACCAGGAGTCGTTGACATTTCGCCGTACCTGCGCGCGCAGCGTCCACGCAACTCGAACCGCGGTCGTCGAGGACGTTGTTCGCGCGGTCTCTCTCTCTCCGCTTTTCGGCTTCTTCTGTCAGCACGCGTGTCGCACGGAAAAGCGCTCCCGAAGCCGCGCTTTCCGCCATTCGAAGTGCGCGCTGCATGTGACTGAAATTTAAACAGACTGTTTTCCAGCATGGATGGAGTTTGTTAGGGGAACACTTGCTTATTATTCTTTGCTTTGGATGTCATTAATAATGTCTTGTTGGATTTGTACATTTTAACCATTTCCTCCCTGATTACGAGACTCAGCTGTACTTCGTCGATTTGGTTGTTGTTATCAATTTCTAGTTTGACATATTGCACAATGTACTCCATTGTGTACACCTCGGTACACAACCTGTAATGGCCTGTAATGGCCTGCGAAAGTCTTACAGTATTTGACAAATAAATAAATAAATAAATAAATCATACAATCACAGTCTCTTATGCATACGCTCAAGCATTGAAGGCAAACGCTATGATTTTTTTTTCATTTTCACTCGATGTATTGATACCTTCCCGTCCCACTTCAAAAGCTGCTAGCGGCTCGCCTTGTTTTGTGCTGCCCCCTTATTGGCCCACCCTCTAGCCGAGTGTAATGTCATGTGATGACGTCATGTGGTGACTTCATAACGCGACGATGATATTTTTTCGCATCACTCGAGTTTACTACGAAGGCGCCGATTGTTAACATTCGGCTTAAGGCTTTGAAAAAATGAGGCCTTAAAAAAAACTGATACGGTGCGTTTCCTCAGTAGGCACGGCAAAATTATATGTACGTGAAGACATTGTAGGTCGCACAACGAGGCCTCTGCGCTCGACATAATTGTTTTCTCGAATTATGGGATCTGTTTTTTTTTTTTTTTCGTCGATAGCTCTCACTGGGCTTTTTTTTCCCTCTTCTCCGTACGAAGCATGCAAATTTAATATAGCAGAGCTCACACGAAAAGCAAACGAGAATTCAACGTTGCATGATGCTTCTTTTGAGGATATGCAGTACCCGTGTGCGTCATTTTCGTGTCGTTCGTTCCCTATAGGAGTTAAATAAAATTTTGGTGCTTTATATTCACAAACTTCTTAATCTCGTCCACCCACCTAGCTTTCTGGCTTTCCCTAACCCTCTTGCCTACTCAGTGTGCGTCAACATGTTCCAAGTCATCAGCATTTGTGAACCCAACGCGTGTGCGAGCTCTCCTTTCTCTAATTTTTTTTTTTCCATCTTTCAAACTTCCTCATCCCTATCCCCAGAGTAGGGCAGCACACCAATCGCTCCAGACTGGTTAACATCCTTGCCTTTCCTTTTCCTCCTGTTCCTCCTCCTATCAATCCAGTCTGTTACCCTTAATAGCCAGCGGTTATCATGTCTACGCGCTACATTAACTTGCCTACGCGCTAATTAACTCCACACTGGACCCACAGCTCTTATTCGAGCTTCTTCAGCTTTTATTTCGTTATCCAAGAGAATTTACAGGTATAAATGTGATGATGATTTATGTAGCAGCCAGTGTAAATTCAGTACGTTAATTAAGTGATTTTAAGGTGAAGGTAACGTCTACACTGCAACATACCTAACTGCATATGTATTTACGCTATGCAACCAAACAAATGAACATGATTGATTGATTGATTGATTGATTGATTGACTGATTGATTGATTGATAAACTGTTCTAATACATGCTGACTTAAGCCTCTGGGCCAGTGCATGAATCACTTGCATGCTGCTGGTATAGTGCCACCGACTCAGCGGCTTTTTGTGGAACTCGTCACTTGCCTTCCATGACGTTTATTCACACATTCAGCTGAGTTGATTCTTCAAGACGTCACATTGCATCTTACTTGGTTGTCTCGTTTGATTCCTGAGTTTTTCGTACAATTTACTGATGCGTCAACTGCCTTTCCGCACCGAACAACCAAACCATAAAAATGTGGATGGACATTTAAAACTGAAGAATTGCAGGTACGTATTAAACAAAACAGAGCCAGGTATAATGCGGGCCACCAGAAACCTTGCTTGATGGTCTTTCGTCGCACTTACCGGAACGTGTAAGGTTAAAGCCCGCGCACTCGTTTTATTAAATAAACGCGCGAATGGATGAGTGCCCTCTTTCACCTATCGCGGGGCTCTCTCGACCGCTGACATTTGCGCGCGGCGCACTCGCACTTGTGCCACGTTGTTTCGGCGCCCCAATCGCTCCATTTCTTTTCCTGCTTTCCTTTTCGTTCACGTTTCCTTCCGCAGAACAAGCAAAAACAGCCGCTATTCGCGATGTCGCATTGCGACAAACACGTGAACGCGAAAGCAAGAAAACTGATTGATTGATTGATTGATTGATTGATTGATTGATTGATTGATTGATTGATTGATTGATTGATTGATATGTGGGGTTTAACGTCCCAAAACCACTATATGATTATGAGAGACGCCGTAGTGGAGGGCTCCGGAAATTTAGACCACCTGAGGTTCTTTAAGGTGCACCCAAATCTGAGCACACGGGCCTACAGCATTTCCGCCTCCATCGGAAATGCAGCCGCCGCAGCCGGGATTCAAACCCGCGCCCTGCGGGTCAGCAGCCGTGTACCTTAGCCACTAGACCACCGCGGCGGGGCTAGCAAGAAAACTGAGAGGAAGCACACGAGTTCGCCTGCTGAACGTTGGACGCAATTAAGACGCCGTGACGCTTTCGTATGTCACGGGGGTACACACTGCGCAATGTTAGATCATCGCTAGGGCTGACTGCTGGGAGTCCGTTGAATATTCCTCTGGGAAATGTGGCATATATACGATGGCTCAATGACAAACAAACAAACAAAAAAGCTGGAGGAGGTGAAAAATTCTAAACATCTCCCTTATGCAGTCATTGCTCCGAAATTTCAGCACTTTGTCCGGACAGCCAAGATTACATTTACTTTAGGGCCCCGAAGGAGCCCCTCTTTGCAGGGAGCGCATCGAGAATTCCCTGAAGAGGAGTTTTATTCCGTGATCAAGAATCCACTCCGACTAAAACAGCTCAAGGCTGTCCAGAAGGCCCACGAGGCAGCGGCCTCTTCGTTCCATGCTTGGTAGCCATCGGCGATCCTCCCCTTGAAAACAAACGTGGATTCCTTCGGTGTACCTAAATGAAGTTTGTTTACTTTTACCTATCTGTCTGCGTTATATGATTTTACTCTGACGCAGAAGATGCAGAAGCACGGTGAATTTCAGACTTCCATCTCCGTTCGTGAACTTCTGAATTATTAAGAAAAACTGGAGGGATCCGAGCTAATTTCTCGGACTATCAGTTCAGTAGCACTGATCATCCACTAGGCACACAATAATAATAATAATAATAATAATAATAATAATAATAATAATAATAATAATAATAATAATAATAATAATTGTTTTATTTCCATGAACGATGGAGGAGACTGCGGCTAAAAGTTGCTTCAGACACTTGACAGAAGGCCCGCAGCTACCTCTACAATTATAACCTCAACCCAGGTGTGAGGTTATAACGCATTTACAACCCTGGCTATTTTTGTATCACAGGCCCAACTACATGGGCAACATAAAATGCGCATAGACAGCACACGTGCATCTGTCCTGTTTCAAGTACCTGCTAAGTCTATGCAGTTGCGCCTGTGCTCCAACACACCGGACTTTATGTTACTTATATTGCAAGTAGTAACAAGACAGAAGTTCGCGAGAAGATTGAAGATTATAGCGATGAGGAGACGGGGAATCTCGCGTGAGCCATTTCCATTCCCTGTTCAGCAATTCCACATCGCTTATATATACAGCAAGAACACATTCCAACTGTACTGCATAGGGTTTGACGTCCCTATGTGCACTCTAAAAGGTGAGAGTCCTCTTTTCTGGGAGTTCTGAGCTTTCACTTATATGGCTCTCTTTAACAAGACACGTAAACTTCATTTTGAGGTTTTTATACTCTCGTTGGAGAGTCCTAGAATTCAAGAGAGAAAGAGATAAAGTCCGATAATTTATTATAAGGCAGAGAGATTGGCCTGAGCTATAGTACGTTCTATAGCCTGCTGCTGTACACAGGGGATAAGAGAATAGAAAAAAGAGGAATGATGTGGACAAGGAGAGGTGGTGCGTATGTACGGTAGCCACTTAGCCCAATACCCTACAGCTTAGTATCCTGTCCAGTGCTTTTGGTAGAATATAGAACAGCTCTTGTAGCAGTTTTTGACACTGTTCGGTCGCACATTGCTGACAAGATGTAACTTTCACTAAGCGGTGTTCCTCAGATGCCTGCCAGCGTTGAAGTTAGCATCTTCCTTGGCGTCAAGTATAATGGGCAGTCACAAAATATAGAGTTAGCGTTTGTCTCTTAAAGAGAGTCATATACATGCCAAGGCAAGAGTCACAGGAAAAATCTCACGACACGTGCTTTCTTTTACAGCGAAAGCTGTTATGAGATCACAACTCGGGTCACGCGCAGCGCCATGGTTGTCCGCCGCCGCCGCTGCCACCGGTGTCCGTAACCACTGTCGCACGAAATGAGACAAAAAAATAGTACCAAGAACACAGTGGGGCTCAAACCTGGGTCCGCTGCGCCCAGTATTCTACCACTGAGCCACGCCGGTGCTTGGGACTTGTTCGCAAACTTGCGTTAGGCAGGCTTGATGTTAGAAAATGAATCGCGTCAATGTGAGTAATAAAGCGTTTTAGAACTGTTCTGTGAAAGAACGACCAGGCGTAACGAGTGGGTCATCGAATGATCCAACCTATCACTAAAGCTTGTTCTTGATCACCAATTAACTGTGGTGCGTACCCGCTTCAAGCAAAATTCCTCATCGTCGTCAGCCACTGCATGAACAATGGGCAAAAAAGTGTCTAGAGGATACCACGCCGCTTCTCAGAAGAACGACGAAGCATACCATAGCGAGATCCGGCCTACTACCTAGAAATTAGTATTAATAATGCCGTAGTGGGTACCCTGCAAGTGTGCTTGCAGCAGTTACCCAATGAGTGTTTAAAAAAAAAGGCTCTGAAAGGCCGCTCTTCTATAGCTTTTGCAGTGACTGTGCCGCGCCTTCCGCGCAGGCCTGGCGTCATTTGGTCTGCTATTTCGTCATCAATGCTTCCAACATTTGTTACCTTATACCAATCTCCTGGTGATTTATCATAGCCTGCCTTGTATTCATTTCTGTACTGTAGACGTCTTTGGCGCTTTATATTCAAAACTAACTTAAATTTCCCAATGTACTTTACAGTTCACAGTTCACACGAAGCGAGCGTTCGTTTCGTTTGACAGATAGGAGCATCGAAGTGCGCCGAAAGCACCGCTTTCGAAGATGTAGGGTGCGGCACGCCGCTATATACGACAGCGGAATGCCGCTATCTGCGGGCGCTCACATAAGCGTCCTTCAAAGATCCCTTGTCTAGAACACCTCCCCGCATTTGCCCTACAAACCACACATCCTTGTAGCTGCTTTACTGCTTGTGCGGCCTTCCATAAAAGCTTACTAGGAAACCTGCTAGTATGTATAAATTCTGGTATTCCTGAAGTCGTAGCCTAGGACACTTAACTAGAGGTTATGATGCTTATTCTCACTAGCTCGGAAGCAACAGAAAATTGTTCGCTCACGCACACCTGCTATTGAAGAAGAAGAAGAAGAAGAAGAAGAAGAAGAAGAAGAAGAAGAAGAAGAAGAAGAAGAAGAAGAAGAAGAAGAAGAAGAAGAAGAAGAAGAAGAAGAAGAAGAAGAAGAAGAAGAAGAAGAAGAAGAAGAAGAAGAAGAAGAAGAAGAAGAAGAAGAAGAAGAAGAAGAAGAAGAAGAAGAAGAAGAAGAAGAAGAAGAAGAAGAAGAAGAAGAAGAAGAAGAAGAAGAAGAAGAAGAAGAAGAAGAAGAAGAAGAAGAAGAAGAAGAAGAAGAAGAAGAAGAAGAAGAAGATTATGACGACGACGACGATGATGACGATAATGAGGATGATGAAGAAGAAGGAGAAGGATTCTTGACATTCTCCTGATTCTTGACTAATTCCTCGGAGTGGGTACGGGCCATTGTTTTCGAAGGAAAAACAAATAAACAAGCCTATCAAGGTTAGCTTTGTGTGGTTATGGTAGGTGGTACACGTATTTCAGGGCCTGAGTTAGCTAAAGTAGAGCGCTTGAGTTTTATCGGACCTTTCTTAGTTTAGAGTAGATTACTCTCGGAGGGCTGGTCATCTTCGCTATATTAAAGTCATTCCCGGATTAACGTACCCAGCAAAATAGCGGCTTCGTACTTGTGGACATCCATTACTCGCAGACATTACTTTCAAATTGACCCGCCACGGCGCTCTAGTGGTTATGGTGCACGACTGTTGGCCAGCAGGTCGCAAAATCGAATTGCGGCCGTGACGGCCTAGTTTTCGATGGAGGCGAAAATGCTTGAGGCCAGTGTGCTTTGATTTAGGTGCATGGGCGGTCGAAATTTGCGGTGTCTCTCGTTATCATATCGTGATTTTGGGGCGTTAAACGCAAAAAAAAAAACTTATTATTACTTTCAGAACAGAACTCCTTGTGAGCAGATACGCCCTCCTTTTGTAATATATTAGTTTATCTTACGAAGGTCGGCATCTCTTTTATTTCATCAGTCCAGTATGGTTATTGTTATCGGGGACAGTTAGCTATAATAAAAACCTTATTTGACCATTATGTTACTGGACAAGTGGATGCACGGGGCCCTCAGCACATGAGTGCACTGACGACTGGCCTTTGTGGTTCACTGGGCTTGGTCAAAATGAGTCAGCTGGCTCACGCGATTGCTGCTAAAGCCAGGTCTCCAAGCACTTCGTGCAAAATGTGAGCCACAAAAGCGAATAATTTATGGTCTGAAAGCACAGTTTGCATTTCAACGTGATGAGCGCGAGCGTTGGCCGTTCCTCGTACCACGAACATTCCGGGGTTTATGTGACGCCTTCTTTGTAGTTTAGGGTATATGTTCGTTTGCCTCGCCGCGGTGGTCTAGTGGCTAAGGAACTCACTTGCTGACCCGCAGGACGCGGGATCGAATCCCGGCTTCGGAGGCTGCCTTTCCGATGGAGGCGGAAATGTTGTAGGCCCGTGTGCTCAGATTTAGGTGTACGTTAAAGAACCCCAGGTGGTCGAAATTTCCGGAGCCCTCCACTACGGCGTCTCTCATAATCATATGGTAGTTTTGGGACGTTAAACTCCACAAATCAATCGATCAATTAACCAATCATATGTTCGTTTGTATTCCACGCAATGTTCCAACTGTTCTGCTCAAAGATCCGGATGTGGAATGATGTACCTTTGTGGCTATCCTTTTTGCCTTTCTTTGGAGTGTGGCGTGGAATTGTGTAGGGTTGCGACAGTTGCTCGTGCGAGAAAGCCCGTCGGCCCTTCCGTTGCTCTCTCGTCTCGCATCAGCGGGGCACCAAACTAGTGAATCCGGATTCTGAAGTACTTTCCTGAGGAGTGTCAACATCTTCGTTGGTCTCACATCAGCCTGAAACGTGTACGGCAACCTAATTGCGAGACACTGATAACTAGGATCGAGTCTCCTTTTTGTTATGCGCATCTTAGCGCTATACCAACAGTCACCATTACGGCCATACTGACTGATGGGGGTGTCATCGATGCGGCTAAGGTTGCACCTCGGAATCTGTTGCTACAATGGTGTAGCGTTTGCAATACATTCTACAGAAGACAGTTTAGAAGACGGATGGCTGTTTACCGCAGGCATACGCAGGGTCCCTCATTAAGGAAAGCGAAGTTTCTGTAGTGTCGGGGCCCTGACTTGCGTCTTCCTGGGCGATTCTTCGTCTTCCTGGACAATCGGAGACAAAAAAGGCGATTGCTTGATCCCCAATGGTGTCAGGTAACAGGTAGGTCACCTCTCCAGCCTGTTGAAGTCTTGAGGGGTAGCCAACCTGATTAAGTAGAGCTTTGTCTTACTCCGTAGGACGGTTAACAAAATTAGAAGGCTTGAATTTCATCAGACCACCCCTCGGTAACAGCTGTTTACTTCTGGCCCGCTGGTCATGATGACCCAACGCATTGATGGTATCATACTTGTGGACGTCCATTACTCACAGATATTACTTTCGACTTATTAGGTGCAGCGTTATTAATTTGCGATAAGATCGGGATGACTCTGCATTGTGGACTTGCACAGGGAGACAAAACCGTATTGCTCGGGACCAAGTATGTAGTTATTGAGAAGGAATTACTTATTTGTAATCGAACAAGTTTTTCAAAATGTGTGCCCTTAATATTCAGGACATATCAGGTCTGCAACTGTTTCTATTATTAGATCCCCCACTTTTAAATAACGGTGTCACCTTAGCAACATTAAGTCTGCCCCGATAAGAGTTCCGAGTGAAAGCGTTGTTGAATACGTGGCGAAATCGAATGCATAAAATACCAGTGTTCCTATATTTGATTCAAGTGCATTAACGCCATCATGTCAAGGAACCTTGTGCATTGGCAAGAACGGCTGAAAGGTGATAACAACGCAGCCTCAGGGACATAAATAACCGAAGGAGCCCTTCCAGCGTTATGATAAACCATTATTACTGCTTCGGGTGCCGTGATAGTACAGTGCGGAGAATCAGTGTGACTGTACACCCTGCAGTATTTAGTTGCAGCGTTTATTTGTATCCAACGTCTCAAGGCGAGCGCCTATCCATCATCACGCGATGACAGAACTTGTGAGGACGCTATGCGCACATGCACAGGATTCTAATCCACAGAAAATAATGAAAAAAATATCTCAAATATGGTGAGCCATAGCAAAGCGAAACAAAAGCGTTATATTATTTTTTTCCTGTTACATCATTAGTTGTTGGGAGAAAATATTTTAAATTCAAATGCTAAAGGTAGCTGTTACATGTCACGTTAAATGGATCAAGGAACGTACACACTTTAAGCAGGTCCAGCGAGAGCGATTTCAAGAAGCAGTCCTTCCGGATAGCCACAGCGGCGTTCGTCTTTCTCCCACAATCAACAGGTGGCATGCGCGACGCTCCTAAACGTACGTAAACGCCTGCAGTCCACGAGCGGGCTCTCTTCGCAGGCGCGCGGTATGTGTTACTTTAAAACTGCACGCCGTAAAAGCAAGAACGTGAACGAGAATGTTCTTAACATTAAGAAAACAGGCGTGCTTCGTTGAGCGAGTTGTTACATCCTCAGCAGCTGGAAATGTGTCGGAAATTCGCAGTGGCGAAACAGCTCCAGCTCATAGAAAAAAAAAATCACAGCATATCCACGGAGCGAATGATGATGATTGGGGCAAAGCTTCGGAGGGTGCTATCGGTAAACCATGAATCCTCCGTCCACCCATCCTCCGTCCGTCCATCCGTCCGTCCACCCACCCACCCGTCCGTCCGTCCGTCTGTCTGTCTGTCTGCCTGTCTGTCTGTCTGTCTGTCTGTCTGTCTGTCTGTCTGTCTGTCTGTCTGTCGGTACAGTGAGTCAGAACTAGGCGGTTACGTACCACTATCGAGCTTAGAGGGACGAACCTGGCTTTAGGAGCTCCCCCCCCCCCCCCCGCCCTAAAAAAATTACGACGTTCTCGACCTGAATGCTACGAGTAGCTGGTGTCTCAAACTACTGAAATCCGCCATTGTGTCATCAAATAAAGGTATGGTGTATTTTGCATAGCTGCCAGTGTACTATGACATAATTACCGAGTTAACCTCCTCACCAACACTTCATTCTTCGTCGCTTTCATCTTTTCTAAGATAGCAATGCCGAACAGCGTCAACCTAAATTTTCAGTGATGAACGCATGTGGGCCGGTCTAACTTCGAGTCCATCTAAGTAAATCTCAATTATAGATCACCAGGGCTGGAGCTAGCTTCAAGTACCTTTACAAATACTCTTCATTCATTGTAAACGGTGTTCTTCCACATTTCTGTGTCAGTTATGCTCAGCGCAGATGTTGGATTCGTTGCATACTACAGTATACAAGTAGGCAACACCTTATAGCCGCAATGACACGTGAACCTCGGAATTCATGCATGTATACGTCGACCCTTACATTCCCATCCCTGGCCACTTCAAAAGTAGAAGTGCTAGCCATTCATGTGGGACGCAATATATAACCGATGCAATATATAGTTACGTTAATACGGGAAACGAACATTGCTCAAAGTACCGGCAACTTTGTATCACTATATCCTGTCACGCGTACACAATTTGTTGTGTAATTTTTACTTTATCGAATCGTACAACTTAGAATATTAAGGTTCTCGTTTGGCTTAGGTTTGTTAAGTGCAACAGGCGGTCGGCAAGTATCGTGCGTGCAAAAGCGAAAGACCGGTTTGCATTCGAGACGACTCACCGCCTGCCGACGTCTTCCATGTAGGTCTTGAGCGAGGTCGCATCGCCGTCAGCCGCCTCTCCCGCCGCTCCTGCCAGCGTCAGTGACGGGACCGGAGGACCCGGTGCCCGCCGGGTCCCCGTCTCTGGGCCGCTCGCCTCCGCGGCCGTGCTCTCCGGGAGCGCGGCGCGGTCATGGCGCACTCTCGCTTCTGCGGCACCGGCCTCCCTGGCAGACACGACGTCTCCTTCGCGACTCGAGAAGCGCGCACCGCAATCAGCCGCCCCTCACCGCCGCCCGCGCCACAGGTACACGGAACAGCGCTGCGCGGACTCCGCCGCCGTACCGTAGTCGCGAACGGCCGCTGGCTCCGAGCCTCGGCTCGAACTCCGAGCTACGTGCGGAGCCCGTCGCTCTTGGGCGCACTGTCCGCGGCGCGCGCGGCACGTCGTCCTCTTAGAGGTCCATCGCGGGCTTTCGATGCGTTCGAAGGCGCGCGTGTTAATCCGGCGCGCCGGACCGGCTTGACGCAAGCGGCCACTGACACGAGGGTCTCGTTAGCGCTCGCAGCTGGCGTCACGCGCCAACTCTATTAGCCGATGGCGCTTCGCCGCCGACTGTGGGAAGGCTGCGTCGCTCAGCTCCGCGCCAGTGCGCGGAAGAGGTGGGCAGTGGAGGGAACGTAGTGGAGGGAACGCGCGCTCGGGAGATGGAGAGAAGCGGCCGGGAAAGTGGCGCCATCTGCTGCGTGGAGAGTTTTCGTTGCGCAGCACGACTCGGACTGCTTGCGGTATTCTAGTCACTGTACTTGCAGGGAGAAATGGGAAGTCCGAGAGGCTGCAGCGAAACCTTGAAGCGAGAAAATGGCTGGCTATATGCTGGCCGGCGGATTTTTTTTTGTTTTGTTTTGTCTCAATATGGACAACGACGAAGAGGGAAACGATTAATACAACGCATCTGGACGCGCACGTGTTTGCGTTAGCGTGCGTGTGTGCGTTTATGCATGCGAACGTGCTTGAAAGTGCCCTTTTCCACATCGCTGCAAGCGCTTACTCAGCATCTGTATTACGGAACAATGTATCATCCCGTGAACGTAGCTTTAGTTTCATCTTATTGCGCAGGATTTCTGCTCTACATATATCAATTACTTCATTTTGTCCAATGATGTTTTCTTTTGCTGACTCATCATGAAAATTGTAAGAATACACTTTATTTTACAGTATACATACGAACAGACTAAATTATTAGGCTCTGTTTCGTTATGTATGTCCGCTCAATCTTTACCACTGGCTATGCAATTCTCTGAGATATATAAGATGAGTGGCATCTTACGAACACTTGAGCTGGTGTTTCCACTTACAAGCACCTTCTCCTAAACCGGAAGGCTATATATATATATATATATATATATATATATATATATATATATATATATATATATATATATATATATATATATATATATATATATATATATATATATATATATATATATATATATATATATATATATATATATATATATATATATATATATATATATGCTCTTAATGATGTCGAGCCATCTGTCTTCATAAGTTAATTCGTTTTTCATTAAATTTTGCCAATGGCTGAAAGTATTTCTTAAAGTGTTTTCTTCGATCACACATCTGCTTGTTGAAGAACGCTACATCGCACGCAAAATTGTGTTATAGTCTTCATGCGCGCCTATAGAAATCGCTGAGTGCGTGCACAGATCGCGCTGTCGTAGGCATTCTGATTCGCGAACTTGCATTTGGCAGACCTCTATCGTCACTAAAATCTGCAAATTAAATGAGAGAGGGAGAAAGAGAACACTGACAACCGGACATTTGTTTCTCTACTGCGAAAAACTTGGATGACGCTTCACGGCTAGAACGCGGTATCGTAAACGGGCCCCGCGCGCAGAGTCTTCTCAATTGCTAACCCAGTTGTGGTTCTCGGAGAAACTATCGTCTGTGCGCGCAACATTGGTCTTGCCAAACTCCCAGACTGCTTACTGCAAGTATACGCTTGCGTAGTGTCTGCCGTATTGCAAATCATTCTGCGAATCAGCGAAGGTCCTTCTATATATGCGTCTGTAGGTGAATCTGTGCAGCTGATGCCTGTGTTGTGGATGATGATCAATTATGAGTGAGCGATTTGTAATGGGAGGGCATTTATGCCACCCATGTCGTTACGCACTTCACATGTTTCATACCTGGTGCCGTTCTATGCTTCTGCCACGCACTATTACGTGTGTTATGAAAACTCCTCGCACATTATGACACTAGTGTGTGTGTGTGTGTGTGTGTGTGTGTGTGTGTGTGTGTGTGTGTGTGTGTGTGTGTGTGTGTGTGTGTGTGTGTGTGTGTGTGTGTGTGTGTGTGTGTGTGTGTGTGTGTGTGTGTGTGTGTGTGTGTGTGTGTGTGTGCATGTGTGTGTGTGTGTGTGTGTGTGTGTGTGTGTGTGTGTGCATGTGTGTGTGTGTGCATGTGTGTGTGTGTGTGTGTGTGTGTGTGGGTGGGTGGGTGGGTGGGTGTGTTATTGTACAAGTCTCAAGCGATGACGTGGCTCTGTGGTAAAATACCTATTTTCCACGCAGAAGGCCTCGCTTCGATACCCACTCTAACTAAGATTGTTATTATTTGTCCTGTGTGCATCCATCTCGATTTTTTTTTTTTTGGTTACGTATACGACGCTGATTTTTCGCTCACAACCAACGACGCCAAAGCCGGGAGTGCGATAACACGAGATGTCTGGTTTAATGCGGTCGCGTGAAAACGGTAAGTGGGATTCGGGGCTGACGAGGAGAAAGTATATAGAAAGTTAAAACAGACGCATGATCAGTGATCGCTGCTGGTCACGGGCAGTCAGGCGCCAAATACTGTGACAGTGCACCATCATATGCAGCACGAAAAATAAAAAGGCATATTTAGGCAACGTGCTTAGGTATATTATCCTTGAATGTTAACATCAGTAGTGCTGTTTTGCACTACATGTGCCATAGCTAAGTAGACTAGCAACGTGTAAGACGGGACAGTTCACGAAACGTGGTGACGGGCGTCATCGCAACCACCGTCGTCTCACGTTGATTGCGTTGGTCATTTACTGCAATGCGAAGTACTTCATAAATAGTATGCTAAGAAAAAAAACAGAAAAAAACTGCCTGAGAGTTTTCGATGATGGTCTTTACGAGAAAGCTGTCTGCAGAAGCAATCCTCTGCACCCAAACAAATCAAATATTCACCATGGAGATGCCCAATGCGTACTTCAAGCAACTCGGCGACAAATTTTGCGGCGCATATATGGTTCACTTAATATGTGGATTTCTGCTATTCTTAAAGCATGTCAAGTTTTATTTAGCCTAATTTAGTAAATAACCGTGCACGTTATGAAAACTGTCTGAGTAAATTTTTATCCGTAGTGTACACTTTCAGTGCAGCTTACGGGAAACTGCAGCCTCTTTTTCATAATAAATTTCATGTCTTGTAAAATATTGTGGACCAGTCTAAATACTCCAGCATTTCAGCTCGAACCCTCGTTTGAATATAGTGCCAAGGAGAATAACTATTACTTTATTATTCATGAACTAGAACAATATTTCTAATCAACAGATCTAATGGCAATGTAAATGGGCCACTCGACTGCTAAAATGATTTATATAGGTCGGAAATCATGTATATTTCGGTGTTCCAATAATATTCCCAATAATACGTTCGTGATTGTCACCGCACACTCGTATCAATGCGCTCCTCCACGAATAACAAGAATGATAATTTCATTTTTAGGAGCTTCGGGAGATCTATTTCACCGAGAAACGCCTAATGACAGCATCTTATTCTTGTTTGCGGCACAGTTTTGTCGAAATTTGCGTACGACATGAGCGTTCATCATTCCTCAAAGTAGCGCTGCGCACATGTCGTAATTGTATTGCTTGCTTCTAATTATGCAATGGTGGAAAAAAAACTTTTGTGGCACTTGTACCCCTTGCTCCAAAAACAAATCTTTATGCAACGCATGGTATATTGCCACAGATGCACGAATAATGAACAGGTGCTGCGCAGATGTCGTGGAAAGTTCAAGGTTATTGGGCTGGTACACACTCTAGAAGACCGCAGCACAGTAGTCATTTGTTCAGTGTGGACAAACGGTGTGTATATAGCCAGTGTGTATACACGCCACTATAGTGACACGGTAAATGGGGCAGTCACTTTCATAACTTTATCAAGCGTACAGTGGTGGTTCACATGCAGTGCGTGCATATTTTCTACATCGCTTCACTTTTGCCCCACCTGCCGCAGTGGTCTGGTGGCTAAGGCACTCGGCTGCTGACCCGCAGGTCGCGGGATCGAATACCGGCCTCGGCGGCCACATTTTCGAAGGAGGCGAAAATGCTTGAAGCCCGTGTGCTTAGATTTAGATGCTCGTTGAAGAATCCTAGATGGTCGAAATCGTCGGAGCCCTTCACTACAGCATCTCGCGTGGTGGTTTTGGGGCGTTACACCCCGATGCTTATTATTGATCATTTCTGGGCCTTCTTTATCAAATCTTGCCGTACCCCGTGGTTTTACCTCGGAGAAATAACAATACGAATCTAGCCGTAGGGGAAGACTCCGGCTTAGTTCTGAATACGTGGGATTCTTTAACCTGCGTCTGTATGTATAAGTACACGTAGCACGGGTGTTCTCTCTCTCTCTTCTTTAATTTCTTTGTTCCTGTAAAATGCGGCCGCCACTGCCGGGTGGTGATTGCTGGATAATGCAATCTAGCTTGCATTATCCAGCTTTGCAACGCAAGAACTCAGTCTGCAAGGTAGCACGGTGGTTATGCTTGCACTTTGAAATTTTAGCCTTACAACGCTGACGTATTTCAGCAGAAGTTATGACCACCGAGAGCAAGGCCAGATAAAAAAAAAAAAACACCGGAGCCGTAAATATACGCGACATTACTGCTTCGCCAAATTATAGAGAATTAAGGTATACTCTTGTATTGCACGTCTGTCGTTGAGAATCTGCGGTCCAGCTTTCTGCCTTTTCGGTGACTCGAAGGCCGCGCCTGCGGAACGTGGAGCGCGCGCGGCCTTCGGGCGGCGGCGTCGGTTGCTGTGGAGAGGGTGAGCGTCTCGCCCTCTCCCAATTCCCGGGCCTTGCCCGGGAGTGACGCGTGACTTACGCGTCTGGAGGCGGCTGCTTGCAAACGGCGAACGGAAAGACGCTGCTAAAGCGTGGTACACGCGCAGAAAATCATGGGGCGTTGCATAAAATGCTTGTACAAAGGAACGTTATGCCACTACTGTCGAAAACGAAGATGCAGTGCACGGTCTTACTGAAAAGGTGCTCGGTTGCAAGCCTTCCTAGTTATTCAAGGTTGCATTAGCTGAAGAAAAAAAAAAAAGACTTGGGGTTGCACAAAGCAGGTGGTTGGTTGCATGGACATCAGAGGTTGCTTCGACGTTTTTCTTTCTTTCTTTTTTTTTTTTGCAACTGTTACCCACGTCCTATAGACGTATGCGAGGACGTCGGCATTCTTGCAAATACGTCTGCTCTGACGTGCACACAAACAGTATCACCATGAATCATCTCCTCTTAAGCAAAGTCTACGAACATAGTGTACTGGAAGCAAAACTAGGATTAGAGACGCTTTCAAGAAGCTGTGCGAAGCTTTTCTGGCGTTTCAAGTACAGCACACATTGAGGATGTAGTTGAGGTTGTAGTTGAGGATGTAGAAAGGAGAATGCCATTATTAGTATTTTTGCTTTCAAACGTAAAGAACAGCAGTGCGTTGAAGGGAACAAAAGTGTGTCTATCAGCTCTTATGTTGTCTCATAATGCACCTGCTAATTTTGTTGCAAGATACAAGACAACATAGTGATGTAGCTCTTAAGTTATCTTGTCACAGTGAACGTTTGCAGAGCAAACCGTAAAAAAAAAAAAAAAAAAACTGCGCGTACCATGGGAATCAGTGTTGTGGGAAGTATGCTCAATGAAGGTGACTATGCAGTATTTTTTATTGAGCGATACATTATGAAATAACGCTGGGGGTGGTGCACATAAAGGTACAAAGAAAGCCACCACAGCGTGTTTTTGTGGGAACTAGTAAACAAGAAAAGAATACAAAGGAAATGCGAGGCATGTTTTCTCAATGTCATGCACGTCAACGAGCCGTTCTAGTCAACATCGTCATTACTTTTTAAAAAAACGACAAAAAAAAAACAGCGTTCGCGTGATATCAAATACACGGTATTATAGCCACACCTTACGGTCTTGGCATTCGAGAGGTGAATACGTTAAAAAACTGGTGAGCATTTTTTTTTCTGTCGTTCGAAAGCAGACGACGATCGCCAGAGCTGACTCATCACAAATATTTCGTTATACCTCTGCGCGGAAAAAACACAAGGAGAGCACGGCGAGAGCATTCACTCTGAGATTAAACTTGCTTATTGAGAAACTCCTTATTGAGAAAAGTGTCCCGGAAGCAAAAATAAACTTGTGTATTACTTCCGCTTCCTGGAATGCATATACGAAGTTATACTGTTGCAGAGCTAAACATGAGAAATAGAAATTTGGTGCCCGAACGCGGTATACCGTGGCTCGTTAATGTGACTTCTAATTTTTGTGTTGTGGTTATAACTCCTGTGGAAATCATAGTTGGTGGTAGTCAGATTACTCACCTGATCATCGGACACTGTAAACTGAAACCCGAGTCCTAACCCTTCGGCGAATTACACAGCACGAAATTCACGCATAATCTAGTAGGCTATATTCTAATTATCACCTAATTAACACTTAATAAACGTTATCTTAATACACGTTCAAATCAAGGCTTCTTTGTTAATTCTGTACACTTCAACGTCTTTGGTCAGTATGCTGCGTGTGTCGGTCCTTGTTTTGTCGCCTAGAGGAAGCCGGCTCATACCCACGAAGAATACTTCCCACAATGTCGATTATAAGGACATGTTTAAACGCTGCGTAGCATTACAAATAAAGAGAAGGACGAATTAAATGCGATGTCAAACTATATTCTTGCATCTCCCTCCAATCGCATTCCTCACAACTCTGTTTTCAAAGTAAATAATGAATTTTTATAACTCCATGATGTCTTAACGCTATATATGCGGGACGCTATCAATGCGACAGGCGCTGTTTTTTCTACGCCACTTTTTTTGTTTTGAAGGACGCACTTGTCCTCGTCGTTGGCTTCTCCTGCCATGGCTTCAATCGTCACAGATTCTCCATTCTCGCAAAAGAAAGCAACGATTACAAACAATACAATAATGAAGTAACGGCGAGGCTTTCATAACCGCATATTCCAAAATGTACAGGCTGTATGATGCGCCTACTTAGTTGTGTAACCTCGCCAGAACTTCCGAACAGAGTTTGGTGATCTGCACCAGGAATAGGCAGAATCGAGCCTTGGTTGCGTCAGATTTCCAGGCTTCACGAATTACCACACGACTTCTACACGCAATAACAGGTTCAATACTTTTCGTTCGTATTGGTTCGTATCAACTTATCAGAAGCCTATATATAATGAATGCATGACTATAACCAAGCGAAACCATACAAAAAATAGGGGCGTTAGCCAGCTCTCGTGTTGACCATCATTTCCTCCTCGTTCATCTTGTGATATTGCTCGACATGTTCTTTTCTTCTTTACAGTAAAGGCAGCTTTAAATTTAAGGGCTGTACTGACAGAGGCAAACGCAGACATTCGCGAAATGCGTGGAATACGTGTCGAGGATCCCGCTGCAGTCTTCGACTATCGAACGTTCGACTGTGTATTCTTTCTGTAACCACATATTATGGCACAGCGCAATGTAATAATAATAATAATAATAATAATAATAATGAATTACTACCTGGTGAGCCGTGTCGCCGATGGCGTAGAAGATTCTCTAAGACATATGATGCCCAAGTTTATCATTTGAAAGTTTAGCCATGTGTGCTCACACTGCGAATGATTATCGCCTGCTTCAGCAGCACCACCTCGGCAAGAACTTCAACTTCTTGTCGCGTATCACTTAGGAGGCATTTTGACGCGTATATGCATTTGTAATTCAATTATTATCAAGAAATCCACTTGACACTAAAGTTATTGGAGGGCTTTCTAAGCTGCACTGTGTGCTCTTTTGCGTTCACCCCTCATGTGGAAAATAATATTTAGGTCAAACCAGCAGGTGCGTGAATGAGCGATTGAGAGAACACAATTTGAAATCAGATAAACTAGCACCTGCAGGATTTCTATCACTCCACGTTCAAGCGTGTTGTTGGCAATCTTTTTTTTTTTTTTTGCAAACACACTCATTTTTGGTCGGTATAAGGAAGAGATACTCATTTGATTGTTGAAGCCGAACTTGTGAATGCACTTGGTGACTTCTGTATTACCAAGCCAGCGATATCATTGTCGCCTAAGGAACTGGATTTCTTGCGTAGGCGCTGATTTACAGTATTGCCCTTGTCATGATTTCGCTTAGGTGGAGTGGATTTTTTCGCACATGTCTTTGAGAGATACTACGTGGTTCACTGTCTGCCTGGTGATATTTGTCTATATAGAAGTAATCTGGTTGTGAAAATAAACATGTTGTTGCTAGTAACATTGTGCGATGTCCTTATGTGCTTTCTCGGGCCCATGTGTTGTTAAGAGATGCATCAAGGCTGTTTATATGATCAAGCCATTCTCGAGGAGAATGTCACTTACTTTAGCCCCGCCGTGGTGGTCTAGTGGCTAAGGTACTCGGCTGCTGACCCGCAGGTTGCGGGATCGAATCCCGGCTGCGTAGGCTGCATTTCCGATTGAGGCGGGATTCTTGTAGGCCCGTGTGCTCAAATTTGGGTGCACGTTAAAGAACCCCAGGTGGTCAAAATTTCCGGAGCCCTTTACTACGGCGTCTCTCATACTCATATGGTGGCTTTGGGAAGTTAAACCACACATATCAATCGATCAATCACTTGCTCTAGTTTCCTCTGGTGTCTGCCCCCCCTGCTCACTTGTCCCCCAAAGTATTTTGCCATATGATGGTGCTCTGCACACAGTTTGTGTTCCAATACTCACCGTAGACGGCAAAGTAGACAGCTAAATGGACGGCGGCCATCTTAAGTCTCATTACAATTCTCACGTAGCCGGAAAAGTAGACAGCTCCGAGAAGACCGCATCGTAGACAAATACGATGCAGGCTACTTTGCTGTCTAAACAAGATGGCGGCTCAGCGAATTGCTCAGATAGATCAAATCTCGCCAGAATAGCCGTCTGCACACAAGCAGACGCTTTCCAAGACGCTCAATGTGAGTAAAGTTTATTTGTTTTTTTTTTAATTTCATCACAAAACAAGCCAGAAATTACAACTGTTACGTTTGTTTCTTTTAGCTTTTTCTTCTCGACGCGAGGTGGCTAATCGTCGCGTAAAAGCTGTCTAAACGTGTTCCAACTCTCGGATAGCATGGGCTCGGTGTGGTCTTCTAAGCAGTCTGCTTAGACTGTCTACGTGCTGTCTAAGAACTGGAACACAGCCATGACCTACTACACTCCTGACCTGCCCAGAGAGCACCTCTTCCAGCGCCCACGTTCTAGTTCATACCTTCTGCCGCTAGGGCCGTCACCTACGAGCGGCGTGGCGCTAGGCAGCACCTGTTCGCTGTCGTCTGCTTCAGCCATCGCTGTGGCAGTGCAAATCGTTCTTATTGTGCATGAATTGTGTATGAATGTGTAAAATATGGCAAATAAAGCGATATGATTCCTCGTCAGAGTTGGCTGCATTCGTGTGGACGTTTGAAGCAGAAATAGAACCGTAAAAAAAGCACACAAAGGGTCACAGTGGCAAGCAGACGGGAACTTTTCTACAAATGAAGGAAAATTTATTATGAAAATATTTCTTGAATGAAAACGTAGTCCAACGAGATAAAAAAACTATTGTTAGGCATTCATTGTTCACACTGAATCACGATGGTTCCAGACGATACGCATACACAAATTGCAGAAGATACGCAGAAACACAGTAGGTCGTGTGCAGAAACTTGCAGACGGCAGATAGCTGCAGTAGTCAGCTCTAATAGTGGCCGCGTGCAGTTTTTTTTTTTTTAGATGAGCTGACACCTCAAATGTAAGTATGGTGTATTGCTGCGTGCCATATTGCAAATCGGAACAAGGCAAACAAAGTAAAGTAAGTTTTCACGAGTTTCCTGCCACAGACATACGGGAAGAATGGATCGAGGCAATTGGAAGAAAAGGTGAGTCTTGTGTTTTTGAGAGTCGTTTCAATTCAGAACGAGTTGCAAGCTAGCAAGAAGCACCAGGGTGCTTTAGTAAACTTTATTTCCGTGTGTTATGCTAATTCACTGAGCTAAAAAACATGAAAGCTTTTTTAAAGTACCGCGGCTAATATGGCAGGCTCCACAAATAGTGCCAAGAAATTTAAATATAGCACACAAGAAAAAAGTAAATATACGAAATCTGTAAATTATGTAAAAATGCGTAGCGGTGGGTTGCGAGGGGTTCGAGCACCCTTCCCGAAGGCTGCCTCAACAAATGCCGCCGAAATCCATAAAAAAATTAATGATATGAAATATTTACGTGCTGCCTCCACAGTTTGTCTCTCTCTGTGTGTGTGTGTGTGTGTGTGTGTGTGTGTGTGTGTGTGTGTGTGTGTGTGTGTGTGTGTGTGTTTAGCGATGGAACTCTTGAACACTGGGTGTCACTGAAGTTAGCGACCGAATTTGGTCAAATGTATTTCTCATCTCAAACCTCTATCTTCCCATACAGCTTTGTTCGTTTCTGTATAAGCTTACTTAAGGTAATTAGAAACGTTACGCCGGTAACGAAATGTGGCGATTAACTGTTCACTCTATATAGGGCTGGCAGGCGGTCGGGTATAATGACATAATTGAAGTCCTTCGTGCAATGAGCCCATCGGCTCTGTGAGGGTTAAGAGACCCAGCCGGTGAAACCGAAATGAGGAACCTGGAATAATCAGCGACAGATACTCTATTTATGTGCGTGCTGCATCTGAGATTACATCATGCATGACAAAGATTCGTTTTGGAGAATGCAAAAGAACAAAAACCACTGAAGTCATCGTCGTCAACGGCGGAGTCATTGTACAGGTTAGAGGTTTGCGCTCTAAACCAAGACCAAGGCGCTCAAGTGCGCCTCGGTTTCGGCTCTGTCGTATTGGGTCGCGCTTCGTTACTGAGCAGCCATTAGGAAATTCAGCTTTGTTATGAAACCTTGTATAGCCAATGAGCTCTTCGAATAAAGGGCTTCAAGTATGCCACTGGACTCGACCACGTACCATCACTAAACATCAATCGACGAATGTAGTCATCTAAAAAGACATTTACAAAGGCTGCGAGAAAATATGAAAATGCACTAAATGGGTATACAGGTACTTCCCCAGAATAAAATCGTGGCTATGCTTTTTCTTAACCTCCCCATTTGGCTTGTTACATTTTGGAAAAATTAATTACAAAAAAGGTGTTATGGACTGTTATTTTGCAATCTTGCTAGCCATGCGTATACGCCTTTACCTTTGATGAAGGTTCAGGAAAGCATCGCTGGGAGCCCAGCGACCGGTCGAAGGTATGCAGCCTGCATTTTACCGCTGAAGATTACAGAACAGTGACGAAAAGGAAGATGTTGAAGCCCACAGCCGTGCCTTCCTTATTTCCCGCTTCTCCTGATCCACGTGGGCAAGATCCAATGCCGCGGAAAAAGCGGCTAAAACGAACGCAGGGGGAAACAACGCTGGCACCCATACAAGTAAAAATACTGTAAGTAAAACTTGAAGTCTAACACAACAACGGATAAGAATAATGTTAGCAGTATTCCCTTATGCGTTTAGCGGGACAATATATCTGTCATGCTTCGCTATTTTTTCGGCTTAACAGGGGAACGTCCAACGCAGATTCTTCTCAAGAAGAGCGAGCATCAGCGGAGCCTGGGGAAGTATATAGTTCTGAAAACCCAATTGAAACTGCACAAGAGGCCGAGTGGTTGCATTTTCCATCAAGTCAGGACAACATGGAGGACTGTAGTTCAGTTATACAAGGGGAACACCAGAAGAGGCCAGTGCGGCGCTCCATGACGTCGCAAACGTCGATCGGTTTGAAGAAGATGCGCTCCCTGGTCGCGGCAACTAAGACGTTGCGGCGGAAGTGCAGCAGGCTGAAAGAAATGAACAGTAATTTGCATTCACAGCTAGAGAAGCTAAAGAAAGATTTTTTCGAGATGAAAGCCCTCGCCGAGGCGAATGGCGCTCTAACGCTGCAGGTACGCAGTTACGTCAGTGGACGAATGTTATATTAATCCTTTTATATTCGCACTTAATTTTAAATGACTCTGAACATAATAACAATTTAGGAGTAAGTCAATTCTATCAACATCACCCGTACTACGAGAGGACGTCCGGTGAGCGAAGGAATTCTCGAAACTATAAGAGATTGTAAAGGTGGCGATGCTACCCTTAAGTTCTCGCGCATCGGCTAGCAGTGACGTCATACTTTGACGGCCTCAGGTAATGTCTAAGACTGCTGTGTTAGTAGATGCAAGGTCTGAAGTAGCAAGTTTCAAAGAAATGTTCTCAGCCAATGCGGCCAAGTACACAAGGAGCGACGCAACATAAAGCGACGTGCACGTGTCGAAGATTGTTCGCCAAACTCAGAACATTAAACCTAGTCTTAATTTTTTCTGTTCTAATAGTCGTATGATCGGAACAGGAACGATAGAGAATTATCAGGTACTCATTTATCAGTCTATTAACTTAGTGTCCCTATACTTTTTTGTAAGAAACGTCAGAAAGGGGAGGATGGAAGCTTGCAGTAAAAAACCTGTGAACAGGGGTTGTTCCCATTCTTTAATCGCTGTTTACACACACACAAACACTGAAAATAATCATGAACCAACTCGCTTAATCAGTAGTTTTAGCAAAGTTGTTTCGAGGCGGCGTTTCGACAAGCAGGCTTGTTTTCTGAAAGACTGAAATACAATTATAGCCTTAAGGATGACAAGTCCGCTGTCATGATGTCTGCTCGAGAGAAACTCTGTTTATAGATTTTCTTCTTCATATAAATTTACGTGACATTTTAGTGTACGCCGATGCTGGCAATCTTTCTGGTCATACGAAGGTGTAGGCCTGACATAAGGACACGGAATAAAAGAAGGTTGGTGGGTAAGCGCGCACATGAGCAAGTGTTTAAGATACGAAGGTCGGTGTGTACCCCCTTGCGTGATTGGCGCACCCCGAGTTTATTCCTTTATCCTGCGAACAACGAGTTCAAATTTCTGTCGTCGCAAACAATTAGGGACATTGGACTGACAACTGGAAAGACAGTAATTTGCAAGCTGTGTTGTGTTGGTGCTATGGGCCGATCGGTTTATGCTCGTACAGGAAGCCACGCTTGACGCACATGTGATGTCTGCCTTATAAACTTGAGCGAGCAGCATTGCATTCAAAAAGGAAGGAATGGTTTGGAAAGTGTAAGTGAACAGTTTCCGCTAGTCCGTATGTGTGAGTCGGTGGCCGGTTACTGAACATGACGCAAGTCTGAAGTTGCGCAATTCATTAATGTAGCATAGCTGCAATTGAATGTCCACGTGGTGACATGAAACATCTATTATTGTCTTAAGAGTAAACGCATATCTTTTCTCGCGATTATGAATTGTTGAATAAGGAATGATGCCAAATGCAAGGTTTCGACAATCAGGTGCACTATTCTTTGTCAGGACAGCAACAGCCTCCTTTAGTAGCGTGTGTGTGAACGTTTGCTCACTCTCCCACAACATCTAAACTTGTCTTGACAAGGGCAAGTCCAGTACGTAAATGTCGAATTGTTGGATGCGCCGGCATTCCCTGCTCTACGATGTTTCAGCGGGTCAAGCTTCCATTCTCCCCTGCACTTCCGCTTTCTTCCAGTATGTTATCTTGCGCGTGATTTACGCATTTCAACTGCCCTTTCATCATCAGGAAATGCTGGACGAGAACGACAAGAAGGCTGAATTTTTGAAGGAGCAATTGCAATGCCTGCGTGAGAAAAATCACCGTTGGAAAGAGGTGACCATCAGGCAGGCCATAATGTGGCAAGCTAAATCACCCTGCGGGTACGAAATGTTGCGGAGGTCTGGGTGCCTCACCCTTCCAAGTCGCATGACACTGAAGCGTTACATTGGCTACTGTACTGGAGCAGTTGTTTCGTCGCTAATGAAGCAAAGGCTGCACACGGAAAGCACACACTTGTCCGAACGGGTACGTTACTTCGATCAGAATTATTTACAATATGCACGCGAATAACGAAGGAAGCAGCGCACGCGGCAGTGTTTGACTGATCAAAATACATGCTAGTATAGCCGAATGAAAAGTGATTTAAAGTGAATAAACAGGGACCAGACCTGTGGCAAGGATTACTCGAACGTAAGATGTATTGTTTAAGAGTATACGGCAGTGCGCTATGTTTGCTCTAAACCCTAATCATTTCTGTTAAATTATGGGTCATGTACGGAACAACAAAGAAGGTTATTTATATAATTAACTGTCTCCGCCGATATATAACGCATGTCTGTTAACAGTGAATTCCCCCCCCCCCCATTTTTTTTGTTAGGAAAAAATGGGCTCTTTGATTGTGGATGAAATGTCTTTAAAGCAAGCACTGACGTACGAAAAAAAAGGAGACAAAGTCCATGGCCTAGTCGAAATGGGAGGCCTAGAAAAAGAAGTGGGCATTCAGAACGAGCTGGCCACACACCTTCTCGCCTTTGTATTTGTAGGCTTATCAACGCACTACACGTAAGTGAATCATCACTTTGTCTATCACTATACGTTTCGCTGTGACTGAAAGACTAACCCCACCTATAGATATAAAAAGAAAACGTTGTCTTTAATTAACCAATGATGTGCTATTCCGCGACCAGGGCTGAAAGTCTGGGGAGGGGCAGGGGGAGTCGTCTTCTATTTTTTAAGGAGGGCTCCCCCCCCCCTTTCCCCCGGCAAGTCAACTTTAGCATTGTGCACTTATTTGACAAGCACTCGAGATGAGCAATTGGCTCTCCTCCTCTCTCCAACGGAGTGAGATTTTAAGCCCAGCTGACACCGACGCTACAGAATACTGCTAATTTTTATCTTTTTCAGGCTACCCGTGGGATATTATTTCACGCAGTCAGTAAAAGGAGACCACCTGCATCAACTAACACTTGAAGTAATTAAGTCCATCGAAGAAGCAGGATTCCAAGTGGTCCGACTTGTAGCTGACAACCACGCTTCGAACAAAAAGATGTTCACCATGTCAGGGAATGGTCGTATGATGCCAGTTGTGCCGTAAGTTGCTAAGTATATATTTTTGCTCTCAGCTCGCATTAAGCTGTGCGCAATGCCTAGTGTAAATATTTTTTTATATGTATTCGCAGTGTGCCCTCAATGTATGCATGGATCGAATCCCAGCTGCGGCTGCTGCTTTTCCGATGGAGGCGGAAATGTTGTAGGCCCGCGTTCTCAGATTTGGGTGCACGTTAAAGAACCCCAGGTGGTCGAAATTTCCGGAGCCCTCCACTACGGCGTCTCTCAAAATCATATGGTGGTTTTGGGACGTTAAACCCCACATATCTATCAATCAATGTATGCACGCGCATGCATGCCGTGTTTGAGTGAAAAAAAAAACAAAAGACTTGGTCGCACAAAAAAAAAAAGCCTGTATCAGCATCAGAGCCCCCCCCCCCCCTTCTTTTTTTTTAATCAGCGCTGCCATATAAGAAAGCCGTGTCCATAACAAGATTGCTATCAACAGTACAATCGCTGTAAATAGCCCGTCTTTACAAATCAATTGACGTTACGCGTTTGCGTAATGTATGCGCACCTGCATGCGACTGTATGAATGGGTGAGTATACTTAAAGTTTCGGAAGATTTAAGGTGTAGGTAATCTCAATAAAACACACACACAGACCTGCAGGATCATGGCATGAGTGGAGAAATTTTATAATAAGGTAATAATTAACAACGCACACGTCCTTCGAATGGCTAACATTTACATTACTTTGGTAAAAAACAGAAAACCGTATATGCAACTAATTATTCACACCGCAAACGCCGCCTTTCTCCAATTTATTTATTCATTTTTTTTTGTTGTTGTTGCAGACATCCAATGGATATGAATCGGAGGCTCTTCCTTTCTTTTGACCACTGCCACATCCTGAAAAATCTCCGCAACCAGATGTTGTCCACCAAACGCGTTCTGTTCAACAATGGGCATTACTACAGCCCCACGTATTTGAGAAAGTTGCTGGACATAACAGAAAAACAGTCGTCGTTCAAGCTTGTTCGGAACCTTACGCAGAAGCACGTTTACCCGACGAACTTCGAGAAATTAAGCGTGAAGAGGGCCGTTGAAGTGTTCTCTCCACAGGCATGTATAAGAAAAGGTGTAAACCCATTTAGCGTTAGTGTCACACACTCCCAGATTCTCTGTATTCCTTGTAGACATCACAATGCGTGACGCACACAGGTCATGCAGGAAATGCCTTTTCGTTAGCTGTAAATTATGTATGCTTCCTGCAACCTGTATTACACAAAAAAATACATCTAATTGAGCTAGAATCATGCTCGCAGTTTTCTATCAGTAGTGACGTTTATACTTCTCAAATTCTTTGGCGCGCTCGGGCAAACTTTTATGCGCTAATATTACGCCACAACTCATTTTACATCATATTACGTCAAGTGAATGTTCATGCAGAAGCAGAAAAAATTTTGCAGCTTTTCGTTCAAATGAAGCAGTACAAAAACTGCCTTTTAATAGTAATTCACCGCAAACGATACGTGAATATTCATGTTAGTTTCTGGTTTATTTGTTTGTAGAACCCAAACGGAAGCAAATGGTGAAAATGTAATTCAATACGTATATAACTGCTAACATATTTATCAGTATGGTCACATAAAAACATGCACATGAGCTGCTGCTACTGCTGCTGCTAACAGCGCATGGTTATCTGAACATACAATTTCCCTTTCTTAACGAATGTACCTGCGCGTATTGCTTACCACACAATAATTACGTATCATTAGAGCTTCTATAAATATATGTTCACTAACACAAACTCACTTAAAAGTGCACGTTATTGATGACTGCAGTGCCACTTGTAACTCGTCTCACTTGCTGTATACGAACGTCCAAGCTTAGAAACCTCTCTCTAAATAATTCCGATCATTTTTAATATGTCGCGTCTCCTTGGTTTCTAGGTGACATCGGCCTTACGATACCTCTTACAATACGGCCGCAGATTTGGCATTTTCGGGTTTGAAGACTGCCTGCCAACCATCGAGCTGATGGAAATGATATTTAAATGGTTCACCATACACAACATAAGAAATACAACCTTCCACGTAGTAAGCCGGGACCAAAACAGGATGCCGTTCAGTTCCCCAGATGATGACAGGTACATTCCATTTATCCCGCTAGGTTTCATATTTTCTACAATAAACTGCTTTATTTTCAGGTTGATATGGCTGGAGCAGGAATTTCTGCCCTTTTTCGCAGCATGGAAAGCCGCGGCACCACATAAGAGGGCATTCATATCTCTTGAAACATACGAAGCTCTCCAACTGACCACAATGTCCACAGTACAGTGCACACAATTTCTCATCCGTTCAGGTTTCCTATACGTGTTGACTGCCAAATTCTCCAGTGACCCTGTCGAAGCACTTTTTTCCACCATCAGACAGCTTCAAGGAAGCAACGATCAGACAGACGCCCGTGCTGCGCTTTCATCACTGCAGAAAGTCCTCGTGATGGGAATGATGCACTCATCACCAAGCGGCAGTACAGAGCAAACAACGTCTCCTCTTGGATCGCCCAGTGCAAGGCAGGCGTCGTGCTCCACAGCAGTAAAGCAAGCCGGACAACCTCTGGAAATGCACTCGCTAGTAAACCAGAATCAAGGGTCGTCAGGCGAGTGCGCGGCATCGACATCTGCTACTATAACCCAGACGATGCGGCCACATCTAGAAGCCCTGCAGACTTGCCGTGGTGCGCTTTTCATATCTCGTTGATTCCGTGTAATGGAATGATTTACATTATTTAAAAATTATTACACACCGTCCAACAATTCCCCACTATACGATATTATGCATATATTATAAACTCTGCGCTGCTTACTGTGTTACATGCAAGCCGCGTGAGGCAGCGTTTGCGTCAGTGCACGATGTAGATGAAAACATGCTTCTCAATCAGTTATACTGTGTATGTATGTAACGATAAGTCCATGGTACAAGCAGGTACTATGGCTTACATTTAAAAATATAACATGCTTTCACCAGGCGCCCACACAACTCGACTAACCGACGTCCCTTTCCCGCAATCGGGGAAGAAATTTTCGGCGGTTTTGAATCGCTGTCATAACTGGCACACAGATGATGGCATGGCTCGTTTGCGTTCGCCTTACTCTCTTGAGATGCTGTCCCTTCCTAATCCCGTCGTCTTTCTCTTGCTTCTTCTCCTAGATTTTTTTTTATTTTTAAACGTTTCTCCCTCAGTTTTTTTTATGTTGTTGTTTATACTATTCTCCGGACTTCTTCCCTCCTGTCGTGACAAGCTATAAATCGACGCGGAAAATGTGTAAATATTATTATACCTTGAAAAAGACGGGGCTCTCCCGACGCAAACGTCGGCTGAATGAACAGTTATCTTGATGATATGTGGGGTTTAACGTTCCAAAACCACCATATTATTATGAGAGACACCGTAGTGAAGGGCTCCAGAAATTTCGACCACCTGGGGTTCTTTAACGTGCGCCCAAATCTGAGAACGCGGGCCTACGGCATTTTCACCTCCATCGAAAGTGCAGCCGCCGAAGCCGGGATTCGGTCCCGCGACCTGCGGGTCAGCAGCCGAGTACCTTAGCCACTAGACCACCGCGGTGGGGCAACAGTTGTTATCTGAAAGCGCATTAACATCCATATATATATATATATATATATATATATATATATATATATATATATATATATATATATATATATATATATATATATATATATATATATATATATACATATATATATATATATATATATATATATATATATATATATATATTTCTCATATTTTGTATACGGACACGTGTCGGTTTAATCATGCATGCTTATCTATATACTGATAAAATTCTTGCACACTTTTCATTTCTACCTTCCCACAGGTGCCCCACAGCCAGGCATAAGGGCCAGCACGCTTGGCCTTATAGCGGGCTTCCTGGTGAAAGCAGCTGAGGATTGCATTACTTGCGACGACTGCATCGGCAAAATCAAGGCTCCCAGCTCATCTGGACCAGCTACTGCTGTGATATTTAATTTAGACAGGGGAGGGCTTTCATACCCAACGATCTCATTTCTTTCCTTTGTGAGCACTCTAGAAAGGGCCGCGGAAGCATTTGCGCCATTGGCCATTTCCAAAAAGAGGCCGATGGCACTTTTTGTGCAAACTGTGCTACCTGCAGTGGCCTTGAACCCTCTTTTCAGCCATAAAGGCGCTACTAGCGAGCACCGAGAAGCCATGGCGCGGCTAGTGTTGCAAAAATTTAGCCGTCCTTTCTTCTCAAACTACGTGCGGGACAAAACAGCCAAAGAAGGAAAGAGAAAGAGAATAGCCGAAAAGCCAAAATCTCGCAAGATTTTAAAAGTTTAGTTGCATGCCTCCATTGTATCATGTACGCGCCCAGAACCTTGCTAGCACATTTTATTGAACTATGACCCAAATGCACGCAGCTCTGTACGCGTACATATGTTTTTCTTTATTGCAGACACAAGCCGTCACTGTGTGCCAGCAAGTAGGATATTCTTCGAAAGTGCAGAAACTTTGTTTGAAACATCAGCTTTAACTGGCATATTGTGGCACGCATAAGTAAAGCGACAAATGTGTTTTGTTTCATTTTGAAGTGCTGTAACATTGCTCGAATCACACGCATACACTCGCCAAATTCTTTTAGCAGAAACCTTGATATCACTTTGAGGGATCTGCTTTTCATTGACAAACGAGTATAATGGCACATTTTCAGCATGTGTACGCGCCCCAACTGCGGGTGTCGCCCTTGGGCGCTATCAATCAAACATAACCACTAGTACAACAAAGGCGGTACTATTCCGCCCTAAAAATAAGTCTGTTAATGAAAACATACATTTCAAGTATGGCGATACTATTATTGAGTTAGTAAATTGTATAAAAATTCTTGGAGTTACATTTTCGAGCAATATGCTTTGAAACGATCGCATTTACAGTGTGCTGGGTCAGTTATCTCGCGTAGAGGGCACGGTGTACAGTGGCAAAACTGTTCTACTATACAAGGTAAAATTCTTACTTTATAAATGACTGTTCTGTTGGCATCTTGCTTATTGTTTCTTGGTATGAAGGACTACGACTAACACGCGCTTACAAAAACTGTACCTGATGCAAAAGACGTATATTAGAATAATTTTTTACTGGTCGTATGATGCTCGCAGAAGTGAATTGTTTCAACAGGCTGGAATACCACCCCTACATCGTCTCTACGATTTTAAGTTAGCATTGGTGGTCAGGCGTCAATTTCAAGAAAGTCGACATTATTTGTACGACCTCTCGAAACTGCAGCCAAATAATTTGTTCGAAACATGACATAAAGAAACATGGAAAATAAAAACTTCGAGAACAAACTACTCCACAGATAGGTTGTTCTACACAGTTTCTACGTTAATTGATAAATATGTGAAAGCTGGCATAGATTTCTTACTCTGTACCCGAACTCAATTGCACGATATACACATGTATAGTTTTCAAGATTTCTTTGCAGTTGCTACATTGTTATCATGGTTGCTATTTTTATTTTTAGAATTTGAACTTGATATTTTTGTAATTGTTGCTTAGATAACATTGCTAACTGTTTGCCAGTGCTGTCGTGCTAAAGGCGTCTGTGGGCCTATGTCAAGCTGCCTCTTTCGAAGAGCAGCTTTTACCTGCCGCTGTCCTTCATCAAACTATTGATGAAAAATAAAACATTATTATTATTATTATTATTATTATTATTATTATTATTATTATTATTATTATTATTATTATTATTATTATTATTATTATTATTATTATTATTATTATTATTATTATTAACTATGCTCGACAAGATGATGATAATGATGACGATAAAAACTTTATTGGGGTCGCAATGTGTTGCCCTCGATAGGCACATCACTGCCTTTACCATATCGTCTCATCGCACGGACATATAAAATCATAGAAACGCGCATCGGCCAGCGCTCCCCGTTCCAGCAGACAAACTCCCGTAGCGAAATTTGACGCACAATTTTTGTTGTGTAGGTCACAGTAAGAGTTAAAGCTTCAATTCCTGTGTCTCTCCTTGATATGCGTCCGTGGGCGTATGTGCATTATTCTCTTCTATCAATTGACTACAAGTGTAACACCTGTCCAGGGCGAGTGTCCAAGGTAAGTGCTCAACAGGGGCACTGCGTTTCACCTGACGCGTCCTAAACAACCTAAAATCAGTTTGATATTCTATTACCAATGAGTACATTATTAGTCAAAAGCTTTATGAATACTAAATTGAAGTTTTTTTAGGCTGGAATGGCAAAAACAACCATGCAGCAAGACATTTCTACGCAAATATACAGCTTTAGAAGTCAATCAACCAGTATAGCCTAACTACTAAAATGTAACACATAGCACACGTTAGCCTTTTCAGCAAAAAACAATCACACGTATAGGCAGTTTGTCACAGAAGCAGACGCATGGTATCAGTCCGTCGCCCTCCTGCCGGCCGCACAGTAGCAGACGAACAGGTTATAGGTAGCGCCACCTACGGCGAGCGATTGAACGAGAGCGGGGACACGCGCTCCCATAGGAACCCCGCTATCTGAACAGGTCAGGAGTGTAGTAGGTCATGGTCGGAACTACAGTGGTGGCGCCACTCAAGTAAGGGTGTGTTCAAAAAGGTTTTTACGTTTTTGGAGCTTTTGTGCAACAAAATTAACGTAAAAAATTTTTAAAATGCGTAAACGTACTTATAATTAATCCTACGTAAGTGACGCCGTCAGTCAAGAAGCAACTTTTTAATGCAAGGCATCCTCTGCACCTTCACCGACTGACCTTGCACAAACTTGAATCTGCCGAACAGGTGGAGCGCACGAAAACACGTCCGCACCTTAGGGTTTTTTTTTTAATTAACTCACCGTGGTCGATTTTTTCGCCCTCTACGGCCATCGCGTGAACTTGAGAGCATAGCCTCCTCTAAAGTTATATAGGAGGCTATGTTGAGAGTTATCCGGCTGACTCCGCTGCGACCATAGAATATCAACACTACCACATTGAGTGGATGGATGTGGCTATACCCTTTAGATCGGGCGGTGGTTAACGCCGCCTAGTCGTGATACCTGGTGAAGTAACCACTAGATTTATCTTTTTTTTCCCCTTTAGGTAGTGAGGTTGAGGACTAGTACTTTGCAGTGAAGGGTTTTAAATTTCACTCGTGCTTTGACTTTAGCTACCAATCAGATAACCTTCTTCTAGTTAATTCTACCCGCTTAAAGTCTATTTTGCCCTCCCTGTCCCTAAACCCCAGTGCTTTTAAAAAACTTTGCGCCATCATCTCGAACTATAGGGTGAAGCCCTTTACAGAACATTATCAAGTGTTCGGCAGTTTTCTCCTCCTCTCCACATGCACTGCATACAGTGTCTACCCCTTCGTATTGCACTACCAATGCCAGCGCCATCTCTAGGTCGGATAAGTTATTAGAGAACGCCACCGGCGCCACTTTCGTTGCATTCTCAAGGTACAGTTTCTCTTGTATAAGTAAATTGTCCATAGAATATATAGTAAATAGGAATATAGTATATTTCTATATGATATAGGTGTTTTGTGGCCAAGCCACTTCTACGCGCTTCACTGACTCCTAATCGCTTGTCGGCTGTTGCGTGGTCAATCATTTATTTACTATATTCTAGAAGAATGGTGAAGTGGCGTGCGTTGTGCTGGAAATTGCGCCGTAACCTACCAAGCCGCGTTGTGGGCGTAGTCATTAGAAATCTTCATTATGAACAGGGCCAGTCTACGAAAGAGTACCCGAGGGAGTACTTCTATTTTATTGACCATCAAGGAATGGTACGCCTTATTCTGTTGTAGAACAGCTGCTTAATCAGAATAAGTTGTGTTGACAGTTTGTCTCCTGACATGCAGCTCTTTCTAGATGATTCCAGAATGAAGAATTTCACGTCATGCTTCAAAGGTATTGTTATCAATTATCGTGGCAAGTTTGTCATGCTGAGCAAACAATTCTCGCGTAGTCGGTGTACATGTACTTTCGCAAGGGGTGGTGCATTGAAGTGTCGTAAACGTTGATGTGACGTCTGTTTCAATGCGTTGCAACCACCGTGCAAGCTGTGCTATCACAAGTTAGCGCATTTGCCTCACGTGCGATATGCCACCTTACCGGCGGTGATCAATGGTGTTCGTGTGCCCCCCATTTTTATTATGTCGCTGATGTTTTCGCGCTTCGAGGACGCTGTACTGAAGTTCAATTTATTAGTTGGCGTGAACATTGTTTAAACATCGTTGTTTGGCATTCGAACACGGTATTGCTTGTTTTTGTGGTTCTGCACTGTGTTCATAGTGACAATATTACATGGAAGTTGTTTTAATATATCATGCAATATTGAAAGTACATTTTGACTAACTGCAGTTTGCTTATAGTTAGCTGGTTTTGTTTATGCTCAAAACATTTCTTTTAAAAAATTATTCTTGGTACAATTGTTCAATCTTAGCAACTAACTAGCTGCACTTATAAAAATTCACAAGTCATCATTTGCAACAAGTGTGAATTTTGGCAAATAAGAAATGTTAAGGAACCATAAACTTTTATGTATATCATGAAGTACTTGTATCTCGGCAGTGTATTAGTATGTTTTGGATTGCATAAGCAGAATTTTTTTTACACACAAGAGGAAGCGTAGACAGAATTTTATTACAGTAAGTGCTTCATTTTTATTATGCTTAACACAGCCTCTTTGTGCTTTCCAGAAAAAAAATTTCTGGAGTTCTTCTTTCGCCGGCTGCAGTATAATGACACTGGGAAGTATACAGCAGAATTTCCATTCATCTCTCCATGTGGACGGGAGATGAATTTTGTCCGCTGTGATGACCTGCCCTTCGTCTTCACGCACATTGTACAATTGCCCGAAGAAAGCAAAGAGCCAGGTTCAAAAGGCTTCCTCTTACACAATTATGCAGGCAACCTACTGAAAGTTGAGTTTACACCACAGCACCTTTGCATGCCTGCTGGCACAGGGAGGGTCTATCACCCAGCACCTGAAAGGGCAGGTGGTGTCGGGCTAATACGTTCACTCTTGGCTATTGAGCTTAGCAAGCATTTTACTTTTGCTGATGACAGTGATAAGTCTCCACCTACTCACTTTGACTGGGATGGCACTCGCTACAAGCTATCAAATATTCTCCTGCCTGTCATCAATAAGGTGTCTCGTTGGAATGGAACAGAATAATGAGTGTGACTACAAAATCAGTTGCACTGCATGATTGTTTCAAAGGAAAATTTCTGTGCCACCCAATGCTTCAAAGAATACAAACTGATTGTTTTGGAAATTGTTCTATGAATTATTGTAGAAGAGTAAAAGAATCTCAAGCAATTGCCCTTTGAATTGAGATGCAACTTGTTCAAATACTGTTTTTGTTGGCTGCAATACACTTAAACATGGCACAAATATGTTCCCTTTGTCTTTATGAGTTTAAATCTTTCTAAATGTTCACCTACTTGCCCAACTGGCACTTTTGAAAGGGTGCGAATGTACGATACATTTAGTTATGCTGTGTGCATCTAATGCAACCATCTCATGGTGAATTCAATGGTTGTTGCAATAAATTACATGCACATTACATGTCATTGTGATTTAACTTTTGAAGTCTGCACAGGTTTGAAAAATGGCATTAGGCAGCTGCATTGGCAGACTACCAAGATAACAAAACAACCATGCTTTTCAGTTGCATACTTTTTCCATTCTCCACTATGAATAAGATGCCAACTTGCAAAAAATTCGCCCTTGCCACCACAGCTTTGCCTACATAGTGGACAATTTGTCAACTTAGCCAACAAAAGCCATCAGTGACGTAAAACAGTTGTCATGCAAATTGCTTCAAATATGCTGCACACAGAAAATGAAATTTGGTGATTGGAAATTATCAATGTATACTATAATTTATTTCAGTTCTCTAATCAGTTTCGTAAATTTTACCAAGTACCAAGCTCCTATCGTCAAGATTAGGCAAGTTGTGCAGCGACGAGTTTAGTAAATGTATGCAATGGGCTAATGTTATTAGCTGCGAATCTCGTCCAAAATATACATGTAGTTTAAAAAAAACATGCATTCTTAACACAGCAGTGTATCCTTATTGTCAAGCTTGCCCATAATATTATAATCAAGTGAATCGCCGATTACCAAGTAAAGCACTCTTGATTTTTTATAAATGGGCTTGATCTTCGCACGCACCACTACACATCTCCAAAGACACCTCTGAATTGGCTTCTTTTTTTTTTTTTCAACTTGTGGTGATTTTATGCTTGTGGCGATCTTATGTTTTTATAAAAGGAAACTAAGCATCTAGTAAAAGAATCCAACTTTGGCAAAAAGGATTTGTGCTTAAAAACCAGATTCTTATCCCTTACCAGAGCGAAGTTACGTTGCATGTACACGAAAGTACGGCCATTCAGAGTGTGCCATCCTGCCATAATAATTCTGTTACTTATTAGATACAATAGTCAAAAATAAAATGTTACACTACCATGTTGTTAGAAGGCAAGGTAACATATTGGCTTTTACTGTCATGTAGAACCGATGTCCCTGCAAAAAAAATCACACCAGGGAGACTTGTTGCATACAAGGGTGCTACAGTTGCACCAATTTGATATAATTCCCAATTTTTGCACCGAAACCATGAAATTTGCTAAAATTGCACCAAGCTGCACGAAAATGCCTGACCAGTCTGAAAGTTTTCTCAGTTGCGCTAATTTCAGCGAGAAATGGCAGCCACGTTGACTATTAGCATGCAGTTTGCATGATCAATCAATCCAAGTGTGCAGATCAACCCTAACCTGAAACACGGTGTAAGAATATATTCCCATTAGGTCCGGGCTCTCGCGACACGCGGTTGACCAGACAAACTAACAAAGCCGTGCGCCATTGGTCCGCTGACTGCTGCAGATACCTATCGGTGGGACGACACAACTTGAAAACAAAAGGAGTTGCTGTAGCCACCAACGCTTCGCAGGAATGAACTTTCTAGACAGTAAACGTAGCTATGGCATGTTAGCAACTAAAGCTGGGAGCATATGCCTCATTCTTCGCATGCGAACAGACACGATATGCTGCAAAAATTGGTGTTGCCGGCGACAATGTTGGTTGATATAGCAACAGCACATAATACATTTTTCTGTCTTGAAGTTGCATCATCCCAGCAATAGATATCCGGTGCCATCTCACTGGCCCTGCAAGTGCGTGCTGTTGTTACTTATCTGGTCCCATCGTGAAAAAAAGCAACAAAAAGAGGTGGGAGTTTAGCGGTTTTTCATGACTTGTCCTAACTCGTGCAGAACGCTGCTTAATCCACCTTTGCCGCAGTACACCGGTGCCCAGCGAAAATGCGCGTTATGATTTTGAAGGAGCTGTTTGCACTAATCACGGGATATCGCACATTTTGTTCAATTACTCGCGCTTGTATACAGCGCATAATTGTGAATACTAGTAGGGCCGATGACATCTAAAAAAGTTACTGGCAATCATTTGGACCCGTGTATGACATTTTTGGTGCCCTAAAGAAAATTGTGTGCCAGCTTTTCTTTTTTTTTTTTTTTGCCACTTCTACAAATTCCTTGAATTTCAAGGTCGCCAGCTTTGCAGATCCACATTTGAATTCGCAGAGTGAGACGCACCAAATGCTAATGCAGACGTTATCATTATTGCCTCAGTGAGATGGTCAATTTTATTGAAATAGCAGTGCTCTTACTCACACTACACGATTCAGGGCATGATGAATGGTTTGTACATAATTTTTTTCTAAATGTAGGCCTTCTTTTTTATAATGCTCTAAATTGGGCCTTTCGTGATAAAAAATTAATGTTTTGCTCCCCGTAACCTGCTCCAAATTTGCATTTTTGTGCTTCAAAAGTAACATTGTGCGGCTTCAAAAATTGCTCCAAATTCTATTTTGGCATTTGCACCCCTGTGGATAGATTTTTCAATGGCACAAAGGTGCTTGAGCTGAGTGGAAAGCCCATAGTCTATCAATGACCCTAAACAGATCGAAAAGATTCACAATATGTGCAGTGTAGGTGATGAGAAAGGCACACTTGTCTGCCTTGTAAAGCTGACCTCCCTCTGTGGCACGTATTGTCGAAGTCCAAGATAACCATGAAAGAATGTCAATATTGAACAGTATTCTGGTGTGTTTGTGACGTTAAAGGACTATGTGCTAACTTTTGAAGGTCCTTCACTTTTTAATGCAATCGAAACCTCATCAGTGTCTTGACTCGCAAGATCTTTTTAGGAAACATTGAAATTTTCAGTTTTAAAGTATGCTCGGCAAATAGATTTTAGACTTATATTTTGAGGCTTATACATACCAAAATCAAGATATATGATTATGATGCACACTGCTATAAGAGATCAATCAATCTTGAACACCTTTGGTCTTTTAACCTTTTAGCTCCCATTGATGAGTATATTCACCATGAAATTTTTTACCAAAATAACCAATGACAACTAAAGTCACCATAAGCAAAAATTTCTCATGTGGTTAAAACCATCTAGTTGCAATTTCTAAGACTAGATGGACACAGATGGCCATGCTGTGCCTTTCAGAAAAAAAAAAAGAAAACCAAGTGGGTGCTTTTTTTTTTTTCCAGCAGAGAAATAACTAATGTGCGCTCAATGCAGGGCACACAACTATTGTGGCGTTTGACTTCAATCAAAAAGCAGCCACGCAGCCAGGATTAGATTGTGTACAGCTGTCAGCACCTTTTACACGAACGCTCGGCCACATGTCCTGCAGCAGTTTGATTGACGCTGACACCGCATACATTTGGCTTCTGTTGCCAAAATGCTAACCATACATGCCGACATACTTTCCAAGCCTACCGAGGTATTATCTTGGCAAAAGCGCACAGCACTTTGCAGCTGGCATCAGTCAAACTAGCCCTGGCCATGCATCGAAGTGTTTGCGTTAAAGGTGCTGATGGCTGCACCTTGTGCACAACACCTGAGCCACTAAATCGTTATTATATTACAAGCTTGTTTCTATCATCTTGAGATATTGTATTTTCACTGTCACCAGTATTTCAGGACGAGCCCTCAACAGTAGATGGTACCTTCAAGTGCAGCAGATGTAGTTTGTACACATTTTCTGTTCTATCACTTTTTAATCAGTGTGGTATCATTGAGTGGCTCTATCTGGGATAGTTGACAACATAACACCTGGTTGGGGGCCGATGCTGCTAGGATGTTAGGTGCCCCCAATTGAATAAGCCTATGCACACAAATTTCTAAGCTCTTAGAAATCCTATGTACTTGCAAATATTAAAGAAAGCACCAGTATTATATGGATTAATGACCCAGATTGATATGGCATAGCTTTGAATTCATCTGCTCAACAACAGCTCCAATGGCAGTTTCAAATAGTACTCTATGGCCCGAGAAAGGACAAATGTACCACCGGTGGGTCACATCAAGGAGGCATGCGAACTTTCAGTAAAATCCAATACACAGTATATAAAAGGGCCCTGCAACACGTCTTTCAGTTATCATGTAAAGATCTTGCTAATTAACAATGTTTCCTCACAGATCTTTTGCTACAAAACCATCCCAATCTATGAAGTGTCAGCAAAGCTACGACATAATGGGAGTGCTTTCTCTTTCCTTTAATTGCCGCAAAAATGCTTCAAGATACACAAAAAAGAGGTGGGTGAGCTATGACAAAGAGGTGACGCAGGACCAAAAATTTGCATTGCCATCCATCATGGTGTTCAGCATTTTTTTTCTTTGACCATAATGGCCGTTACATTCGATTCAGGCGTGCATGACAGCAGCATGTAGAAGTACTATCAACAGCAAAAGTTTGCGGGACGTAAAATGTTTGTTAAAGCTAAATTCCCGCTTTGGGAATGTAATTTAGAAATAAATGTTTCATAGTGTGCTTGGCATCCTGACCTATACAGTCACCAGCTTGATTACAAGCATTACATACTTATATAGCAGAAGTTCGCATTTGTTTTAGATCCAACCTCCTGCATACCTTTGCTGTTGACAGTACACCATGGGAGCTGCGGTACCTACGCGTCGTCTCATATGACCTTTAATATTGTCGACCAATTTGCCATTCATGGACTGTCAGATTTGCTTGTTGAGTTAGTTAACGATGATGGAGACAGCAAGTGACGTTTGGCTGTTTCTGGCATGAAATTTTAAGTGCCCTATTGCATGCAGTTCTTTTAATATTAAGCTAAGATACGATGGTGGTCAGTCAGAGAAAAAGAATAGATACCAAGGAATGGGAAGTGCAGCTGAGGATGGCAGAAGTAGGTGATAAAAAAACAACACGAAATTTCCAAGCATAAAATGTAATCGGCTCATAAAGGCAGGGTGAAATAGGAAATTATTGGGAAAGGCATGGAGGAAATAAAGACTGAGAGAGAGCGTCACACGAATCACTCTGCTAGCCTTGGCAAGCCAACCTCCTCTGTTGCTGCCTCTCTCAATAATCGGGGCCCAGTGCCTCCCGAGCAGAGTGCCCACAGAAGATGCAACTATAACCAAAGCGAACAAACCAATAATTGCACCAGCTTATCACATGACTATAGGTCTCAATTATTTTATGACTAGGCTTCAAGACTGTCATATGACACTCTCCTCTAGCCTTTTATCTTCCTCCATAGGGACAGGCCTTCCATCTGCAGTGGACATACTAAGTTAACTAAATGATTACTATGTTAACAGCAGCCTAGCTCTGATTTAATCATGACTGTACTTTTTGATGAGCAATCACTTGGCGACGCGAGGTGTCGCTGCTCAAACTTCTGACGCTATGTTTATAGTGATGCATGGTAGAGTTGAATTGAACTGGTTTATTTAGGGCTGCAGCGCTCATGAGTGGGCAACGCCCTATATACATCATATCGCGACACGAGTCGAACGTCCAATGCCCCCGAGTAGATCACGCGCCTCCTGGATACTTGAAACCCTCAAAGCCCATGCTACCTGAAACTTGAGCTCATGAGTGTCACCTTTTACACATACCATCTGGCACATAGCAACCGTAGGGAATCTTTGAGGTCGTTTGCTATTTGTGTCGCGTGTTGGAGATGGCACTTGTAAGGCGCGCCAAAGCAATGATGTGACACCCGACACTACAGCCTTGACTACATATAGGCAACATATTTTGACAAAGTTCAAGAAAAGCTGGCGTACCCTTTTAGTCGGCAAAATTTTTTGACGATGTTCAAGAAGTGCTGTAATACCCTTTTAAACTTTGAGAGACCGTGACATACAGAATAAAACATAAATGAATATAAATGCAGCACCCAAGAGCCAACATGTTCGAGATGAAACTGCTTAAAAGGCACTCAAACTACATTATGCAGGCACTTCTTTTTAATAGGTCCGTGAAAATAACAAGGCCATCAATAAGGCCCTCCCAAAAATTAGGCTGTGCCTAGTGCTTTAGTGAACCACTGGAGATCAAGTGCTACCTTAGGCCCATGTAATTTAAAGGAAACAGAACTGATTTAGCTTCAAAGTAAATGCCATCTTTTTTTTGGCCCCCCCCCCCCCTCTCTCTCTCTCACATGTACTCAACAAACCTAACTGCAGCTGCTGGTGGTGGTATGTGTGTTCATCCCTCTGCTCATTTGTAACTTGTATGGCATGGGTTAAAACTCAGTCTTGCATTGAAATACCACAGTTGATTTGATATGTGGGGTTTAACGTCCCAAAACCACCATATGATTATGAGAGACGCTGTTGTGGAGGGCTCCAGAAATTTCGACCACCTGGGGTCTTTAACGAGCACCCAAATCTGAGAACACGGGCCTACAGCATTTTCGCCTCCATCGAAAATGCAGCCGCCGCAGCTGGAATTCGATCCCACGACCTGCGGGTCAGCAGCCGAGTACCTTAGCCACTAGACCACCGCGGTGGGGCTAAATACCATAGTTACTCATGCAAACGCAGCAATGTCAAGTTTATGTGCAGTGTCGATCGTGTGTAGCTTGTGTTTATATGCAAGCCAGTCTCCTTTGCCGGGCTGAGTAAAGAGGTCTGGGATCAGTGAAGACGTAAAAACTATACTCCGTCTCACCCCTACTGTTTAGCACTGCAAAAGCTACCGGGTGTTTGCAGGCCACATGTCTGTGCAGGAAAACAGTTCCACATATAATCACCTAGAAATTGGCAAGGTTGAAACATTTTCTATCTGCTGCAGCACATCAATAAGTAATATGCTTATTACTCATTGTGTTTACGGTGCATTTATTTATGTAGTTTCAGTGACTACTGGTACCTGTGGTTAAAAACCATGCATAGCAACGCCCATGCAGTCATGACAGCTGCTACGATCCGAACTTGCCCTTTATGCTCGCCCAAAGCACTAACAAATGAAAGGTGTAATGAGCTATCGCTTCGTGCTATCTCACGATCAGGACAAAGTATCAGCTTTGTTGTTATTGGAGAGACAAGTGTTTTCTTTAACTACACCTGCTAAGCCTAACGCTCAGATAATGTTATATCGCTTCATAGAAATTATGCAATGTTGTTGATAGTCACACTATCATTGAAATCTGGCCCCTAATTGAACTTGCTACTTCACGCTCAGCAGTACAAGGCTCTAAGCACTGAGCTACCCCAGCATTTCAAACGTTTTAGATTCATTTTGGCGATGTGCATGACAGCATTACCTGCAGGGGCAGATCCAGCTACTCATTTGGGGGGGGGGCACCTAAAGTAACACCAAAGAGGGGTGGGGAGGGGCGTGGTCATTACTTTTTTTGTTTTTACAAGCAGAAAAACCCATTCACAGCATAAATACTGTTAATGTGTGCTCTCAGTGGTTTCACTCATTAGGCAGGGATGGATCCAGCCACTCATTTTAGGGGGAGGGAGGGGGGTCGAAGTAAAACCGGTGAGGAAAGGGATGTTTTTAGTAGGTACTACTATCAAAAGAACCCTATCACAATAAAAATACAGCAAATTTGTGCTCACAGTGGTTCCGCTCACTTCTTTTCATCAGTTTTTAACTGTAATAAATTGGAAAAGCTACGACAAATTATGGGCTACCACACTTCATATCAATGCCCATTTTGCTCGGCTAAGCACTTGGTACCAATGGGGTTGCGTGGCCAGTTCTAATGAGGTTTGGTGTTTACACGGTGTTGTGCCACAGACATGTTCCTCGTTCGGGAGCACGTCTCACAAGATCGAGCCCTGTTTCGACGAACTGTCTCCCCCCCCTCCCAGCGCCGCCTTCTGTGCAGGAGAACCGTGCAGTCCGGGGATAACGTCGTTTCCTCCGCCGGACCACTTTGCAGTTCCGGGTATGGCTACGTCTCCCCCTCCGAGCCCGAGAACTGGTCTGAGAGAATGGACCAAAGACGCTATTTAAGGCCGAGCCGGCCCCATGTTAGGAGATTTTGCCCCAGCCGACGTTGTCGTGCTGGCCGGCTTTGTACAAACGACAACCTGCTACAGTAAACGCTCCTTTTGTTGCTGTTTTCCAAACGGATTGCCTCCCTGTTTCACCTTCGGGCTAAGGCTTCATCGAAGTCCGCTCGACGGCACGCCGCTCTTCGCCACCGCTACCATCGCGACAGAGCAAATTCATAACAACGGACATTCACAAAACCAAACTGATATATTAAAGGAAACGCTATACAAATATTTACATTATTCAAATTGTAATGAATGCCAGCATCTAATTAAATGAGCAGGTTGAAGTTCACCCCATTTTCTCCCTTCTCACTCGTTACATGTACAAGATCCAGTGACAGTGCGTTCCCCGAAGGACAGGCACATCGTTAACAGTGCATGAGCCGATAATCAATAATGAGGCGTCACACCTGACAAAGAAATTTGAAAAAAACTTTTGTGGCGTTGGGGTGCCTTTACTGGAATTAGAAGCGGTGAAAGCACAGCGAACGAGACGGCAGGGGTGGTATATATCATCTCTCCCGTCATGCATGCTGTGGTGTCACTGCAACATTATGATGTCGTAATAATGTACTGTATTCTCGTAACTTTGTGGTGAACTTTGAATGCACAACAGTTCAACAGTGGCGCTGCTGGCATGTTGCAGAATGACATCACATTTCTCCCTCTGCACCACCGACAAATGCACGGAGGAGAGGAAAGGGAATGATTGTTGCTCCCCCTAAACTCACTCGTGGTCGCTTTGAACTTTCAAGGTGACAAGACACGAGTGGGAGCCCTTAGGAGCCTTCTTTATTTTGAAACAAGACTAGGAATGCAAATAGTCTTTCTGACAAGCGTGCCTGGGGCCGCACGCATTGGTAGGTGGTTTCGAAGCTGTGCATGTGCTGGCTGTAAATGAAACTATTTATTTGAGAGAGTGCTTCAAAATGAGTAACAGATGTAATTCTAGTCGCCTTCCATGTAGTATCTCTTTTTTGTACAGCTTTCAGTCCAATTGTGCATACTTTTCAGAAGGTGCGGAAATACTCGGACTATGAAGCTTTACTTCAAATACAATTAATAAAGTGGGTTTGCGGACTAGACTGCCGATAAATGCCCAAAATGTATGTGCAGCTAGAGCACCACAACGTCAGGTTGGTAGATTTTGGCCTGCCAAACACTTTGGTAAGACCCCACCAGTATAACCATGGCCTCGGGACAGACTCGCAGGCTTCGACTTTGCGGTTAGGCCTGCGTAGATTGAAAGGCCTTGCTCAAATCGGTGCATTCCAAATTTTCGATGGTCAGTCAACCCACGCAGTTTGCACGTGTAGTGAAGACCAGGTTGACTGACGGACTCACCGAGTGAATACAAGCATTTAATATAGAGAACAAACAAGCATTTATTTAGAATGTGGCCAATGGCAAGAGCTATCAAAATTAATGAATAGAAAAAAAATTATGGGCGATAAAAAAAAAAGATAAGAAAATATATACTGAAATAATAACTACAGGTATAAAAAAACAGACAACGCAGTATGTCAATAAAATAGGTCGATAAGATGGACTTTAAAAGAAACAAAACAAAGAAAAATTATAGGACCCCGCTTTCTCTTCGGAGCTTCTTGTGCGACACATTGCACACTAACTCAGTGATAGTTACAGATGTGGATAATAAAAAACTAACAAAAATCACAATATAAAGTTCTGTACAGAGCATAGGGGAGATGACGGGGTGCCGCTGAAAATCTCGCCAGTTTCAGTATAGACAATGAGGCTGCCCGGCATTGCAGCCGACTCGATTTGTTGCGCGAAACACTATGCGCTCACTGCTTACTTGGAACTCGCGACAACGATTGCCGTGCTCTTTGCTGGTTCAACGTTAACTTCTGAAGCAGCCAAATTCTATCGCAGTGTCTTATGTGGGAAACCATCAGAGGCGCCGTTCCCGCCGTCAGTTGGGGGCAATTTCACTCCCGCACCACGGCGCCCTTCCTTCGACGAACGGGTGCACTCGCGAGGATTTCAGACGTTTGAAACAGGGATCTTCCTTTGAACAGTCATGTTGTGACCAGCAGTCCTGTGCTAAAGCACAAATTCCAACTACAGTCATCCACAATTTCCGTTGACGAAGTGATCAATAACTTTTTCACAGTTGACACGGATGTCTCTGTGTGTGTGTAGCAAGGTGAGGCTGGTCAGGCGCGTGTTTCGCTCATCTGTGATCGCAGCCATGTCTTTGATCGGCGGAGTGTAGACAAGGATCTTTCGGCACTGGCGATGCTGGCAGGAGGGGTCGCCAGTATTTGTAAAAGTGTCTTGATCGAAGGAAATATGTCAACGTCGCACATGCAGAGTGCTACAACAGCAGTCGCAGGGATGTCCACTCCTTCGTCGCTTTCATGCTTCCACTTTCCCGTCATAGCCGCAGTTCTGCTGCAATGACATTCGCACTTATCGGACCATGCCGTAGGAGTGATCCATAATGCTGGGCAACCTGCGTTGCTATTTTTGTTTCATAACTGGATGATATGGCATTGAGCAGCTGGGACGGTATATGTAGAAATAGCTCGCAAACTCCAAAAGTATCTTATCAAATCTCTATTCGAGGTCTGCCAACACATTATCCAGTAATGAAATATATACTGACATCTTGTAGAAACTCTCTGGATCAAGCGCTGGAGTGTTAGACGTGTGCAACTGTCTCTTCATGATGCATGGAAGCCACAGCACTGTTTCAAGTTCGTCTGTGAGTGCAACGACTTGCTCGTAGAGAGGTGTAAACGCCTCTTCACTGCTTCATCTCTAAGCATTCAGGGCAGCCACAGTATTTGTCAACTTATACCTTGCTGTGCGCATATCAACAGACTTCTTTTGGTATGGCGACCCAATGGAAGCATGTGCCAATAGGTCTGAGAGGCAAACTATCACCATTATGAACTCACCATCGCCTACAGAGATACGAAGAGACCTTGCTTTTGCAGCGCTTTGAAGCTCTTTCCAGGTAGCGACGGCGTCAGGAGTTTCTGCCACGAGGACAAGAGAGTCAAAATTGGATGACGCTGTCATGTCGCTCCACCGATGCCGTCTCACAAAGGCCTTTAAGTTGGCGGCCAAGTATGTCCTTCAGCACACTGTTTCATTTCGGTGAGGTAGTGCAGAAGGAAATTACCTCTTTCATAGTCTCCACTGCGTTCCTGACGGCTTGAACACACGATAACTTCAATAGCGACAAGTTGAATGCGTGGTTCAAACATGAAAAGTGAACTGCTTTTGTGGCACACTGCTTTATTTTTGACACGGCACCACATAGTTCTGACACCATGGCACTGCACCCATCTGTAGCTATGCCAACGCACCTGCCCAAGTCTAGTTGTAGTTCCTTCAGCATCTTCAGAACCTGCTCACCAAGTACTCTCCCTGTCAGGACGGGCTCAGTTACGTTGGCTTCCACAGCTGTGCAGGAATCAATGAACTGGAAGAAGTCCTCTTGAACTACATTCTTGTGTACATACCGCAAAACAAGACTTAGCTGCGACATGTGAGATATGTCGGTTGTTTCGTCGAACATAATGCTGTAGGCGCCCGATTCACGCACTGAATAAGTGTAGCAAGAACATCGTATCCACAGTACTTCATTAGTTCGTTCCGGGTCGTCTTGCTGATGTACGTGGCTCGGGGTGATAAGCTGGCAAGGTGCTCTTGAAGTTCCGTGTCACCGCTTGACACTCGAAAGCGCAGAAGCTCACAGGAATTTCCCTCACTCGAAGTCCATGAGGACTCATTCGACCACTCATTCAGGCTTCCGTTGTCTCGATGTCCACGAAATGGTATATTTTGGCACCCTAGAAAGATGACTGACTTTATAATTGGGACCAAGCGGTTACGGTTGTCATTTACTTGATGTAGATTTTGACTGCTGATTTGATTGGCTACATCTTTTTCTGGGACCTTTACATGTGTGAGCAACTCCTTCTCAGCCTGCATTACTTCTCTATAGTACTTGCTTGCTTCATGTACAAGAAGATCAACATCCTTTCTTAGCAGTTTTGCAAAGGACGTAATGGCTTAGTGACTAGTTTTTGGACAGTAACATTTTTCTGGTAACCTCCTATCACACTTGTTACAAACAAAGCACAGTACTCGCAGTACAAGCCTCTGTGATGATCGGAGAGGACAAGCCAACTGAACTTGTTTAAATGCGACTTACTTACGCATCGCTTCTCACTTTTGCCATTTTTCCGGTGAAGTTAGTATGAAAAATTGTAGTTATCCGGAGGGCACCAGTGGGTTTCTTACAAACACCGTTTAGTGTATTCGTTGGCTTTCCTGCCGACAAACTTTTTTATGTTGCTCGATAAATCCACAGAGATGCTCGGGGATATTTCGTCCACTCTTTCACTTTGATGGCATCCGGCAGTTTGGTCACATAGAGAAGTGACGTGTGAGCATTCGCCTTGCAGAGGTAGCGATGCTGTGTATTTCTCGTCCAGTCGCTGCATTGGGACAGCTGCTGATGAGGTGGCCTGTTCTGTGCCTTCAACTGCAACATGTAAGGCCTTCTTGGGAGCAGGAAAGAAGAACTTGTCGATCTTTTGCGAACTTGACCTTTTAATTTTCCAAAGAGAGCTTTGGGGTTGCAAACAGAAAAAAAATTTCATGGTCAAATGCTATCGATGTACAGTTACGAGCCGCCACTGCGAGCTACGTGTGAATACAAAATAAAAATATTTGCTGGCCTGCCCGTAGAACGACAGCTCACGACTGACAGCCACTATCCAGAATTTGTGCAAGAGTATATTAGCATCTAAATTGCTAACAGGGGAGTCTACTCATGTGAACAAAATTCTTCATATGATATGTGGCTGTGCAAAGCAAATTATGCAATTACTGCTCCCTTTGATCTATGCGTACGTACATCGAGTCATTTTAACACGTAAAACGATGACAGCACCGGCAAAGTAAAATTGCTACAGGGTCGCGGACGACGAAACATATATATGCACTCGAGCCTAGCAAGGGACTTCTTGCGGGATACCTAAAAAAATAGCTGTGCCCTTTGTGATTCAAAGACAAAAAATCGCGATGTGTTATAATGATTATGTGAGGCTGAACATGAACCGAGAGGCTGTAATATCTGAGCTAGTGACAAATCACTCATTCTTGAGCAAATATATTTCAGCTTGCCTAATATTGCTTCAGTGCCTTTGAAATGTTCCAGCATAGAATCATGGGCAGTGTTTATTTCACACAAAAGGAAACAACACATGATGAAATTCCTTCTAAACAAATGTCTGGAAAAACGTACATCGAACTTTTATCGTATGAAGAAAATATATACTGAAGCAACCAATGCTTCATTAAATCATAATGCTAGCTATAGAGAATTCTGCTGGACATTGGTATATTCCTTGTAACTGTGTTATATTCTGGCTACTCTTAAAGGAGCATTGACATCAAATTTACTCATGTAATATGAGTAATATGGTTTGGCCGTGGTAACCTGAAAAAAGAAGTGGACGATGGCACAGAGGGGGGGGGGGGGGAGGCAATCGCTTTTACCACGCCCCCTCTGGATTTGCCATTAGTCCTAATTGGTGATAGGAGGTGGTCTACAAGCACTGAAGTGAAGGGTGGCATTGCTGACCAAGATTTGGGGGGGGGGGGGGCTCTGGATTGGCTACTGACTACCTGGTAACTGAATTAGTATATTCTTTTGATGCAGCTTATTCCTCACACTTGTGTATATGCGTGGCAAGCAGATATCATTTCACTTTCTCCCATGCAATAAGCTGTGTTAATCCTCTCCTTACTAAGTATAAATGCAGCACAATAAAGGTATGCCACTTGCAGCAAGCAGCCTTTGATATTCCAAGAGACCAGATTGATGCTCTGTAAATTAGGAAGGCTCATAACATTTCCAACTGTGCTAAAATGACAAAAAAACTGGATAATCATGAAACATGCAATTTTCAGAACACCTTTCTGTGTAACCAATACTAAGAAAACTTTTCATAAATTTCATTCACACTCATACAGCCACTTCTCACTACAGCTCTTGTAATATAAAAAAATGTCAAATGAACCCTCAATCATTTTTTATAAAGGCAAGCTTCCTAAACAAATTAGTTCTTGTTTATGCTGTTGATGCAAAAGTATTTTGTCCCAGAATGAAAAAGATCTAAGAAAATATTATGTAACAGTCATTTAATTGATTGATTGATATGTGGGGTTTAACGTCCCAAAACCACTATATGATTATGAGAGACGCCGTAGTGGAGGGCTCCGGAAATTTAGACCACCTGGGGTTCTTTAACGTGCACCCAAATCTGAGCACACGGGCCTACAACATTTCCGCCTCCATCGGAAATGCAGCCGCCGCAGCCGGGATTCGAACCCACGCCCTGCGGGTCAGCAGCCGAGTACCTTAGCCACTAGACCACCGCGGCGGGGCAACAGTCATTTAAGGTCTGACAAGTAGTGTCAGCACTGCTATGAAACGAGTGCAAACTTATGGATTGTCAGTTAATGTATCGTCGCCACCAAAACAAGGCATGGGAAGCGCAAAAAATACATTTCTTGCAGACTGATCATTGAAATTCTCAGCTTTGTGGTGAAGTTTATTGAATGTTGAATTTTTTAGTAGCTTATCTGCTGCCTTGATTCTAATGCTCAGATTACATTATCTAAAATGCCTACAGCACAAGTAGTCGGATTAAAAGCTGTAGACTTAATGAGAAATGATTTCATCCATTGCAAAAAAAAAAGTAGTAAAGGCAGTAGGTGACCTCCTGTGTGGTTGCATCACAATTATGATTTTTTGTTCTCTCATATGTCAATACAAGAAGAAAGGCCTAAATGAACGTCCTAACAAGGCACCATCACAAGTAAATACTTGACAATAATGGAAGCAATATAAAATTTTTAATTGGCCGTTGATAATTTAAAAAGCACTACAATGCTCTGATTTGAACATATGCACTGTTACGGTTTATGTTGCTGGTTATAACTGCAATTCAGCTCTTTTTCTTTTCTTTTTATAGACAATAGTCTTTGTTGGAAACCTTCGACGAAAGATTTTTGGTCTGTGTGTACATTTGTCTGTTTGTCCGCCCTTAATGATACTTCAAATGACACCAAACGGCCAACCCAATCCCCAGCGCCCACCAATATTGTTCAAGATTGAGCGTTCATAGTTGTGCGATTGTCAACTGAAAAGCAATTATTGTGCATATCTGAGGTGCCATAACAACACGTCGATGTTTTGTATGTCTGCCTTTATACTGGAAGAGGCACACACAGGTAACTTTAAGGACTGTAGCATTTATCACACTGTGTTGACAGTGCAGCGCGATGCTCAAAAAGGTAAGTGTTTCCAACGCTTTGCTTCGACGACACGGTGGTGGCACCTGCCCGTCGCTTTGCATTCTACACCTTATCACCTCCGAGACTGGCGCGCATCTTTCTCCGCGGGCGCGCATGCCTTCGTTTTCAAAGCTAACTGCCAGATGGCGCTCGTGTCTAACGTGCCTCGATGGGCTCGTTCGTTTCCGCTACACACTTGAGGCACTCAAACGCAGCGCCTCCAGAATACCATTCACCGATTTCCTTGTGCAGAACATCAAATGAACGTTTTGTTCACTCTCTCTAGACGCGACGACATTTGCAGTGTAACATGCAGATTCGGGCCAATTTTTCGTGTAAAGTGTTCTTCAAACTATTACTTCGGAATGTACAGTCGCAGCCTTGTCTGTGTAGAGCACGTGAGCAGCCAGTTTTCGTGCTACAGTGACACCTTGAGGCATTTGCGGGCTCTGACATAGTCAGCCTTACTTCTAGGCTGCACATGCTCCTCACACACCACATCAGAGCCCGAAACTGCCTCAAGGTGTCATCCCACGGAGCGAAAGCCAGCTGCTCGCGTGCTCTACACACACATGGTCGCGGCTGTATAGAAAAGTGCCAGGCAAAGTAGTAAATCTTGTCAGAAATAATTTTGAAAATTTATTTTTGCCAAGCAAGAATTGAAACAACTGAAGCATTACATCTGTGTTTGCCTGACATTATAATACTTCAACTCTGTTTTACTGCACCAAACTGCTCATTTCACTATGCCTGAGTACAACTGATAAATAAAGATTTATTTTCCAAGAATGAAACATTTTGGGCAATATGCTCGGAATTTCAAACAATTTGACCAAAACATAAAAAAAGTACACTCAAAGGCCAAATGTCATAATAAAGGAATTCACCTGACACGAAAATAACTTTTTACGTGGGAGGCCAAGATTGCCATCCGGAACCTAGACGGCCAACGAGGACTCATTCCCAGGGCCCAGGAGGCGATTATGGCCAGAAGATTCCTGGTGAGAGACCCTCCCACTTTGGATGACCCCCGAGCTCACGAACACTGTTTCGGAACCAATAAATGTTTATTTCATTATCATACCCAAATATTTATTATAAATGCATACTCATAACTCTATTCATGACAATACTATTCTTTGTTTACTTCATTATAACCAATGATTTGTAATATATTTTTGTTGTAGTATTGAGGTTCAAGTGTACACCCTCAGTGAATGTGAGAAACGCTTTATCATCTGTAGCTGTAGTGAGTTACTATGAATAGTTCAAGCTCTTATACTCCATTTCACTAGTAACATAGAGCACTGCTGAAGCTATGAAGTGTATGCAAGCTATACTTTGGTGCACAGTAAGAAAGTTTCAGATGTAATTAGATGGTTTTTGGCGCGATCGTATGTGCACAGGTTTGTTCGACATATTCTAGGTTACAGGAACATGCAAGGTCTGCTTCACGTGTATATTCATTATATAACTTAATTTATTGTGTAGATAATGGCCGGCAGCCTTGATTACAAAGCAAAATAGTGGCATCCATAGAGATGCGACTGTCTGCTTTAATTCGAACATATATGTTGCTACTTGCCCAGCAAGACTTGCTGATGATGAACCATCAGGTGTGTTTTGTCACTGCTATTGAGATCAGCTGTTCGTTTTGACGCTTCTAGACCTACAGAAGTGGCACTGAGCTGCAAAAGTGGTTTCAACTTGGCTGTGGCATCACAGTGTCAGTGGTCATTAGTGACACATTAAATGTTATAACTCAAACAATTCACTTCACTGTTAACTCATGACTCTTCCCTAGTACAGCATGTCACAACGATAAACAAATGGCAACTAGGTACTTTACAAGTGAGGCTAAAGAGGCTGCAAGACACAGCTGGGAGCTGGTATAGATGATGTAAAGCTCGACTATCGTATTCATGTAAATGGAGCTTATGCTTACAATATTTAGACATTGTCTGTACCAACACACCAGGAAACAAGTATCAACAGTATGGTGAGCAGATGCCAAGCAGACTATGCAGAATGAATAAACATAGCACAAGAGGCTTCCGCCCGTCATGTTTGCTAAGCAGTTGTCACAGCCTTCACAGAGCTCCACAGTGCTTGAGTGAGATAGAGCAAAGTCAACTAATTAAAGTGAATTATGCACACTTTTAGGTATTTGTAAGTAGTTGTGTAAACGTGTTCAGAAACGCCCAAGAAAGTTGTTTTGATGACATTATAGCCAATGTAGCCCGTTCTCATGCTTTCAAGAAAGTTGACAAAATGTGAACAAATGATCACACTATGCAGTTGCATACAAGAGCTGAAGTGCTCATAATTGCATTTTGTAAAACTGAAATATGTATGTTTATAAAAAAAGAGAACTATTGGCCCTTGAGTCCTGTATTAGCCATATCAGGACCTTTGTTGTTCCGAATAAAAGAAGTTAGCAAGCCAATCACCACCACTATACATGAGCAATAGTTAGTGCTAATTACTAATAGGCAATGATCAGCAGTAGGCTAGCACAGAAAGTACATTGAAACACCCAGCTCTGTATGCTTTCTTGCAGGAAATATGAGGTACACTCACATTTTTTCTGCTGAAAGGCATACTAAGTTTCTTGAAAACCCACGTCAATGCTGCATTCTAGGTACGTTAAATCATATTTTTTGTGTATGAACTAGAGTAAAGGCATAGTAAGATGTTTCTAGACATGAAGTAAACAATACCAATAACATCTTAAAGACCACAATTTTTTTTAAATTTGTAGATGACCGTAATTAGACATACATAAACCATATAATCGGCAACTCAAAATGATTGAACGAAATTCCATATTCCTCATTGGCAAACAATCTTTCATTGTACAGTTTGGATTGAATACTATAGCAAGGTTCTCCCCATATTACTTTATGAAGTGTACATTTAGGAATAGGGTTTAGGGGCTGGGGCATGCCACCCCATTCCTCATATGAGTAATCTATAAACAGCAGATTTGAAATTTCAGCCAATGCTGAAACTCCTTGGCACCCAAATTTTCTGACTAAAGTTTTTTTATTAATTCTTCACTTTCTAATGTTATCTCAGGTTCAAAACTGCATTACGTGAAGCCATAGCCGCTGCTATGTTAGTTATCTTACATCACCGAGCTTGTGCTCTCACTTGCTGATCAGTTCTCAATCATAGTTGACCAAGAGTTGGGAGACTAATCCTACGAATGAGTAGTCCACTGGAGTGATGTGCGGCAGAACCACTGTTACCCACCATAGGAAGAAGCCTGATGGTACATCTAGTATTATAACTCAAGGAATTTCAATACATGATCTTTATATTATACTGGTATGCACAAAATCACAGATCCAAGATCAGAGCACCGTGTCTTCTGTCTGCTTTAATCTTTTGTGCTCACCTCAATGTGCTATTGATTATTCAATTAAATTATTACTTGCAAAATGTGTTTAGCTGTTGGCAGTAAAAAGCCGCAGTGGTCTAGCGGCTAAAGTATTTGGCTGCTGACCCGCAGGTCGTGGGAGCGAATCCCGGCTGCGGCGGCTGCATTTCCGATGGAGGTGGAAATGTTGTAGGCCCGTGTGCTCAGATTTGGGAGCACGTTAAAAAACCCCAGGCGGTCAAAATTTCCGGAGCCCTCAACTACGGCGTCTCTCATAATCATATGGTGGTTTTGGGATGTTAAACCCCAAATATCAATCATGCTGGCAGTAAACCTATCAAGTTTATAAAAATCAGCTTGTGCATAAGTTTACAGAATATGATTACGGTTTCATGCACAATTATTATAGCCCACAAAGGTTAATAATCACCATGCTTATGACTAACTAATCTAAATCTGTACAGCTAAAAGGCACTGACAATAACTCTTATCTACAGAAACATAACAAAAATGCTCTGACGTGCCGAACACAGAATAACACAACTTGAGAAGGTCCAGTAAGTAGGCACAAAAGAACAATTTGTGCCTCTTTTTCAAGTTCTCCTGTAGTTCAGCATGGACTACCAATTTGCTCAAATTCCCCACTTCTACTGACATCAATGCAATCTCTGTGTTCAAGTGAATACCAATGAGTTCAACAAGATACTACAAGTGATATTATTATAAAGATATTAAAGGGTCATTGATACCACATTCGAACTTGAGAAGCTTGCGTTACTTCTATTATCCTGCATTTCTGACAGAGATTGATGGTGAACGCTGCCTTAACACATTTTAAAATTGCTTTAAAATATCCAGATTGCTTATCTAAGTTGGCAGTACACTCTCTACACTATCACCAATCTGAGGCATTTAGTGGCTTCTCCGGCTCTGCAGACTATTTTGTCAGCATCAGGAGCCATAGAAATGTCAGGACATCATAGAAACTTGATCAGAACTGATATATTAATAATAAGACATTATGTTGATTGGGGCTTTGTTCAATTATCAGACATTGACCTACATATTCATGAAAGAATAAAACTCGGGCAAAAATTTGGCTGTCAGTGGTCCTTCGAGGAGCCATGGTCAACCATCCAACAATATTTGTTGTTGAGAATTTCATATTGCTTTGTACAGCAGTTTGGGCATGATCCATAACGCATCTCCTTTTTTTAGTTTCAACAATCACATGACAGTCAATAGACATATGCGCAAGACAAAAGATGCTTAGTGTTAAGAAAAAAAATTGTCGAGACCAAACAATTTAATGGAATGCTTAATCCAATTTGATCAAAAATGTTACACCTTAATGTAAACTCATTGAAGGCTTCATTACCAAGCTTGGTTATGCGATGGGTTTTAAAGAAAAGCAAAATAAACAAATATATATTATAATACCTAAGGTTGCAGTTGCATAAGAATGATAAATTGAGCACATTTAGCCATGACTATTAACCAATAAACACAGGAGAAGTTTCAGTGCATAAATAGTATAAATGATCAGTTCCAGTTACATTTACAGCATTATAATGCTGGTTGCATTTAATGTAACAACAAAGCACTATTTAAGCTTTAGCATTTTTAGATATTAAAAGCAGTGAGACACATAAAGAAAAAATAAAATAAAATCTTTGCCACAGCTTGTTGTAAATAACACCTTGTCATATTTTCCTGGTACAGATGGGAGAGAAATTGGGCATTCATGAAGAGCTTTGCCAAATACATTGCTGAGCCATGCAGTGGCACAGACCCAGTTACAAGGCAACCTAGATGACTCCCGACATATGAAACATTTGTAGAAAGCATTTTGGGACGAGTTCCTGACCACACACATACACAATCACACACACATACGCACACACACAAAGAACAGAAGTTCTGCAAATATGTGTAGCATAAAAATAAGGTTTGGCCTTGCAAGGAAGAAAACCTCGTCAAGAAAGTAGAAAGGTGAGTAAGCAATTTATTATAAATATGATAATAAATTTCATAATTTGAACATGTACATAAAAAACTTGCAACTTGATTTAGGGAATGACCCAAATTCAGACACACTTATTGTCATCTGGGAGCCTATGCTGCAGGTCTACCTAGATTCAAAGCAATTAAAATAACATATTATGACCACAAGAATAAAAGATTGCTTCTAATTGAGCAGATGGCTGAGCTGTGGTCTATATGTGATTAATGTTGCGATTTCCTCGTCACCCTGTTTCTAATTGAGGCAGCAGCCCAGGCGCTGCCGAAACGACATGCCATTAGACAAGAGAGCAATATATTGTGGCAGCGGTTCCCATGTTGAATAAACATCCACCCCAATCGGCATGTGAAAGGTAGAATGCCGCAATAGATTTGCGCAATACTGATATAAGTCAATTAATGAAAAATGCTAGTGCTCGAGTAATTCCACACGTGACAACACATTGCATTCCTTCCATTCACCTTACACGCTACAGTACACACATATACGCACAAAATGTAACAGAATGACCAGTAAGTGTGCTTGCTTTGTATGTGAAGCATGGACATTTCAAACTAACATTTCAAGCATATGCTATAAAATACATCACATAAGTTGTCAACTGTACATTGTTGACCTGCCTGAACATGGCAAGTTTTACAAACATAGTCTATGCAATACATTTCTTGCAGATATTGATTGTTCACACAACACACACATCAACCAAGTCCATGGACCCTTTCCTTAGGGAATTCTGCCCAGCCTGTTTCCGGCGTAAAGACAAGGTCCGCATGTCGACAATGGATTCATAAATGCCCTCGTTGTCTGCGGACCTCTGTATTGTTGAGTAAGGAGTAGCTTTACCAGAGGGCGGCATACCATGAACAGCAAAAGTAAAGTCTGAGTCTCTGGGAAAATCTGCATAAGCAGGGGGTGGTGGTGGTGGGCGAGTCTTGCGTACGTATAAGCAGAAGCAGACGGAGACTACCAGAACTACGGCCAGCACTGTAGCCGTCACAATGGGCACAACTACATAGAGCACTTCTCGTAGCTCGGTGTCTGAAGAAGATGACGAGCCTGGTTGCTGTGCAACCGATGTCATCATCAACGGCACATTGAGCACATCACTAGGCTCACTGTTGCCCTGTCGACTGTGGGCTATCAAATACACCTGGCACGGCAGGGAAGGCTCAAGGCCTGACAGAAGGTAAGAGGACTGCTTCCCTGAAGCTACAAATACTTCTTTCCAAGAATCGCCAGGCTGTCGATAGTGCAGTGTGTAACCGGTGACCCTGTGAGGGACTGGTGCACTGAACATCCAGGTGACTTGAACTGATGTCTGATCAACAGCAGAGACACTCAGCATTGGTGCTGGAGGAAAGTCACCATCCAAGGTGGTAACAAGTAATGGTGGTGATGGAGGACCACTTCCAACTGCATTAAATGCTTTTACCACAACTACATAAGGTGTGGCCTTTGCAAGACCTCGCAGTGTAAAGCTGCTTTGGTCTGGACTAACAGTGTGATAAGAAAAAGGGCTCTTCCTGGAAGACTCTGATGTGCTGCTGTACCCTACATAATAGCCAAGAAGCTTTCCATTCCAATCACTTTCTGGAGGTGGGCTCCATGTTATGAGTACAAAGGTTGCCCCAGACTTTTCGATACGAACATTGACAGGGGCAGCAGATGGCTCTTCTTGCGTTGTGTTAAATCGAATTACAGGGGATGATTCACTTGTACCAGCTGAATTCACTGCTACAACAGCTACTCTATATTCAGTTGCAGGATGGAGATCTCGGACAAGAGCAGTGGTAGCACCACCACGGACAGTATGGTTCAACATTTCGTCGTCTCTGTGCGACCAAAATCGCACTTGGTATGACAAAACAGATGAACTTGAAGGGTTCTTCCAGCGGATTCTGGCACTACGACTCCACACATCCGATATTTCAACATTGGTGGGATTAGAGGGTGGTTGTTGGACATTTAGTCGAATAGCCTTGGTGTCTTCTGCATATTCATTCTTCACTTTGCATATGTAACGCCCTGCATCACCAGCTGTCACATGTTTTAGTATCAGTGAAGATACCAGTCGTTCTTTCTGAGTGTCATTGGATACAATGACTCTGTCATAAAGTTGACTGTTTTCTGTAACTGAATTAGCACCCTTTAGCCAAGTGAGCACTATTGGATGATCACCAGTAGCAATGCAGGTAAGGTTGGCAGTACGACCACTCTGCACAGAAAGATGTTGCATCAGAACTTGTGCTTGAGCTACTATGTAAACAGTAACAGCCACAGCCTTCTTTAGCCCTGAACCGATGCCATTGTTTGCGTTACATGTGTACATTCCAGAGTCCGCTTTTTGAACATCGCGTATTAAAAGCGTGCCATTTGATAGCAGTTTGTGGCGATCGGAGTTTTCACCAGCTCCCTGTAACTTCGTGACTCTTGCTCCATTTTCATGCGCCCATGCGATCCGCGCTACAGGAGTAGCTTTCACATAGCAGTGAATAATGATTGTGCTCCCCTCTGCAGCTTTCACGTCAGATGGTTCCACTATCCATTGGGGCGCAAAATTCACAACAAGCTCCACCGATACACTGTCTTCACCAGCAGCATTTCTAGCCACGCATTTGTATGTTCCACCATGGTCCTCACTCAGTGGCTTGAATGATAAAGTCGACAAATGTGTACCCGTCTCTTCCTTAACCGAAGACAATGAAGTAAGACGCTTCTCATTTTGGTACCACAGGATCTCCAAAGGAGTGTCACCAATAACTACACTGCACGTAAGGCGGACATCTGTGCCAGCGACAAGGTCTTTGGGTAGTTGCAGAGGACTCAGCTTTGGTGGTTTCAGAGCCAACGCAAACATCATCCCCGAACATAGGAGAACCAAAATTTTCAACTCAATCATTTCAATCGCTTTCGGCTATGCGCTACTGCTAAATCACGATTTTCACTCCGGGGTGCTTTCGATTGCTTCTGTGTCGGAAGATCAGCGGTTCATGGCGCGTACTAACGAGGTATATCAACAAAATGCCGTTCATAAAATCGATGTTACACATGGTACACTTCCAGTATTTCCAAGATGAGCAGACGATTTACTAGTTATCAGGGCTGACTAACATAACACACGCTGCACGAACCTCTCACGACTTTGTTTGCACAGGCACTACTAGTTTAGAGAACGGAAACTGTACCTTTGGGCTGTTGTATCAAAATAACATGCAAATACGTAGCGGCGGCGTACTGAACTGCAATACCGCGAGGCCAGATGACGCTAGTAGTACTATCATCATCAATAAACAAACGCAATTTTTTTGTTGCAGGGGGGGGGGGGGCGCAGCTGGTTCGCGCTGCTCGCTTCCTCCGTTTTTTTTTTTTTTTTTGTTGCCCAATCGGGCTTCGCGTCTGTAATTCTCGCCAGGTGACCTAGCTGGCCTCGACTGGCAAAAACAACGTCAATCAAGCAAGATTTGCATCGTTTATTGCGAGTGTCCAAGCCGGTACAATCAATGTATACGGTCGGGTCCGAACAAAACAAGTCATACATATCGAAAGCTTTCAACCCATGTGTAAAGACTCTTGAAAGCTAACAAGCATATGCATATAACTGAACATTGAAATCGCTGAATGAACGTCGCTCTCATTGTGTTGCGGCGCTCGAGTTTAATAGCGTGGCTTCAAAACAAGAGTCCGATTCTGCCGTCAGATGCGGCGCTTGCTCCGTGGTGTTGATCTTGAAGCGAATGCATGATGTGGAATCGGGAAGGATACTTGCACATTGCCGATAGATAGCTCGCGTAGTTAGAGCAATGTAGTTTTGCTAAATTTGTTAAATAAGCGATTGCGGATGCGTGCATTTCTGAATCTTTCTTGCTCTGCAATGCTACATTGAGTACTTCACAATTCTGCAATGTCGCATCGTGTCGAGAGGGTAGGCACTAGTTTTAATACTCAGCCGTGAGCCCATATCATAGCCATTATGTACTTAGGGGATGGGCCTAAAAATATTTCAGGCTTGCTACATTTATTGTTAGAGTTAAGTTACACAGTTACCACAGCTAGAATTTCTCGTCGCAGGTAATGACCAGTCTGCTGAGTATGCAGCGAACATGTATGCTAAAGGGACACTTATTAGGTGTGTGCTTACAGATCGAAAAGGCCCAATTCTAAGAAAATAAGCTTTAGGTATGCATTGTACAATTTTTTGTCTGTACATCTTTGTTGGTACTCTATCTGCTCAGCCCTGAGCACAATCTCTTTTTTTTGCATAGACATATCCATATAACTTGAGTACTCTCTTGCAAGCAAGCACTCCTGAAATCAATTGGTGGTACATGATGTGAATCTGTCCAAATACTGGATCAATAAAGGTCACATTTATTACACACTTGTTATTATGTTTACTTTTTCAGTATACTTGTGCTTGAAAATGAAGTTGCTTTCTCCCTGCTACTTCTAGAGGTTAGGACTTGAAATACGTACTATCTTGCAGTGTGGCTGTAGATAAGTGAAGATCATGTATGTTTCAACTACCTGTGCGATTTCCTATATTTTTTTTTTCATGACCGTAGCGCACAGAATGTCACTTCTTAGTGGTAGACACTATAGTTATGACAACTTGATTTAAACAGAAACAGATGTGCACAAAGAAATCTGGAACATTTTTCTGCAAAAAAAAAAAACAGTACCAGATGCAATGAACACAATCTTGCTCTTCATGGCAGCATTCACATTTTTGAGGAAGCTGTGCTACAACTGCTCATTACCTTTATGATTTATTATTCTAGGAGCCCATTAAACATATGTGCAAAGCTAAAGCAATTGAGTGCAGTCGTATGAGCTATGGTGCATCTTTTTGTAAACTCGTATGAGCTAAACACAGTTAATTAAGACAAAACAGTTCTGGGTGTTGTTGGTAAACTGTCACAAGGCACAACTAAATGTCGGAAAGCCTGTTAATGCCCATAACTGTGGGTGTGTTCATTATGTAGTGCAAATAATAATCTCCGACGATTCACATGCCAACTATGAAGTGATCGTGAGTCGTACAGTAGTGGGCAAATATAGATTGATTCTGGCTTCCAGTGGTTCAAACAAATGACATTTTAGCCTCACAGGAGACAAGACTGCTTGTCGAAACATTTGCTTTGACCCCTTATGCTAACATGTTTTTCATATTTTCAAGCTTCCATCTTTTAAGGGTCAGTTTAGTTCACCTGCACCAATCCGAACTGGTTCACAGCTGTGCACGAGAAGTTCAGCGGTGCGGCATCATAAGTGAATGACAAGGTGCCGACAAGGTGGAATCCTTATTTTTGTTCACTTAATTTAATGAGATGCAAACATCTTGGCAAAACACGCCGCATTTATAAGGGTGGGTAGAGCACCTACGTCTAATGCTATGTTGTTTGTTAAGCTGTGCGAGCGGCTGCACCACACCAGCGCCGTCAGAGCAGAAGGTACAGGAAAGTCATGAAATAGTTTTGGTGCTGTATCTCTCCTGTGCTTTCTGATATGAATTGCAAGATTTAGAAGATGCCATTGCTGCGCCACTGAAACGAATGGCGAGGTGCAGCACTTTGTAAAATGGATCATGTGGTGCAGGCGAATCGAACAAACCCTTAAGCACACAAGCGTCTTAGTGTTTCACCCCCATCAAAATATGGCTGCACTGGCTGGGATCAAACAGTGTGTTGTTGAGCTCAGCAGCGCCACACAATCTAACTAATAGTGTTATAGTTTCAACATTATTGAAGTGTAGATTCCATGCCACGGTAGGCAGGCAATGCTTGTAGCCAATCTAAAGCACCTCTTCACGATATGCGCGGTAAAACGTTCACAAATACAGCATTACACGTGTGAGGTTAGAGATGACCTGTTGTAGTGGGCATTCAGATGTTTCAACGTGCTGGCAGAGTGGACATTCGGGGGTAGTCATCCTGTCATTGCATGGCAGTCTGGAAAAACAAGTAACATCACCAGATATCAATGCATGAAATTTTCCGAAGTAAACAAATAAGCTCAGTTAATTAGTAAACAGCAGTATTTTATACATATATGTAGTGGTACCTCATAACACGTATATCACTCAGGGCTGCTTCTTCACAAGGCATGTCATGTAGCAGGTTCTTTGCCCATTGTACACATTTGCTTCCATGTCAGGTGGGCCAGGAGGCTGTGGCAGAAAAAGAAGTATTTCTCATTTATGTGACGCTTCCTTTGTCACACTATAGCAAAATCAGACCTATAATTATGTGATTTTTCTCGAACGCGACTGCAGTAAACTATTAACTAGTAGGTTTTTTGCACTAATATATGGGCTAGCTAAGAAGACACATGCGAGGCGACAGTGATTTATTTGCCTTCTTTTATCGCAACGGCCTGGTTGGTGTTACCTGGTGATAGAATTTCAGAATTGACTATTGAGTCAGCGACTCGTTCCCACGTGAAGCCATGCACGCCGCAAGTAACGCACTTTTTTTCGGTTACAGATTGAGACGTTCAACAGTTTTAAAATTTAATACTGCAATGCGCTGCCACCGTGTGACGCCTACGCAGTCATTGGCAAAAATAACTACACATATGTTGACATGAACCAACTAGCCCCGCAAGCAACCATCCTTAAAAAACTGAAGTGGTTTCTACTCACCGGCCCGGGCTTGCAACGGGTGTTCATCCAATGAAAGCTTCAACGGTCGCTTCGTTCCCCGAAAGTCACTCGAATTCCCTTCGCGAAAGCATTTGAACGAGTCAAAATAAACAGAATGAGAAAGAATGTGTCGGTCGGCAGAGGCTCGAAATATTAACAGCGAAACGAAACAGTCCGAGACACCTCCGAACGTACCGCGAGCCGTTACCTGCTGTCGCAACCATTGGCCGCCGCAAACTTTGAAGTGAGGATAATGATGTCGATAGGCTGTTACTGACATCGAGTCAGCTGAATCAAAAATTACTACAAAAAGTTAATAACGCAGCACATGTTTAATAAAAACTACTTGCAAGAAGAACAAAATGTTTTTTATGTGTAGCGGTACGCAAACGTGTAGTATTTGATCATTTTAAAACAAAACTTGCCCCAACGAAGGCGCCTCTACAAAAAAGTGCAATAGCGCGAGTGGTGAGAGAGGTTAGTAGATCCACTCTAGATGTTTAAAGCAGAAACGCGCCGCGGTTGATTTTTTCGCCTCCTACAGGTGAGTACTTGAACTTCAAAGTTTCCGGGGCCGTGCGCACCGTGCGCTGGCAGGCTGTGGCAGCTGGCACAGGGCATGCACAGGCGGCCGCAGTCAATGTTATCCAACAGATGGCGTCACTAGCGCTGCTGTAGTTTTGTTTCATGATGTGGTACGCTGCTAGCGCCGCTCTGTGGTATAAGCAGAAAACACTCCGGGCTAGACCACACCTGCACAGTATATTAGAAGAGTTGAGTGGCGTGACCGCGCCTCGCCGCCTGATCCCTTCCGCGTTGCCAACAGCGGCAGCGCTGCAGTCGAATAGTACTGAAAGAGCCGCGTGAAGGAACTCCTACGCGCTTCGGCTCCTCCGTCGCGATTTCTTGATGCAGATTTCTTCGCACCTGCCCATCATTCATGTCTAGCACATGATGCCTTAGCGCTCGAAGTATGACACGCCCATCTACTGAATTTGAGCTTCATAAAAGCCCTTGTGAGAGATCGAAAATAATTCAGAGAGGGTGTGTCTTATACTTATTTCTTCTCTCAACTTTTTCTTCGTCGGTTAGGCGTCTACAATATTCAGAATAACTGAGCTAATTTATTGGAAGCTAGCTGTGCTCAGAAAGCTGTGTGATTAAAAAAAACAAATACTGTGTCACACGCACGCAGAATTAGAAAGCCACAAGGAAAGAGGGGAGAGGAAGGGAATCTGAACCCCCTACACCATGAAATGTTTTGGTAATTGAACTTTTCAGGGTATACTAAAATAATTACAGGCATTCACAGCGACCACCAATTGCAAAATTAGGCAATTGTGGTCGCTGTGAATGTGACCACAATTGCGTAATTTTGTCTAAATTGCCTAAATTGAAAATTAGGCGTTCTGCTGCACACCACACCCCCTCAAAAAAAAAAGAAATCCTGGGTAGCCCTGCGCGAATAGTTTACAGTTGGCGAAGCGGGACATAGCGTGTCTCTACAAATGCGCATTGTAGATTTCACCTTTTTGAGTATTAGGTCTCAAAACAAGTTCAAGTATATATATATATATATATATATATATATATATATATATATATATATATATATATATATATATAGACGTTGCGAGGAAGGAAGCGCACTGGCTCCGTAGTAAAAACGGAAGCGAAAAAGCACGACTAACGAGGAAACACTTTTATTAATCACATACGTTTCGGCTGGTGGGCCAGCCTTCGTCAGTGTGACCATATATATATATATATATATATATATATATATATATATATATATATATATATATATATATATATATATATATATATATATATATATATATATATATATATATATCTGTGTGTTTACTGTGTACATATACGAGAAGGAAGGTGAATTTCTCAAAACAAGATGCACCACTGCCTGCCATCACTTTTGATGCTTATTGATAGATCAACGCTTATAATACAAAATATCGTCATAAACTTGTTCGCTTGCAATGGCGTTACGCCAATAGAATATTTGGAAAGCAGCCCAATATAAGCTGTTCATACCAAATGAGAACTGGTTACAACGAATTTACGCAGATTAACAGACGGGCTATATATACAATTGGCACTTTTTAATATGTTTGAGTGTTGTTTTTAATAAGTTTAATATCTATTAAGCCTTTCGAAAAGCAATAATTATTGTCTTCCACAAAACTGGCGTCATAAAAAAGATTCGTTGCCAAATAATGTTGTGACAACGTTACTTACACTCGAGTTTCTCGTGAAACAATCGAACGCATGTAGGCTCATATGAGGAACACTGTGCTCTGTGGATATCGTAGAGACTGCTGACAAAACGAGCGCATGATTTAATCATAGTTTTGATACTTCTCCTCTCTTTGTAGTTCGCCAGTCACCACCTATGATGTAACGCAACTCAAAGCACTGACTGAGTAAGTATATAGGCGGATCCGTGCAAATTTCGATTTACATTTTTTTTTCTGGGTCGGCAGGCCTTTGAAACAGTGAATGTATCGACGCAATTTCGGCGTGCCTGCATATTTACTCGTGCACCATGGCGCGTAGCAGGTGCGTCCACTGACAAAGGCTCAGAAACGCATTAAACGCGCTGAAAACGAGCAATTACACGCTTTCGCAGGCTCGGGCGCGCGCGCTCTTCATGCAGACGCTCCCGCGATCTTCAGTACCGTGGAACTACAGCGCCGCCGCTACTGTCACCCGCTGGAGAATCAGCCGAGATGCGGCGCGGCCGCCTCGTTCACTCCACTGTACCTGCACGCTCCCTTCTTACGGCCTTCGCAACGAGTGTAGTCACGGAGGAAGTGTAGTACATGCCTCTCGTCAGTGTCGTCACTACTTCGAGGAGGACGCTGCGATTCTGCCATCTTCCGCCACTCCATACAGCGCGCGCAACGCTAGCACATGTGAGTTCGAGCGCGCTTCTGCACTCACCGCGCGTTGAAAAACAAGTTGCTTAATCATTGAAGATGCACAAATGGATTATGGCATTGCTCATACCTGATGATGCTGGGCTTAGAATTATACACATCTGAAGAGTGTACTTTGCTGGCAGTGTGACAAGCCCCGAAGTGCGCGCATAATCGTAGCCTCTTTGCGACAAAAAGCGGCATACCACATACCCCTTACACAATCGTCTGAGTACGCTAAATGCTTTCTTCCATCACATTTTTTATGCAAAAGAAACACTGCCTTTTCATCTTCTTTATGTGCATCTGCTGCAATTTTCTTAACGCATGCGTGGTGCTGGCTTTCGCGATACTATTCGGACGCATTTTTTTTTTCATTGCAGCAATCGCTGCACTTCCTCGCATTTTAAACAATGGTTCGAAATTTGGGAGCGCAATCGTCCTATCATAGTTTAATATCGAGCCGCCCAATGAGCGTCGCTGTTTATTGTTTGCGTGCAAACACTTATTGCTGCTTCTTGTTCAGTGACAGTGTCTTGTGAAGTTGCAGCATCCAGATTTGTTTCATTGGTCTCCGCTTTTTGCTTCCTTGATGTTTGACGTAGGGGCCAAACCCGTGAAGCAGGATCTTTGTGAGGCTTGAAATCATGTACGAAAGATAGTTCTCGAAAAGAGTAGGCGCGCGCGCAGTCAGGAATAAGGTTTCTTATGCAGAACGCTGACACATAGTCTTCATCGCGCAAGTGTCTGTTGCATACGACTGTCGATGCAGACTTGTCGTTGATGATGAGGCTGTCTGTCGCAATATTCTTTTGCCACTTGCCGCACAGCTGAGTATTGTTTGGGAATTGGTGAGAAGGAACGCTGGGTGTTTTCCCCGAATGGTGCTTGCAATACGGAACCACACCTTCACGCATCTAATATACATCCATGTGCGTAATGCGCGCGTGCACTGAAGGTTGTGTGACTTCCTTCTCGACTAAAAAAATTACTGCAGACTGAACACTGACAAAGCATCGAATAAAATGGAGCCGTGGTGGATAAATTCGAGAATAAAGCAAATTCCAGAATAAGCATGAATGGATGGATGTGGCTGTATTCTTTAGATCAGGCGGCGGCTAACGCTACCTAGCCACAATATTTAGAGAACTAACCACTAGATTTATCTTTTTTTCCTTTAAATAGTAAAGTTAAGGACTGGTACTTTTCAGTGAAGGGTTTAATTTTCACTCGTGCTTTGACTTTAGCCACCAATCAGACAACCTTCTTCTAGTTAATTCTACCTGCTTAAAGTCTATTTTCTGTCCCTAAACCCCAGTGCTTAGAAAAACTCTGCGCCATCATCCTGAACTATAGGGTGAAGCCTTTTACAGAACAAGTGTTCTGCAGTTTCCTCCTCCTCTCCACAAGCACTGCATACTGTTTCTAACCCTTCGTATTTGGCCCGATATGTCTTGGTTCGCAATACTCCCGTCCTGGCCTCAAACAGTAGAGAACTACCCAGGGTATTATCATAGATCCTTTTCTTGGCAATTTCCTACTTAAAAGTTCGATAGATCTCTAGTGCGTACTTGTTAATCATGCCAATTCTCCACATGTCAGTCTCCGTTTCGTTCACTTTCTTCTTAACCGATAATTCATTTTGGTTTGGCCACCTGCTGTTTTCTAAGTGTTTACCAGCGAATTTCTTAGTTCGCTTCCTCCATTTTGTATCGACATTCTTCATGTACAAGTAGCTGAAAACCTTCCTAGCCCAACGCTCCTCCCCCATTTCTCTCAATCGCTTCTCAAATTTTATCTTGCTGCTAGCTTCCCTGCCCTGGAATGATGTCCATCCCATATCACCTTGTACTCCCTGATTTGGTGTATTCCCATGAGCTCCTAAAACAAGCCTACCTATTCCATGTTGCTTAATTTCTAATCTTGCTTGAACTTCTGATCTCATGCCCAAGACCGCATTGCCAAACGTCAGACCAGGAACCATGACCCCTTTCCATATTCCTCTCACAACATCATACCAATTGTAATTCCACAGTACCCTATTTTTCATGACTGCTGCATTCCTGTTACCTTTAGTCGTCACGTATATTTCGTGTTCCCTTAGGTACTCGGTCCCATTGCTTATCCATACGCACAGATATTTGTATTTATCTGTTGCCTCTAGCGTGACCTCCTGTATTCTAAGCTCACTACCTTCATTATCATTAAAAAACATGACTGCTGGTTTTTCCTTACTGAATCTGAAATGTAACCTATCACCCTCATTACCGCAGATGTCCATCAATCTCTGCAAATCTTCCTTGTTGTCGGCCATTAGCACTACATCATCTGCGTACACCAATGCTAGTAGTGCCTGATCAATGAGTTTTCCTTGTTTGACGAAAGAGAGGTTGAAGCCAAATCCACTTCCCTCTAATTTGGCCTCTAATCCTTGTAGGTACATCATGAATAACAAGGTTGACAGAGGACACCCCTGCCTAAGCCCCCGTTTCACCTCTGTGAGCTTGGATACCTGTTTTTCCCACTTTATAACTACCTTGTTACTTTTATAGATTTCCTTTAAAAGATTAGTGACTCCATCTTCCACACCTAGTGTGTCCAGTATTCCCCACAAGTCCTCTTAAACTACATTATCGTACGCTCCCTTGATATCCAAAAATGCTAGCCACGAAGCCTGAGTTCCTTTTCTGCCATTTCGATGTCCGGGTCGCTGCGCCCCTACCGCCGACGGGTGGCGAAACGTACTCATTGTATTCGCGACGGGTGAGAAGGCCGTAAAGGTGTTCTGTGGCCGTAAGGAAAGAAACGCGCGCAGGTGCAGTCTAGCCACAGAACACCGTCAACATTCGTCGTCAACACGCAGACCAGCGCAGATGGAGAATATGCCGTGTTAATGTAACTCCGAACATGCGTAGTTCGCAGTAATTTTGTAATGCGACGTAATGCTACCAGCCGTTTTGTTGAGTCTTTAGGCAGAAATAAATAGGACAGTTGATCAACCGTTTCTGAGCTTCCTAAAGCAATGCGGCTCTGCAAGCCCGGTAAGCTTAGTCTTCTTGAAAGTGCTCGTTGCATTTGGCGTGTGTTTGGCCCTCATTTGCCTCAATTTAGCTCTTTTTCGATCTACAAATGAACTTTTCGCGCAGTAGCGATCGGCAAGTGCTGTAGAAGCTCAGCGCTGTTGTGATCCTTAATCGGCTGGTCACAAGTGCGATCTGTTGAAATGACTGACTACCACTGCTTGAAATTGTATCGGAAAATGTTGGTTAACTGCAGTTATAACGCTGCTGCAAGCTCGCAGAGCTATGCGTGCACATGCTGTTCATACGTTGCTGCTTAAACTTGTGCTTTTGGTTTGCAGGTTGTAGACTGTGTACCTAAGGAACCAAGCAGTGCATTGCTGAAGTGCAATGTCGATTCGCACTGTGAGTTGCATCTTTACACAATCCGTAGGGTTTTGATATTTATGCATGCTGTGTAGCCTGGCCATGACTATGATCTTGGTGGTCTTGCCCTTTTTAACGGGTTGCCGTAGTTTGGTGCCCCAAAACCGGCGTGACCGAGAGACAAAACGAAAGAACTTACACAAAAATAAAGAAAAGAAAAACATTACTAAGAGTCGCTTAACTGGCTAACACACAAATATGAGCAACCACTAAACACGTAGCGCTCCGCGCCGCCGCCACTATTCTAAGCGCCTCTTCGTCACTTCCACCACATTGAGCTCTCCACCCTCTACTCTGAAGCTACAGTGCACTAGAAGGAGGCAGTGGGCCTATCCCTGCGCTGCAGCGCCATGGCCCTTCCCGCCATAGAGTTTTTTAAAAGGAACCAGAGGGGACTCTGGCGCTGCGATTGTTAGTAAGACTTCCTCATCCCACCAAACCAAGAGATGGTAGGATGAAGAAGTTAAGAGAGCCATAGCAAGACGTCGGGAAGCCTCAAGGGAACATAGACATGCTAAGCAGCAGGATGAACCGACAGATGATGTTGAAAGAAAATGGGACATTTTTCTAAGCTGTCGAAGGGAAGCATCTCTTTTGATCAATGAAAAGATTAAAAACGATAGAAAGGCAGCTGCAAAATTTTGGAACCATCTAAACTCCCTAAGAAATGAAACAAGCCGAGAGCAGAGGTTTAATTACAGCTCAAGGTGTTAGGCTAGAAGGGGACGAAGCTATTGAATATATAAGAACAAGGGTGACATAAAAATTTCAACAAAGAAGTGCCTTATGCACCTCAATGGACAAGGATGGATCAAGTGGTGCAGTGGCTTCATTTTCCCAAAGAGAGTGGGAAAGGGCTGAGAAGAGGGTTCAACAGGCCCTGATGGCATCCCGATTATGCTGTTGAAGGCATTGGGTCCCAAGTCCCAATGCTCGCTGCCTTTGAGAGAGGCAGCGAGCAAAACAATAATCGATGGTGAAGTCCCCGATGGATCGAAACTTAGTAGGATGACTATGATCTATAAAGGAAAGGGGGACAAAGCTGACGTAAACTACTACCATCCTATAACAGTGTCATCATTGGTCTACAGGCTGGTGATGCAGATTATAAAGGAAAGACTGCAGGCATGGATAGAGGATGAGGTAGTACTGGGGGAACTGCAGAATAGGTTTCGGAAACAAAAGAGGTTGGAAGACAATCTGTTCTCACTGACGCAGTGCATCGAAATAGCAGAAAAGGAACAGAGGCCCCTGTGACTGACAGTTTTGGATATCAAGGGACCGTACGATAGCGTGATTCAAGAGGACTTGTGGGGAATACTGGACACACTGGGTGGAAAGATGGAGTCATGAATCTTTTGGAGGATATCTATAAAAGTAACAAAGTAGTTATAAAATAGGAAAAAACAGGTATCTAAGCCCAGAGAGATGAAACGGGGGCTTAGGCAGGGATGTCAACCTTGTTATTCATGATGTACCTCTTAGGATTAGAGGTCAAATTAAAGGGGAGTGGACTTAGCTTCAATCTCTCTTTCGTCAAACAAGGAAAAGTCATTGAACAGGCACTACCAGCATTGATCTACGCAGATGATATAGTGCTAATGGCCGACAACAAGGTAGACTTCCAGTGATTGATGGACATCTGCAGTAATGAGAGAGATAGGTTAGATTTCAGGTTCAGTAAGGAAAAATCAGCAATCATGATTTTTAATGATAATGAAGGTAGAGAGCTTAGGATACAGGAGGTCACGCTAGATAGTACGAATCAATACAAATATCTGGGTGTATAGATAAGCAATGGGACCGAGTACCTTAGGGAACACAAAATATACGTAAAGACTAAAGAAAACAGGAATGCAGTGGTGATGAAAAATAGGGCACTGTTAAATTACAATAGGTATGATGTGGTGAGAGGAATTGGGAAGGTGTCATGGTTCCTGGTCTGACTTTCAGCAATGCAGTCTTGGGCATGAGGCCAGAAGTTCAAGCAATATTAGAAATTCAGTAACAAGGAATAGGTAGTCTTGCTTTAGGAGCTCAAGGAAATATACCAAATCAGGGACTACAAGGTGATATGAGATGGACATCATTCCAGGGCAGGGAAGTTAGCAGCAAGATAAAATTTGAGAAGCGATTGAGAGAAATGGGGGAGGAGCGTTGGGCTAGGAAGGTTTTCAGCTACTTGTACATGAAGAATGTCGATACAAAATGGAGGAAGCGAACTAAGAAATTCGCTGGTAAACACTTAGAAAACAGCAGGTGGCCAAACCAAAATGAATTATCGGTTAAGAAGAAAGTGAACGAAACGGAGACTGACATGTGGAGAATTGGCATGATTAACAAGTACGCACTAGAGATCTATCGAACTTTTAAGTAGGAAATTGCCAAGGAAAGGATCTATGATAATACCCGGGGTAGTTCTCTACTGTTTGAGGCCAGGACGGGAGTATTGCGAACCAAGACTTATCGGGCCAAATACGAAGGGGTAGAAACGGTATGCAGTGCATGTGGAGAGGAGGAGGAAACTGCAGAACACTTGTTAATGTTCTGTAAAGGGCTTCACCCTATAGTTCAGGATGATGGCGCAGAGTTTTTCAAAGCACTGGGGTTTAGGGACAGAAAATAGACTTTAAGCGGGTAGAATTAACTAGAAGGAGGTTATCTGATTGGCGGCTACAATCAAGGCACGTACCAGTCTTCAATCAAAGTACAATCATAGTACCAGTCCTCAACCTGACTATTTAAAGGAAAAAAAAAGGATAAATCTTTTTTTTTGGTTAACTAAGTATTACGGCTAGGTGGCGTTAGCCTCCGCCCGATCGAAAGGGTACAGCCATATCTGTCCATCCATCCTTTAGCGAGCATGGTACAGTGGCTAGAATAGGGAAGTTTGATGAGTGGCAAGCGGGGCCTACAGAGTGCAATGAAGCCTTTGCGATTGAGGCGCGGGGGGCGCGCGCAGACATTTATATGTTGTTTGCACGATTCCGACAGTTTTATTGGGCGCGTTTGTCCTCATTTTTTTCTTATTGTGGTGGCACTCTGACACCAATGCTTCTGAATGCACTCTCACGGTGCGAAAACAAAGTCATTGCTTAGTCCCGGGGTGCACTACAGGCTACAAGTCAGCTAAAAGAAGCATGCGTTGTTCGGTGTTCCAAAGAACGAAGCTCTGTTAGCGCAGTGGCGGAGAGCAATCTCGCATGCTGACAAGCTGCTTCAAGAGAACTCGACTGTGTGCGAGCTGCACTTCGACGAGAGGTACATCTCCCAGCATCTTGAGCACACTGTGAATGGCGAAATTGTCCGCATTGAAAGGGAAAGGCCCGTACACGTGTGCAGGATTCCCGTTCAGGGGGGGTGAATGTTCATTGCTGCCCCCCCCCTCCCTATTAAATCGGGGTATGAAGCAGATGTTGCGCCCCCCTTTTAGGTTACTAAAAGAGTGCCCTGTTGTCTAGTCAATGTATAGAGCAGATGTAGCGCCCCCCTCCCATGTGACTAGGGGGGAATCCCGCTCCTCTTACCCCATTGCACGGACGCCCTTGAAATCGCTTTTTCAAAGTGGTTTAGCTACGAGTTTCACAGTAACAGCTTGGAAGAGCTTATTTCCTGCTTTCAGAAAAATATTCACGCTGGACTGCAAACAACATGGTCCAAGCTTCACCAATCAAGTGACCAAGTCTTTTCTGCTCAAACAAAATTTATCCTGAAATACCGCCAACTAATACATGTTCCTTCTGCGACAATATAGCTAACTTGTAACATATACTGTGGCGGTGCCTCGTGTTATGCTGTGGGGAAGTCATCAGGCCATCCAAATGGGAGAGTGCTATTACAAGTTTCGGACTCGAGCAACAGTTATGGACAGCCCACCGGGCCCGCGACGCACGAAAAAGACTTGGTCTTGTTGTTTCGACGTGAGAGCAGCCCGCAACTTGCTCAAGCGCGTTCCGAAGGACCAAATAAAATTCATCCATCCAACCCATTTGCGTTTGTACACAAAGGCACTCCACAAGGAGCGAGCATCTTCCCATGAAAAGAGAAAGCACATGAAGCTCAGGCGCATCACCTAGGTTTATAGCCCAAGGGAAACAATGTTCTGTGGTGCGTTTGTGAACTTTTTTTCTTGGAGATAGAAAAAGATGCGTGGCCAATTATTAAGAATGCATTGTTGTAAACAGATAGTGAGTCACTTCTAGGAAATGCGTTGTATGACCAGTGTGCAGAAAATAAAATGTTTTCATTTAGATACCGCTCGTGAGTTTCATCTCTGAGTTTGATTATGCGTTAGTAGAAGTAGCTATAGCGAGCCATGCATGTTACGAATGATGGGGCTTTATTTACACATTAGTGCTTGAAGAAATGATGGTTCGCCGGCGAAGGTGTTGCAAACAACGGCTCTCGACCGAGTTCATCGTTTCACTCTTCTACCACTTCAGATCAATAAAATGTTTCGGTGCCATCACATGCTCACTTTTGGCACCCTGTCAATATTTCAGTACAGTCGCACACCCGTGTAGGCATCTTGTAATTTCAGAAGCTAAATAACATGTTTGCTCTGTTGCCATTTGAGGCCACGTATGAGCAACAAAATGTATTTTACATTGCCCCCACGCGTGGTTGATTCTCGTCTCTGTGCAGTGCATCACCGCCTTGGGTGACGTGCAAACGTGTGCCAGCGCCACCTGGCGGTTTCCTTCCAAGGCGTTATGAGCTAGCTGACGCGTTCATCACCCTTCCCTATTCTAGCCACTGTAACCATGGGAATGATGGGTAGTACCCAGATTTGCCTAGTCTTCTTACTTGCGGGCACGGAATTGTACTTGCGGCTTCGCTTATTGCTGTGTTTTGGTTTCATTTTGAAGAAAAGAACAAACCCTTTTGAACTTTGTGACCCAATTCAAAATGGTAATCCTAAAATAATAAGGTGGTTAAGTGCAACCGGTGAAAATTTGCTGATTTTCGTTTCGTGAAAAAACAGCTGCAAGCCACACGAACACACACGAAGCCAGAAGTACAAAGGTTAGACAAATACGTGTATTACCCATCATTCCCATGCTCGCTGAAGCACCGTGCTTTGCAGCTCCCATAAGCACTAGCGCCAGTGTTCCCTCTAGTGTATATAAAGGAACTCTATGCTCCCCGCGTCGACAGACCGGGCATCCGCCAGGGGCGCTGCCAGTTTCTCCTGAAAACTTCTCTTGCTGTGTGTGAAGTGTGTCTGCGCATCCCTGGGGTTATGCTGTAGTTCGGGGGATATTAAGCACGGAGTTGAAGGTGGGGAGAGGGCCTCCACAATGATGCAAGAGATAAATATGTGTATTCATATATGAACGTGGTCTGGAATTTCAAGCAATTGAAACTGCTGTTTCTATTCGTGTATGCCCAGCTGCAGCACATGTTCACGCCATTCATTCATTTGAAGGACCTTTTTTGGTATCACATGAGCCGCTTTGCTGCACTGGTGAATGCTGGTTTTTCTGAAGGATCGGCATCTATGTCTATCCGCAAATTGCAGCTGTCTCAAAAAATGGCCTGCTGGGTGCATCTGGACGGAAAGGACAGGTTTTTTCCAGCCTCTGGCGGTCACGCACACAAAGCATGCCGCGTACATATAGAGAAATTTACGGGGCAGTGTTCGATGACAAAAAGAGCTCGACCCATCTTAGAATGACCACAATGTCAATTGCGACAAAAAAAAGCAAGAAAACACGCAGGCAGTGACTGCAAAGCCATAATCATACTTTGGTAAAGCCAAAGAATTCGATTAGTGGAAATTTACAAGATCAATCGTTTTATATTTCAACTTTGGTCGAGGACAAGTGCGGCATGCAGTCACCTATATTATGACGCAAAATTTGCTTTTCTGGGTGGTTTTGTGTGGGTTATTTCATTGTTTCACCCAGTTTTTTTTTCACTATTTTTTTATATTTGATGCTGGCGTTCAACTATATATGCGTAGGTTCGTGTATAGCGTGCACATTGATGAATTTTTTATCGGAGTTGTAAAGTAACAACGTTTTTGTCTTCGGCTTTTGGATGCCCACTGACAGGCTTTTGAATTACAATAATCCTTGCATACCTTTTTTTTTATTTTTTTGGTCAATTAGCAGGTGTTTATTCACGTTTGTTGTATCTGTTTATTCTTGTTCACGAGTGACAATTTCTGCATTTATAATCTATTTTGTGATAAAGCAATCATTTGCGCATACACAGACACGGTGTTGTGCAAATAAAATGAATTTGTCAGCACGTTATGTTGTTGACTGTTTTTTCGTGTCCTGTTCTATTCACGCTGCTGAAGCACTGGTACAATTTAATACTGCGGTGTTGAAAAAATACGCATACGCACATGTTGTATATTGCTTGTTACGTACTGATTATAACCATGCATAGATATTTCATTGCGATAGCATTATATGGACACTCTCGCCTGGATGTTACCGTCGACGTGGGCGTCGCCTTCACTCACTGTATAAGTATACGTAACTATATAAATGAAAACTATAGTGAACTAGAATATAAAGAAAATGCAAGAAAGAAAAAAAAAACCTTGAAAAAGACTTTGGCACACGGAATAGAACGTGGAAACTCTGAATCGTGAATGCGAGGCGTTAACCACTGACCCACGGAGAAGGACGTCTTTCAGTGTTCAAATGGCAAAGTATTTACATCTACCACTTACCGCTAGTGATGGCCGTCTCGGGGGGCAACTATTGTGTTTTTAGCATTACCAGCAAGATGGCACAATGAGCGCGCAGTGGCGCACACTCTCATCTCTCACGTGTACTTTGCCCCGCAGACAGGAGAAGGTGGACACTCGCTCGCACGCTTTTATCTCGCGCTGAGGTGGATTGTACGTCTTGGCTGGCCTGTGGCTTTCACCGGAACGATTCTGTTGTAGTTAGTTACCAGGTGCACAAAGGTCTTTGCAATCGTTGCACAGTCTCCATTAGCAAAAAGAGTGCACTTTTGAGACACAGAGAAGTAACAACAGAGACGCTTATTCGCATTCATCTGTACTTGTAAGTATGGTTCGTGCGTTATTTGTGTGTGAGAAACGTGGAGCACATTTCGATCTGCTTGCCATTCTGCTCGTGACATTCCCATTTGTTGCTATCGCGTTCATTGCCTTGCCTTTGTGGCAAAGTTGTGTCATTTTTTTTTTCATTAGATCTGTTAGTACAACATTCGTCTATACGCCAATCGGCCTTGTGTGATCTACGTCTGTAATTAAAAAGCTTGTTAAGATTACGATGCACATACATTTATAGCAAAGCCAAGCGATTCCACCCATGACTGATTTGCAAAAAAAAAAAAAGCATTAAATAGGTCAGTTACGATTAGACCCGGTCATATGCAAAAAAAAGAATTGCAAAATGAGGTGGTGTCTGTATTCGCACAGTGGGGCTCGAATGGTGAGAGTGAAGTCGCTATTATCGCTACGGTGGCGAAATAGCATTGAGCATTGTATCGATTAGCAGGTGATGTAAAAAAATCTTGAATGCTTTCAACTTGCTTTCGACTACACGACCTGTTACTGTAGTGGCTGTGTGGACGAGCATTCATCCATGCATTTTAAAGTTGCACACACGCCGTAACTTTGACCTTTCTTACGCGCAAAACAGCAGCGTGCAATAGCCGCTCCGATGAAGCCACGGGAAAGCTTCAGGTGACGCTGCGAGCTGCGCCGCCTGTCGGCGACGACATTTAGTGCGTCACTCTTCGTCCATCAGTGAGCACACTGCCCCATTCTAGTACACTGTAACCGAAGCCAAGCGTGACGCGAAGCATCGCTGGGCCTGCCAGCTTGTGGTCGTAACCAGTGTTGCCAAGTTATTGGTTTTCCCGCTAAACTTAGCAGATTTTCAAAATGTGTAGTGGATGAAATTGTTACTATGCGGGAGGTGGGATTTTTGGCAGTTTTGAAGCCTTGCTAGGCTTTTGTTTTTTGTGTTTTTTGCAAGAAAAACATACCTGTGCCTGCATGATTTCACCGAAATGAATGGGCCCGAAGGCACGAAAGTGAAGTTTTCACCAAGTTCCAACAGACCACGACCTCCTCTATGGGAGACCAGCACTTGATAGGTGGCGCGCCGAAAAACAGCACCTGGTGGAGAGTCGCAACACAACTCAGCCGCGTGCGCCGAGATGACCGGCTGCAGTGTACCGCAGCGAGAGCACGGGCATATGCTGCTGCAGTGCTTCATTATAGCTCGAAAAGCCATTGCACCTGTAATACTGAACTGTGGTTTTTCAGAAAAAAACAAAACAAACTTTGTCTGAAGGCTTCTCTCACATTAAAAGCACTCGAAAATGGAGAGAAGCTCTGCCGAGCAGACTGCGTCTATGCATGTGGCATCAAAGAGCAGTGCTGTGCAGTGATGGCGACTCCCTCGTCATCATTTTTTTCTGGTTTCCTGCTGGATTTTGTGCTAAGCTAGTGCCGGCTCATATGCTCCTATTTATAGGACCGTGCGGCGACAATATCACGCAGCCTACTTCTGTAATAAAAAAAAAACAGGAAGTGGTAGCTGTGGCATCAATTTTTTTTTCTGGCGCCATATGTATATACTGTCCGCGGTATGTATGCGTGTAAATGTTGATCAAACAAATGATCATGACAGCATAGCATGGGTGGTGTCGCGCTCTAATGCTTGATGATGAAGGACAGATTTCCGACCACGGCGGCCGCATTTAGATGGGGGCGAAATACAAGGAACAACCGTGACCAAAGATATATGAGTGCATCGAAGAACCACAAGTGGTCACAGTTAATCCTGATAACGCTACAGCATGCCTCGAAATTATGTCCTGTTTGGTACATTAAAGCCTAGCGATTGATGTTGAACAGAGACGTGTATTTTAGGCAGACAGAGGCAAGCGGAAAAACTAAAACCATCGGAACTAAAAAATTCCTATGCTACTTAGCCACAACATCCAATGAGAAAGAAGCTTAGCCCATCGGCTGACTCCAGAAAGCTAAGCTTTGAGTATTTCGCTGTTGTATTCGTAACAAGAACCCTGTTTTTAGCACAAACTTAGCACCGAGTATTCGTCGCGAGTTTATTTTTTATAGTGGTACAGGGGCTTAGGCGAACGTACCCCAGCATAAATCTTGTAGACAAGGCTGCTTTCCTTCCATTTCACTGTTCGCAAATTATGTAGGCTACTTACTTGTATTATTAATCTCACGTGGGGGCATCAGATGGAGTTTGGTGGTGATCAGATGAAACACTTTTTTTACATATGCTGTACGTATACTGCATCATATTGCTACATGCATGCATATTGATATTCTAGGGGGCGATGCGCGTGGTTGTCTGACGAGGAAGACGAAGGGTTGTCTCCGCTTGATCGCTGGTGAACGTATCACACTATTATCGCTGGTTTTAAATACATCTAATCCCCAGAAGTGTGGCAGCTTGGGCTAGTTGGTATGACATGACGATAGTTATAGCGCGAGAACAAAACGACGACACAGAGCGCTCGTGTCTTTCGTGTCCTTCTTGTCTCTGTGTCGTCGTTTTGTTCTCGCGCTATAACTATCGTCATGCCTAATCCCCAGCTTCGTCGATACGACGTCTCTTCTTTTCCGTAACATATTTGGTGGAGGTGGAACATTCCCCGTCTTCAACACAAAGCTTCGCAGTGGCCACACCGTTCAGTCTCCGGCCATGGCTACCAATGACAACAACCCGTCAGCGTTTCCATCTGTAGCTCCAGCCACTACATACCTGAAAATGCTCTACCCCCGTGATCCCGGTACATTCTCCGCAGAACCTGGGCTTCACGTTGACTACTGGTCCCGTATGTACGAGTGTGTTAGCCAGACACACTGATGGGACTCTACTATGATGCTCGCCATTGTAATATTTTACTTGGACGTCACCCCACGTGTCTCGTTCGACGCCCATGAGGCCGAGCTCACCAGCTAGGATATCTTCAAGGAGCGACTACGCGACATCTTTGGGGGCCCGTCCGGTCGCCAAATGGCAGCGTGAAAAGAACTTGCCACTTTTGTGCAGTCCGCAACTGAGTCCTATGTCTCGTACATACAGGACGTGCTCGCGTTGTGCCGAAAAGTCAAAGAGCAAATGACAGAAAGTGACAAGGTGGGCCACATACTAAAGGGCATCGCGGACGACGCCTTCAACTTGCTCGTCTACACTAATGTCACGACCGTAGATATGACTATCAAGGAATGCCGCCGCTTCGAAACGGCGAAAAGCCGCCATGTTCTGCCTCAATTTACGCGGCTACCAAACACGGCTGTTACATCCACCTGCACCAATCTCGGCGCCACACCACCCATGCAGGACAGCGTGACACGAATAGTTCGATGGGAGCTTGAGGTGTCAGGTCTGGCACCATTTCCTCCACATCCGCTCGACCATGGCGCCACACAAACGCCTCCGGCGGTCTCCGTTATTCAAGCCGTCGTGAGGCAGGAAATTGCAAAGCTCGGTTTTCCTGTGGCCTGCTCTGTCTCCCGACCCACCTCCAGACCAATGACAATAAATGCACCACGCCATGACTCACTTTTTTTTCCGCGATCTCGCAATCCGACAGAATGAAGAACTGCAGGCGACAAACTGATCTGCTTCCGCTCCCACCAAGTTGACCATATCTCCCGCTACTGCCGCAGCACTTGGACGCCCTCAAACTAGAGCCCATTTTCCTCTTCTCGCCCTTACGAAGACATCCTTCCGACGTCCCTAACAGCCGCTCATTCACCGTCACCTCAACGCCGCCGTTCCCTATCACCCAAACCACGCCGCTATCCGTCGCTGGTCAACTATGGATTCTCTCGAACGGAAAACTAGACCATGCAGCTCCGGGAGGTAGTGCTGCATCAATTGCGACTGATCCGAATCCTCCGTTGTCGCTCCCCACTAATACGAACTTGATTGAGGTGTATGTGGACGGTATTTCTTTGACGGCGTTAGTTGATACCGGAGATCAAGTGTCCATAATGAGTGCTCACCTGTGTCGCCTACTTAAAAAAGTCCTCACGCCTGCAGCGACTAAAGCCCTCCGAGCAGCTGATGGTGGAACTGTGGCCATCACTGGAATGTGTACCACTCGTGTTAGCATTGCTGGCCGCCATGTCCCCGTTTTATTTACGGTGCTTGAAAATTGCCCTCATGACCTAATCTTCGGCATGGACTTCCTATCGACGTATTCTGCCCTGATCGATTGTGCCGCTGGTACTCTCTGCCTAGAACTTCCTCTTCTCCCAGATTCTCACCCTGAACTCCCGAATAGCCTGTGCATCACTGACTTCTTCCAGATATCACCTAAAGCTCTCACATTCGTTGAATTAGCAACACCCTCTCCCGTGCTCGATGATGATTATATCGTGACGCCGATTCCTGATGTTCTCCTGGCGTGTGACATTACTGTCCCACACTCCATCGTAACCATGGCCTCTAACCGAACATATTTATTTACCTGCTATCAATTTCGGTTTCATAAAACAAGTGCTACCCCAAGGAATTTTGGTCGCCATGCTAAGACCCTTAATTGATGACCACGTCACCTGTTTTACGGCAGACGTATGTACCGATAACCCACGTCACTCGCAGGATGATGCCATGTGCCTCGATGCGACCTTACGCTCCATGATCGCCCCAGACCTCAAACCTGAGAAGTCAGCCACACTATGCCGCCTTCTGGCTTCATACCGTGACATATTCGACATCGACAGCCATGCACTCGGCCAGACTTCACTCGTCAAGCACCGCATTAACACAGGTGATTCTCACCCCATTCATCGACGACCATACCGGGTGTCTGCCACCGAGTGCAAAGTAATTCAACAAGAAGTCGCCAAGATGCTAGCCAAAGGAATTATTGAACACTCTTCGAGCCCTTTGGCATTCCCCGTTGTGCTCGTTAAAAAGAAAGATGGCACGTGGCGATTCTGCGTGGATTACCACCATCTGAATAGAATCACGAAAAAGGACGTTTACCCTTTACCTCGCATCGATGACGCTCTAGATTGTCTCCACGACGGCCGATACTTTTCTTCAATAGACCTACGTACGGCTACTGGCAGATTGCTGCCGACGAAAAAGACAAAGAGAAGACTGCATTTGTAATTCCAGACGGTCTATATCAGTTCAAGGTTATGCCGTTAGGGTATGCAACGCCCCAGCCACGTTCGAGCGCATGATGGACTCTGCTACAAGGGTTCAAATGATCAACATGTCTTTGTTATCTTGACGATGTCGTTGTATATTCCCCAACATTTGAGACCCACCTTTAGCGTTTGTCAGCTATTCTCGACATATTCCGCACTGCAGGCCTTCAATTAAACTCGTCAAAGTGCCACTTCGGACGCCAGCAAATTAGTGTTGAACCACCTTGTCAACACCTCTGGTGTGCAGCCGGACCCCGAGAAAATTCGTGCAGTCACCAGTTTTCCTGTACCCCAGTCAGTCAAAGACGTCCGGAGTTTTGTAGGACTTCGTTCCTATTTTAGAAGGTTTGTGAAAGACTTCGCAACCATCGCTCGACCCCTCACAGAGCTGAAGAAAGACGTCACATTTACGTGGGTACCGACCAAGCTGCTGCTTTTTCTCACCTAATCACGCTACTGACGACTCCACCTATATTGGCTCACTTTGACCCATCTGCTCCGATAGAAGTCCGAACTGATGCTAGTTGTGACGGAATCGGAGTCGTCCTAGTGCAACGCCAACGGGGACACAACCGAGTTGTCGCCTGTGCTAGCTGCCTCCTCACAGCTGCTGAGCGCAACTATTCCATTACAGAGTGTGAATGTCTTGCTCTTGTATGGGCAGTCTCAAAGTTCTGCCCATAGTTATATGGCACAAATTTTGCTGTGATAACTGACCATCATGCGCTATGTACGTCACTGAAGGACCCTACTGGCCGGCTCGGGCGCTGGGCTCTGCGACTGCAAGAGTATACATACACGGTAACGTACAAGTCCAGACGTCTACATCAGGACACAGACTGCCTGTTCCACTACCCGGTTGTTGAGTCGAGCAGTATGACTGACGCCGACACCGAGCCTTGCGCCTTTTCGCTTTCGCAAATGACATGCATCGGTGATGAGCAGCGCAGTGATGCGTCCTTGCGTGCTATCATTGAGCGCCTTGAATCACCATCTTCCAATCAGTCCCATCGCTCATTCGTGCTCCACGGTGGTGTATTTATTATACTGCCAAAGTTTTGAGCCGGATGGACCGGCCCTGCTGCTTGTCATTCCGAAACACCTTCGCTCGGAAGTTCTACATGAACTTCATGACCTTCCAACTGCTGGTCACCTTGGTGTTTCACGCACTTACGACCGAATACGCTGACGCTTATTTTGGCCAGGGCTTGCACGCTCAGTCAGAAGATTCGTTGCGGCTTGTGAGAAATTTCAGTGCCGCAAAACACCATTGACACTTCCCGTCGCACGCCTTCACCCACTTGACATTCCATCGGAACCATTCTTCCGCGTTGGCTTGGACCTACTTGGTCCTTTCCCCTTGTCTTCCTCGGGGATAGTCGTGGCCACCGACTACACCACGCGTTATGCCATCACACGAGCTCTTCCGACAAGCTGCGCCACATATGTCGCTGACTTCCTCCTCAAGGACGTGATTTTGCAACATGGAGACCCATGGCAGCTGCTTACAGACCATGGCCCCCCTTTTTTGTTGAAGGTCATAGCCGATATCTTGCAGTCCTGTCATACGAAACACAAGCCGACTACGTCATACCACACCCAAACCAATGGACTCATGGAGCGTCTAAATTCAACTCTTACAGACGTGCTCGCTAATTATGTTTCTACCAACCACACCGACTGGGATCCCGCGTTGCCGTACGTCACATTTGCCTACAATTCTTCACTCCATGACTCTGCCGCTTACTCTCCATTATTTCTGCTGTTTGGCCGAGAACGAACATTGCCTATAGACACCATCACATCGTTCCCTGCAGTACCGACCAGTGAATATGCCATGGACGCTATCACTTGAGCCGCTCACGCCCGCGAAATCACCCGTACTTGCCTTCTGACCTCTCAAGAGTAGCAACGTCGTTTGTATGACCAACGACACTGCCACGTACACTTTCTGCCCGGTTCTTTGGTCCTGCTCAGGTCTCCGACCCATCAAGTTGGCTTGTCAGAAAAATCAATTACTTGCTACACAGGTCCATACTGAATCCTTCGTGTGGTTACTCCTGTAACCTATGAAATTGGTCCTTTTACCCCGTCTCCTTTATGTGCCAAACAGGCTACCGATATTGTACGTGTTGCGCGTTTGAAGCCCTATCACTCTCCTAGTGCCGTTGACATTTAGATGCGCCGAGACAGCGCTTGAGCCGCCAGGGGTTATGCTACAGGCATGCATATTGATATTCTAGGGGGCGACGCGCGTGTGTGCCTGACGAGGAAGACGAAGGTTTGTATCAGCTTGATTGCTGGTGAACTGGTCACGCCATTACTGCTCGTTTTAAATACATCTAATCTCCAGCCCCGTCGATACGGCGTCTCTTCTTTTCCGTAACAATATGCTAGTGTTATTTCCGGCAAAACACCGTGTAAATGCGGCTGTTTTGTCCTTGTTTTCACTAGGGGCCGTATTCATTATTGAATAAATCTAGCAGACAGACGCAGTTCGGTTTTGAAACCAGCCTGACACCACTAGACTAAAAAGTGAGAGCAAAACATACTTTGCTCGTCTGACCGCTTAGATGCAATGCCACCTCCTTTCTTATTGATACTACGAACTCGGAAAACTATATAGGGATACGTCCTCCCTCATTTCTAACTATTGTCCCGCTTGAATACCAGCGGCCTATAGTTTGGTTTCGGGGCTGTGCGCCCATACCGCATCTACCAGCCACCACTCTCGCCTGCAGGAACAGCTGAGAAGTGCGTGCTTTGGCCGCCAGGATATCGCGGAAACTCCAGCGCTGGTTCCCTATAAACTTATGACCTAGAGTTACTGTATGTGCTACCTTCAGGTGTAGTATGTACAGTGTAGCCTGTGGAGCTAAAAATTGGTGTGTAAGGACCAGAGATGCCGCCAGCTGCTGCCACGACTTATCCCCATAGCAAACGATGCATGATTTTTGTGATGCACTCATGTGCGCGTATTATTTACATCATTTTTCTTGTTTCTAATCCATGTATCAAGTAATTCACAGATTAAACATCTCGAACCAACATTCTAGCTGTGAGAAGCCGTGTTGTGGTTGGCTCTGCACTATTAGACCTCAATATCTGCGTGAGCGCTTTTACGTCGCCATCTAAGCACAGACAAATGAAAGTAATATGCGACACGTAACCAGGAGAATGTAAGCCTTACTTTCTCACTTCATCTTCTGCAGCGGTGCCCCACCTCACCAGTGCCACTGCCTAGCAGCCCCGTCCAACCTCACCACAAGCAGCTGCAGAAATAATTTGTCTATGGCGAGATGGTGCAATCTTGTAAAAATTTCAAATCTGAAACGGAGTATGTACGATAAAAATAAAGATGAAATGCGGTACGAACGACACATGCGATGGTTCACGTAAGTTTTCATGACCTGCCCATAGCCTTTCAAGCATATACTACCCACAGATAACAATAGAAGAGAGCAGTTGTGCGGTCATCTGGGGGCTTTTGGGCCTAGCTAGCGGCTGATGGAAGTGTGCGACGAAACCGGTGAATTACTGCATTGTTGTTACAGTGATTTCTCGCACCTACATATATCACAGTTTATTGCATGAGGCCACTGTTCGAGCGTTGCTGGAACTGTTGCATGTTCCACACCGACAATGCGACCACAGTTTTATCACTGTAATAGCACTATATAAACATATGATTGAGATAACAGCTCTTGCGCGCTTTATTTTTCTAATAGGAGTAATTCCTTCTCGAAACTCGAGTATCATACTTATAATCTAAAGCATGCATTCTTAATAGCTAAATCACTTGGATTGCTCATTTATTTATTTATTTTGCAAGGGGGTTTAATAGCGACGCCAGGTAATAGGCAGACAGCCGGTACGGAAACAAATGCTCGGGCATTCCAGCGTCTACAGCTCGTGCACCCGCTCGCGCTTCACACTCAGCGATGGTCCCACTAGTCATTGCCTTGCGAATTCCCCACTACAATGCCCCGGCGACGAAGACGAGCCATCCTGGCGACTCAAGGTGACGAGAGAACAGCAGGGTCGTAACAGGGCTTGAGGCGACTGACGTGGACCGTCTCACGACCAAGGCGGCGCTTGTTCGTGGACGGCTTGAGCGGTTCAATCACATAGGTGACAGAAGAAGGGTGCTGTATGACGTGGTAAGGGCCCGTATACTTCGGTGCAAACTTGGGAGTCAGTCCAGGAGAGTGGAAAGGCAGTCGGAGCCACACGAGAGAACCGACGGGGAAGGTATTCTGAACAAGACCATGGTCGTGGCGATCTTTTTGGAGGGCTTGGTTATCCGTTGTGAAAGACCGTGCAAGCTGACGACACTCTTCGGCATGTTCGGCCATTTCAGAAACTGGGCTGAACTCGGAGGCATGAGGATTGTATGGCAGAATTGTACCGAGTGTGTTGCATGGGTCACGACCATATCAAAGAAAAAACGGAGAAAAGCCTGTTGTTGATTGAATCGCCGTATTGTAGGCGTACGTCATGAAAGGAAGAACAACGTCCCAATTGGAGTGGTCGGAATCAATATACATAGCGAGCATGTCTCCGAGGGTTCTGTTGAAACGTTCCGTTTGGTTGTTCGTATGAGGGTGGTAGGCTGTTAATGTGCGGTGTACCGTACGGCATGAATGTAGGAGCTGCTGCAGAACTTCGGACAAAAATACGCGACCTCTGTCACTCAGGAGCTCCTGTGGTGCACCATGACGAAGAACAAACCGGTGCAAGATGAAGGTTGCAACGTCACGAGCGCCAGCCGAAGGTAGCGCTGCCGTTTCGGCGTACCTTGTCAGATGGTCGGCAGCCACAATCACCCATCGATTACCACCAACAGAGCATGGTAGCAGGTCGTATAGGTCAATCCCAACACGGTCAAATGGGCGTGCAGGACATGGTAAAGGCTGCAGTTGACCGGGTGAATGAGGAATTGTCTTGTGCTGCTGACACTGGGAACATGAGCGAATGTGTTTGCGTACAAACGTGTACATACCCCGCCAGTAGTAACGTTGGCGGATCCACTCATACGTCTTTAGCCCACCGGCGTGTGCGTGTTGCGGTTCAGCATGAAAATATTTGCACATATCAGACCGCATATGGCTGGGTATGACTAGCAGCCATTTACGACCCGCCACTTGATAGTTGTGACGGTATAACAGGCCATCCCGTATGGCGAAATGTGTTGCTTGGCGGCGAAGAGCACGCGGGTAACCGGAAATTGATGCATCAGAAAGCATATTCAATAGCGAGGCAATCCAAGGGTACTTCCGCTGTTCGGATGGCATGTCTGTGACGCTGACGGCAGAGAGGGGAAGGTCAAGGGCTGATATGTCCGTATCATCAGATTTAACGGGTGATCGTGAAAGCACCCAGAACAAGGATGGAAGAGCCAGAACGTGACAAACGTACAACGTATTAAGATAAGAAGAGATCAAAAGGAAATACCAACCAAACACTTAGTAGTAGTGACCTTTGCTTCGAGCGATTTGCCGGAAACCATTCAAACTGGGTATACAAAGACATCCGTGAGGCCATATATTCCCAACCCCCGCCGTTGCTTCCAATGTCAGAGATATGGCCACGGCTCGCAAAGCTGTCGTGGCCGGAAAACTTGTGCTCTGTGTGGAGTCGTGGGCCATGCGTCCGACAACTGCAAAGCACCTGCACACTGTGTGAACTGTGGCGGTAATCATGCCGCGTACTCACGTTCCTGTTCTTTCTGGAAAAAAGAAAAAGAGATCATCACTTTAAAGATAAAAGAAAACATTACATTTAAAGAAGCAAGAAGGAGAGTCTCGCCATTTTATAGCCCCACATATGCTGATGCGGCGCCCCAGGGGGAAGCGTCGCACCAGCCCTCGCCACTCCTTCGGCCTGCGCAGAGCGAGCCATTGGCTGTGGCGCCTGGCCCCAAGGCGGCAGTAGTTGAGTCTACTCCGCCTACTATTGAACAGAGACCAGAGACTCCAGGGTCCTCGGGTCTCAAGGCCTCACCTCGCCAGGCGAGGCCCAAGCTTCGAAAAACCAGCTCGCATGAGCGGGCATCCAGTGCCTCCGAGGAGGCAATGGATACGGCGGCACCCCAGGTGCCAAAAGAGCGGCGCGGCTCTCTGGAGCGCGCCAAGAGAACTAAAAAGCTCATAACAGGGCCTGATCATAACCCTGTTACTTGAGCTCGACCTTTTCAGCTTAAACAAGTCACTCCCTTAATGTACACACAGCACTACTTTACTTCCAATATGCAAACACAAATTATACATTGGAACGTCAGAGGACTGCTTACAAACCTTGACGGCGTCTAAGAGCTTTTATACAAACACTCACCTCAAGTGCTGTGTGTACAGGAAACACACCTAAAATCCTCCAATACAAATTTTTTACGTGCTTACGTCATATACCGAAAGGACCGAGATGATGCTGTGGCGTCATCCGGTGGCGTAGCCATTATCATTAATCAAGGAGTAGCGTGTACACATTTACCACTCCAGACATCCCTTGAGGCGGTGGCTGTTCGAGCGGTACTTTTAAACAAACTCGTCACCATCTGCTCTTTGTACGAACCTCCCCACCACCGTCTTGAAAGACGTGAATTCCAGTCTTTAAAAGACGAACTGCCTGAACCTTATTTGCTTCTTGGGGACCTAAATGCACATAGTAGACTGTGGGGCGATTCTCGCTGTGATGCACGGGGTCGTCTCATTGAACAATTTCTCTTCTCTTCCGGTGCCTGTTTGTTGAATAGGAAAGAGCCAACATACTATAATGTTGCCAACAAAACTTACTCGTCTATAGACCTCAGCATCGTGTCACCTTCACTCCTACCCCTACTGAAATGGAAAATCATAAATAATTCATATGGAAGTGACCATTTTCCTGTAGTGTTGAGTTCACAAACAACATATGAATGTCCTCTACATGTTCCCAAATGGCTGATAAACAAAGCAGACTGGGAACAGTTCCATAACACTACACGTTTAAGTTGGACAGACATATGTAGGTTAAACATAGATGAAGCTGTGCAGTACTTCACAGCTTTTCTAACTGACGCAGCAGCCAAATGCATACCGCAAACATCTGGAATGCCCGGCAAACGACACGTCCCATGGTGGAACACAGAGTGTCGTAATGCGCGAAAAGAACAGAACAGGGCATGGAGGTTGCTTTGGAACTCACCAACAGGCGAAAATCTTGACACCTTCAAGAAAATAAAGTCTCAAGGCAGGAGAACGCGTCGGCAGGCCAGAAGAGAAAGCTGGCAGAAGTTTTTGTCAGGGATCAATTCATACACACAGGAGGCTAAAGTCTGGAACATGGTCGGTAAGATAGCAGGAAAACAAGTACACACACTTCCACTCGTAAACACTCAGGGTGATACCTTGGAAGATCAGGCAAACTTCCTCGGTGCACACTTTGAACGGGTATCCAGCTCGTCCCTCTATACTGACACTTTCCAAAAATACAGAACAAGAATAGAAAAGCAGAAACTCGAACACAAATGCACTAGATACGAGGCATATAACCAAGCTTTCAGTCTAGCTGAGCTGCGAACGTCTATAAACTCCTGCAGTACTTCTGCCCCAGGTTCTGACCGTGTGGTGTATGAAATGTTAAAAACCTACCAATCGAAACACGAAAAACCTTACTTTGTACAATGCTATCTGGTTTTCTGGCACTATCCCTACCTCCTGGAAAGAGGCTATTATTATTCCCATTTTGAAAGAGGGCAAGGACCCTTGTTTAGCTTCAAGTTATAGGCCTATTGCACTTACAAGCTGCTTGTGCAAAGTCTTCGAAAAAATGATAAACTGCCGACTTGTACATTTCCTTGAAACAAACAATTTGCTCAACCCATTTCAGTGCGGGTTTTGAGAGAGTAGATCCACCACAGACCACCTTGTTCCTATCAAGGCACAGATCAGAGACGCCTTCGTCCATAAACAATATTTTCTCTCTGTGTTCCTCGATATCGAAAAGGCTTATTATACAACATGGCGTTTTGGAATTCTAAGAGACCTGTCCCACCTTGGCGTGCGCGGAAGAATGTTTCACATAATCGAAAGTTACCTGTCAAACCGGACATTCCGTGTCCGAGTGGGCACGGTTCTTTCCAAAACATTTGTCCAGGAAACAGGCGTGCGACAAGGTGGTGTACTTAGCTGCACACTTTTTCTCATCAAAATGAATTCCTTGCGCTCGTCCATCCCTCGCAATATGTTTTATTGTACATACGTCGATGACGTCCAGCTTGGCTTTAGATCTTGCAATCTGGCAATGTGTGAGCCGCAGGTTCAGTTAGGTTTAAACAAGGTCTCCAAATGGGCAGAGGAAAATGGATTCCGACTGAACCCACAAAAAAGCACGTGTGTCTTGTTCTCCCGAAAGAGAGGCATGCACTCAGAACCCGACATTGAACTGAACGGTCAACGTCTGTCTGTTAATGCGGAGCATAAATTCTTAGGATTAATCTTGGACAACAAGTTGACCTTCGTACCGCACATCAAGTATTTAAAAACAAAATGTTTAAAAGCCATGAATGTTTTAAAAGTGTTGTCACATACTACGTGGGGTAGTGACAGGCAATGTCTCATGAACCTGTATAAAAGCTTCATTCGCACCCGCTTAGATTATGGGGCCCTTGTTTATCAGTTTGCGACTCAAAGTGCTTTGAAGATGCTGGACCCTGTGCACCATTTGGGCATCGGCCTTTCTACGGGTGCTTTTCGCACCTGCCCCGTAGAAAGCCTCTATGTTGAGTCAAATGAGTGGTCGCTTCATCTGCAGAGAACTTACATGTCCTTTGTTTATTTCCTTCAGGTGAAAGCAGACAAGAAGCACCCCTCATACTCTACTATTAATGATTTATCGAGCTCAATTCTATTTCAAAACAGGCCTTCGATGAGGCAGCCCTTCTCAGTTCGCCTGAAGAGTCTAGCTGAAGAAACTGGAGTTTCACTCGAACACAGTTTAATGGCTCCTGTAGCATACCCGCCACCGTGGCAATGGCAGACTATAGACTGCAATGTGTCTTTTCTAGAAGTTACAAAACATGCGCCTATTGCCCATATCCGAACATACTTCTTGAACTTCAACACAAATGCACACGTCCTGAGTTCTTTACAGATGCCTCCAAGTCTAACTTCTCTGTGTCCTATGCTGCTGTCGGCCCATCCTTTTCGGATGCTGGCCCTCTATATCCAGGCACAAGTATCTTCACAGCAGAAGCTTATGCGATACTTGTTGCGGCTAAACACATTAAGCGATTACAAATACAAAAAGCAGTAATTTATACGGATTCCCCCAGGGTTGTAACGGCTCTGCACACTCTTAAAAACAAAAAAACCCAGTTCTTGTCTCACTTTACTCCATTTTGTGCACACTCTACACACTCAAACAACATGTTGTAGTGTGCTGGGTGCCAGGGCACCGTGAGATTCAAGGCAACGTGAGGGCGGATCAGCTCGCTGCATCCGTCCACAAAAGCACTGCCCCTACACCCATATCAATCCCGGCCCTTGATCTTAAGCCGTCTCTCAAACGAAACCTCAGGGACTACTGGCAGAGCAAGTGGGATACACACACACAAAACAAACTACACATTATTAAGCCACACCTTGGTCATTGGCTGCCTGTATCAAAATCGCGTCATATAGAGGTAATACTAACGAGACTCAGGATAGGACACACGTACACGACACACTCATATCTTTTGTCCAGTGGCGACCCACCATTGTGTGACAGATGTGGTGAAGCACTAACAGTTCTTCACATTTTAGTTCAGTGCAAACAATTGGACACTATAAGAAAACAACACTTTCCATTACCCTACCGACAACATATACCATTACACCCTGCAATGTTCGTTGGTAGGGAACCGCTTTTTAGTCATAAATCATTGTTAGCGTTTTTAAAAGAAATACATAATTTTCATATCATATACCCGGGCATTCCGTAGCACGACCTCTCCAGGGAGGTTTTTGCTGCGGTGGCTACACAAGAAAGCACTTGCCTCACAGCCCTTGGACGCAAGGGTATGAACGAGTGAGGTACCTGTGCTAATGCCATACATGTCCATCATCGTTTTTCATTATCACGAACTTTTGTCACTTATTCACACCACACACACATTTCACGGCATGGTCATGATTTTATTACTTGTATGTTTTTACCTGTCTTACCGTGAGGAATTTTATGGCCCTTATACAGCCGCTTGTCACAATCATTGTCCATATATTTATTAAGATGAACTGGCGCTCTTTGGCTGTGAAATGGCCCTTGCACCACAAAACATCAAACATCATCATCTTTTGCAGATGTGACGCGCCAGGGTGCCGTGCCACATCTTTCGCGTCTGCGAATGTCACAGGAAGTGTGACTACGGTCGCGGCATCTGCGCCCATGGCTGGAGTAGCCTGTGCTGCTCCGCCTCCTGCCAAACAGGTTCAGCAGACTTCAAAGTCTGCCGGACCCCGGACCACTGCACCTGCAGTTGCGTCCGAAACTTCTGTGAATGTACCTGCTCATCAGGCACCATCCGCCACCTCGCAGGAGGTGATGGATACAAGTCCCACTCCTCCAGCACCTCAGACGCCGAAGGATAGGCGCAACTCTTTGTAGCACGCCCAGAAAGAAAAACGTCGAATTACGGGGCCCCAAAAGGCCCTGTAACCTGAAGTGACACTTCTTGTATACACAGCACCACACATCTTTAAAATGACACATATAATACAGTGGAACGTGAGAGGCCTACCGAGAAACCTCGACGATATCCAAGAACTTGTACACAAACATGCACCAAAAGTGCTGTGTGTGCAAGAAACACACTTAAAATCAAGACACACTAACTTTCTTCGAAATTACGATATCTTTCGAAAAGACCGAGATGATGCTGTCGCCTCATCCGGTGGTGTTGCCATAATTGTTGATCAAGGAACAGCCTGTACACGTTTACCCCTTTAGACATCCCTGGAAGCAGTAGCTGTCCGAGCTGTCATCTTCAACAAATAGGTAACAATTTGCAGTATACACATACCGCCACACCATCAACTGACTAAACATGAGTTTCAGTCGCTGATAGCAGAACTTCCAGAACCGTATTTCGTCCTATGAGCCCCGCCGCGGTGGTCTAGTGGCTAAGGTACTCGGCTGCTGACCCGCCGGTCGCGGGTTCATATCCCGGCTGCGGCGGCTGCATTTCCGATGGAGGCGGAAATGTTGTAGGCCCGTGTGCTCAGATTTGGGTGCACGTTAAAGAACCCCAGGTGATCTAAATTTCCGGAGCCCTCCACTACGGCGTCTCTCATAATCATATAGTGGTTTTGGGACGTTAAACCCCACATATCAATCAATCAATCAATCAATCTCGTCCTATGAGACTTTAATGCTCATAGTAGCTTATGGGGTGACTCTCGCTGCGATGCGTGGGGTCGCCTGATTGAACAGTTTCTTTTTTCTTCCGGTGTGTGCCTTCTGAATCGGAAAGAGCCAACATATTACAACATCGCTAACAATACGTACTCAGTCATAGACCTCAGCATAACATCTCCATCACTCATGCCTCTATTTAAATGAAAGGTCATTAATAATCTATATGGCAGTGACCATTTTCCTATCGTTATCAGCACATCAATAACAAATATATGTCCTGCACAGGTCTCCAAATGGCTCACCGACAAAGCCGATTGGGAACAGTATCAAAAAATGACTCTCCTAACTTGGACTGACATGGAGGAATTAAGCGTAGAAGCTGCTGTGAGCTACCTGACAGCATTTTTGATTGATGCTGCAACGAAATGTATACCACAAACATGTGGACCGCCAGGCAAACGACGAGTCCTATGGTGGAATAATGAGTGCCGTAATGCGCGCGAAGAACAAAATAAGGCATGGAAGTTGCTTAGAGACTCGCCTACAGCCGAGAATCTTATAAACTTCAAGAAGTTCAAGTGGCAAGGAAGGAGGGTGCGCCGACAGGCGAGAAGAGAAAGTTGGCATAAATTCTTATCAGGCATTAATTCATACACAGATGAGGCGAGAGTCTGGAACATGGTTAGTAAGGTAGCAGGAAGACAAGTACACACACTTCCTCTAGTGAACACACAAAGGGAGAGCTTGGAAGACCAGGCAAACACTCATGGGGCGCACTTCCAGCAGGTCTCCAGCTCATCACACTATAGTAAAGCATTCCAACGATACAAAACCAGAATAGAAAAACAGAGATTAGAGTGCAAACCCACAACACATGAAACATACAATGAGCACATCTGTTTGACTGAACTACAAGCCTCACTTACCTGCTGCAATAAATCTACCCCAGGCCCGGACTGTGTGGCATATGAAATGTTAAAACACCTGCTCACTGAAACCCAGAAAGCTCTCCTCGCTCTGTACAATGCGATATGGTCTTCCGGCGAGGTACCCTCAGCCTGAAAGGAAGCTATCGTTATCCCAATTTTAAAGCAAGGCAAGGACCCGGCCTCAGTTTCCAGCTACAGGCCAATAGCGTTAACCAGATGTCTTTGCAAGGTCTTTGAGAAAATGATTAACAGGCACCTGATGCACTTCCTTGAAATTAATGGCTTACTTGACCCATACCAGTGTGGGTTTCGAGAGGCTCGGTCCACTACTGACCACCTTGTCTGTATCGAGGCACAGATTCGCGACGCTTTTGTTCATGAGCAATTTTTTCTTTCTGTGTTCCTCGATATAGAAAAGGCATATGACACTACATGGCGCTTTGACATATTGCGAGACCTGTCACATTTAGGTATGCGGGGTAGAATGCTGACAATTATCGAAAGCTACCTGTCCAACCGTACATTCTGTGTGCGAGTTGGCACTGTCCTATCTCGAGTATTTATCCAAGAAACAGGAGTGCCACAAGGAGGTGTATTGAGCTGTACACTTTTCATAGTTAAAATGAATTCCTTGCACCTGTCTCTCCCACGTAATATTTTTTACTGCATATATGTCGATGATGTGCAGATTGGTTACAAATCGTGCAACATATCAATGTGCCAACGTCAAGTTCAACTAGGGTTGAACAAGATATCTCAATGGGCAAATGGGAATGGTTTTATACTCAATGCGCAAAAGAGCACTTGTGTGTTGTTCAGCCGAAAGAGGGGCCTCCATCCTGACCTGCATGGTCAACCTCTGTCAGTGAAGACCGAGCACAAGTTTCTTGGTTTCATATTAGACATTAAACTAACCTTCATCCCACATATCAAGTATTTAAAGGACAGGTGCTTAAAAACAATGAACATTTTGAAAGTGTTGTCACGCACTAAATGGGGTAGTGACACGAAATGTCCAATGAATTTATATAAAAGCCTCATACGCACACGCCTAGATTACGGTGCTATAATCTATTAGTCGGCAACACCATCAGCCTTGAAGCTTCCAGACTCCGTCCACCATCTAGGCATTCACCTCTCTACGGGTGCTTTCCGAACTAGCCCTGTGGAGAGCTTGTATGTGGATTCGAATGAATGGTCGCTCCACCTACAAAGATGTTTCCTAACCTTTTTGTACTTTTTGAAGGTGAAGGCAGACAAGAAACACCCTTCCCATTTCACAATTAATGATTTGTCTTGTTCTGGCTTGTTCGAGAACCGTCCTTCGTTTAGGCAGCCCTATGCGCTCCGTGTAAGGGGCCTGGCCGAAGAAACGGGTGTGCCTCTTCTCAAACACAGTTTAATGGCTCATGCAACATATCTGCCACCGTGGCAGTGGCAGCTTATAGACTGTGATGTCTCTTTTGTTGAAGTCACAAAGCACGCACCACTTGCACACATACATACATACTTCCTAGAACAACAACATAAATACACATGTCCTCAGTTCTTTACCGACGCGTCAAAGTCAAACACTTTTGTGTCATATGCTGCGGTAGGTCAATCCTTTTCCGAGGCCGGCGTTCTTAATCCTGATGCAAGCATTTTCACAGGAGAAGCTTACGCAATACTGGCGGTCGTAAAACACATCAAACAGATAAAATTACAAAAGGCGGTAATATACACAGATTCCCTAAGCGTGGTCAAAGCCCTGAAAACTCCTAAAAAACACAAGAACCCTGTGCTGGTGTCACTTTACTCACTTCTGTGCACACTGTACACACCAAAACAGCACGTCGTTGTCTGCTGGGTTCCAGGGCACCGTGAAATACAAGGGAACGTATTGGCCGACAAGCTGGCTGCTTCCGCCAACAACACCACTCCCAATGCATCAATACCAATCCCTGTACTTGACTTAAAACCTAAACCTAAAATGAAAACCTAAACCTAAAATGAAAACCTAAACCTAAAAATGAAAGCTCAGGGGGTATTGGCAGAGCACGTGGGATAAACACACAGACAATAAACTCCATGCTATTAAGCCGCAACTAGGTTATTGGCCGCCACTATCAAAATCACGACACAGAGAAGTAACACTAACAAGGCTTAGAACACGACATACATACTCACCCATTCATATCTCTTGTCTACCGGCAATCCACCGTATTGTGAGAGACGTAGAGAACCACTTATGATTCTCCACATTCTCATCCAGTGCAATGAGCTTGATGCTCTAAGGAAAAAGCATTTTTTACTGCCCTACCGACAGCAGCTCCCACTACACACTGGGATGCTCATCGGTACGGATCCGCTTTTTAAACTACATACACTTATCACGTTTTTAAAAGATGTGCATAGCTTTCACCCGATATTTTGAGGTCATCCGTAGCACGACCTCTGTACCGTGGTTGTGGCTGCGATGACTACATCTCCTCCATGATATTAATATCATGACATTTCCATCCACTTTTACAGCGCATATTTCACACCACTGCCATGCTTTTATTACTTCCATGTTTTAACCCGCGTTAGCGCGAGGAATTTTAAGGCCCCTTTACAGCCACACATCATATCATTGTTCATATCTCTAGAATTACAGCCACACATCATATCATTGTTCATATCTCTAGACTATTGAAATGACGCTCTTTGGCCATCAATTGGCCCTTGCGCCATTAAAAAGCACTCATCATCATCATAGACGCATAGGCGATACAAAACGACGACTTGTTTATTTGCACGGTGGAACACTGCACACTGCACGGTGGAAACGCGTCGACATTTTCCTTTATTATTCATTATTCATGAATCTTCATTCACAAGTTCATTTTCTTAATTCCTTCCATCAGCACATCCCCATTTGCAATCGCTGTTGCGGTGAAACCTCCTAAAACACCCTGTCATTTCGAACTCTAAATTCCTAGGGTCCGTATTCAAAATTTTTGCGTGCTTTTTTTAAATGTCATCTCATTATCTAAAGTATGCATCCTGGTCGGAGCAGCCCTAATCAAGTTTTAATACACGCAGCTTTCAATAGGGCGGCTATCGCTGGCGGCTGTGGGGTCGGAAGGCCCACGGTGAAGCGGCTGCCTTGTTAGCTGTCCGCCCCTTGCTTTCCAAGGTCAATAGCTGACGGTTAAAAAAAATTAAACATCACGTCATTGCATTCATTGCATTGTTTTTTTTTTTTGGGGGGGGGGGGGGGGTGGCCTAAGCTGCGTCGCTTGAAGGGTACATTTGCGAGCGCGCTATCTCGAGGGCTAATGGGACATGCTCGTAAACTTGCTGCGCTACTAACCTCTGCTTCGTGTTTAGATAATGGACAGTGTAAAAACCGCTTCAGCAATCTGAGTGACCATTGTCCCTATAACCTGCGTTCACCTGAGTTATGCAACGTTGTGTCCTTGAAGTTGTAAAAAACTATGTCTACTTAGGACAGGTAATAACTGCGGAGCCAAACCACGAGACTGAAGTAACTAGAAGAATAAGAATGGGGTGGAGCACATTTGGCAAGCACTCTCAAATCATGACAGGTAACTTGCCACTATCCCTCAAGAGGAAGTTATATAACAGCTGTATCTTGCCGGTACTTAGCTACGGAACAGAAACCTTGAGACTTACAAAGAGGGTTCAGCTTAAATTGACGATGATGCACGAGCAATGAAAAGGAAAATGGTAGGTGTAACCTTAAGAGACAAGAAGAGAGCAGAGTGGATTAGGGAACAAACCGGGTTAAGGATATAGTTGAAATCAAGAAGAGAAAATGGACATGGGCCGGGCATGTAGCAAGTAGACAGGGTAACCGCTGGTCATTAAGGGTAACTAACTGGATTCTTAGAGAAGGCAAGTAGGTTAGGGGGAGACAGAAGGTTAGGTGTGCAGATGAGATTAAGAAGTTTGCGGGTATAAATTGGCAGCAGCAAGCACAGGACCGAGTTGACTGGCGGAACATTGGAGAGGCCTTTGTCCTGCAGTGGACGTAGTTGGACTGATGATGATGATGATGTCCAAAAGATGCTATTTGATAGTTTTACTTAGGCTCTTAACAATGAATGCAATACCAACAGTGTATTCGCATTGAGTGTACAAGATGGAAGGGTATAACAGCAATCTTTAATGCCTGCCGAATCAGCGCGAGTGCCAGTGATTTCACCCAAAGTTTATGACAAGGTCCCCCCCCCCCCCCTTTGCGTTCGTAGTTCCTTCCTGCTTTTTGAAGATGGGTGGCGGGTTCCTCTCTGTTTTAGTAACAATCGATGGCAGGCCTGGCACACGGGGTGGTGCTAACGCATCTGCACTCCGTGCAAAGGAGGTACGTCGGCTCTTTTATTGCTATTGCAAATATATGAACCCTGTCGGCTGGTTTTTTGCTGTTGCCGCCGCCGTCATTCACTGTATATATATATGTGAAAACTCAAGATGGAAAAAAAGCCACCTGCGCTCGGCGCCCAGCTCGGCAGAATGCGCTGACGCGCGCTTATCTCCCATTTTGCCCTGCCATGGCCAGGCTAATCGGGCACGCTTCTCCACTCACCACACATTGAAAAACAAGTTGCCTAATTGTTGAAGGCACAGAAATGGTTTGTTTTGACTTCTTATTTGGGCTAGGTGCATCGAGCTTAAATTGATTGAAAAATGTGTAAATGTAACAGCCCGAAGTACGGCTCTCCACCATCAAACATGTAGACATTCTGAGGTCTGAAAATAAATATTTATTGCTCATAAGCACTGGCAATAGTTGAACACTTTCAAGTGAAAAACTTTGCCGGACTTCACAAATGTCTTGTTCACAGCCTAAAATGCTTCCTAGTCGGCTTGTGTTTGTAGGTGGAAGGCTTGTTGTTTGCATCAGTCAGTTGGTTTGTGTGGTTGACGGGGAGAATTCTTAGGAATTTTACGGCTATGAGATCTGCTGATCGTCGGGAGCGGCTCTCGTCAACGCTTTCAGGGCAGCTAAAGATGGGAGTGCATTGCAAGTAGGGCTGGACTGCTGTTTGTAAAACTTCTAGCACATATCTGCGTGGCAGGTGTTCAGAGGCCTTATCAAAAAAGACCACTATCTTGTCCAAAAAAGCTAGAAACTCAGGCCTCAGGTAGTGTAGTTCGCCCCTCTCTTGTGCTTGCAGCAGCTTGTACAGCTGATGCTGCTTGTCGTCCGCAGCGCAAAAGTCGCATCCAAGGTCTGTAATAAGCTTGGCGATGTAACTGCGGAGGTATGCTAAGCTGGAGAAAGTGACAGATGGAGACGGACAAGCCTCGTACTCCAACAAACACCTCAAGTTCTTATCAAGTATATTCAATATCATTGCAGCCTCTTCCTTAACTTCCTCATTTGATAACTTGATTTCTTACGGTCTTGGGATGTGCAACTTAACGATGTGGTCCAAAGCAGCGGTGACGGCTCTAGCATCCAGCATGTCATTCCCGCCGCACATTGACCGCATCCTTTCGAAGATTGCTTCAATGGGGTCACTGTTCAAATTCTTTGTCAGGACATAACTGAGGCCTTGCTCCGGGAGGAATTCTGTTGTTTCCACCGTCGACCTTGTAAAAAGCAAGGCTTCGTACGTCTCTGTGGTGAAGCCAGCAATCTGTGATCTGATGGAACTCTTCTGTATTTTTTCCACATATGCGATAAAATCATCCTTCAGCTACAGTAGGCGATTGTCACGGCTCCTAAAATTGGGAGCTTTGTGGCCGCTTTCATTGAATGAAGTGTCATGAATGCCGAATCATTTCTTCATGGACTTCATGAAGAAAATGGTTGAACTTGCTTCCTTGAAATCTCTGGCAGCACCCGTGGAATTTTGCTGAAGGTGCTCTACGGCTGCAGATACTTGAGGGGCGAAAACTTCAACTGCTCCCAGCATATTCATTTTTTCCTTATTGGAAGGGCAGACATGCTTCCTCGTCAAATTTCGGGCCAGCTTCACAGTCTTGTGTTTTTCATGCTCGTATAATTTCTGCATAAATGCACCACTAATCACTCATGTGTCATCTGTAAGTTCACATTCAAGGAACTGGTTTCTAACTTTTTTGAGCACGTGGCATGGGTAAAAACTCAGAAAGATAACGCGGTTGGCATCGTGTGGATGATGTACAACTGTGTTGAGGTTGCCGTTACCCATGTGCTTAAACATCGTCACGTTTGCTGAATAATTATCCATGACAATGCAAATGATGATAAAGCCACATGATTCCATAGCTGCAATGACCTCCTTCGTCCATGCAAAGAGGTCTCTACCGCTCAGTTGCTTCGTGAAGTAGTACAAGCATGGAATCTTGTACCGACTAGTGGTACCATGCAGCACAAAGAGGACTCTGTTCGCAAGGACTTCTTTTGCTGTACTCGCCGTGCTACTCTCCGGCTTGTCCTTGAGGCCAAAGACTGCATCAGCCTTCCTATCACTGATGCACTTTTGTTGTATGCTAGCTTCATCTATTAATGAGGCCACATGTTGTTTGCTGCTGAGTAGCGAGGCCTCGTGAACCAGGCGGTCCTTCATAGCATTGCTCATACCAGATGATGTTGGGCTTGGACCTATATACTTCTGAAGAGTACACTTTGCTGGCAGTGTCAGAATCCCCGAAATGCGAGCGTGATCGTAGCCTTTTGGGGACAGAAAGTGCCATATCACACACTCCCTAACAACTTTTTTTGGGTACGCTGAATGCTCATCTCCGTAACATTCTATTTGATGCAAAATGATGATATGATGATGATATGTGGGGTTTAACGTCCCAAAACCACCATATGATTATGAGAGACGCCGTAGTGGAGGGCTCCGAAAACTTCGACCACCTGGGGTTCTTTAACGTGCACCCAAATCTGAGCACACGGCCTACAACATTTCCGCCTGCATCGGAAATGCAGCCGCCGCAGCCGGGATTCGAACCCGCGCCCTGCGGGTCAGCAGCCGAGTACCTTAGCCACTAGGCCACCGCAACGGGGCTATTTGATCCAAAAGAAATGCGGCTTTTTTTTTATCCTTTCTGTGCGTGTGTTGCGATTATCTTAACACACGCATGGTGCGATAATATGCGGATGCCTTTTCTCTTCTTTCAACAACTGCTGCACCTTCTCACATTTCGAACGATCGTATGATACTTGGGAGCGTAATCTTCCTATCATAGCCAGGTATCGATCCGCGCGATGAGCATTGCTTTATATTGTTTGCGTACAAACACTTACTGCTTCTTGTTCAGTGAAAGCATCTTATGAAGTCGCAACATCCAGGTCTGGTTTGTTGGGCTGTGCTTTTCGCTTCCTTCATGTTTGGCGTAGGGACGAAGCTCGTGAAGCAGGATCCTTGCGGGGCTTCTTTGTACTTGGTCTCATGTAGAAAGGATAGTCCTGGAAGAGAGTGGGCGCAGAGTTGGGAAGAAGTTTTCTGATGCGGCACGCAGGCGCATAGTCTACATCGCGGAAGTGTCTGCTGTGTAAGACAGTCGATGCAGACTTGTCGTTGATGTTGAGGTTCCTTCTCACAATATTCTTTTGCCGTTTAGCACACAGTTCAGCATTGCTTGGGAATTGGTGAAAAGAAACACCGGGTGTTTTCCCTGAACAGGACTTGTAATACGGAACACAACAATACACTATCGCACATCTAATATATATCCATACGTACTGCTCATACTGAAGGTTGTACGACCGTCTTCCCGAGTCGAAAAATCATTGTAGACTGAACACTGAGAAAGCTCTGAACAAAATGCAGCCGCGGTGGGCAAATACCAGAATAAAGCAAGTCTCTCTAGAGGGAAAGAAAAATCGGCAACAACCTGTTTGTATATCCACAAGAGAATTAAAAAAAAAAAGCTGTTTACATGCCCAAAAGTAGGGATGTCAGTTTCTCTTCCTAAACATGCTGTTCCACGAACTCCAAGTATAACGCAGAAATGATTTGCACTAGAGATTTTAGTCCGAAAGCAAGCGGCTTGCGAGCTTAAGCACCTGCATTCTTCACATTATTCATGAATGTGGCTTGCAATACGAAGGAATGCAAAAGAGCGCGGGGATCTCCGGAATTAATGTTTACAGGTGGCGTTAACACCTTGACAATGCACGCCACTCCTCAAGCGCCGTCCAAAGGGGTGTTTCAGCAGCAGAAGTAAACTTTCTTTTACTCATATTTTTAACCGTTAGAGATACAAGTCACGTACGTGTTTCGAAGAGCTGTCAAGTAGCAGACTGTAGCTTTTAGCCCTGGAAATCACTACAGATGTATTTGTAAAAATAAAGAAATAGAAAACAGCTAGCAAAGGGAAGGTGTGCTCGTCATTTCTGTAAGCGACCTTTAAAGGGGCCCTGAAATGCTTTTCAAGTAACCACGGAATGATTTCACTGGAAAAGCTTATTGCCTCACAAATTCAACACCGCAAAAATTTTAAGAATCAGTCCAGTGCGAGTGGAGTTACAAAGGTTTGTCGAATCCTGTGATTGTATTCTCTCTTCTCTCGTCTCGAGGAAAGTGCTGGAAGCTAAGCAAGGAGGGATGGCAGGGCCACAGAAAAACGTCACACGCGCCTCGTGACCTTGAGCACTTTTTTTTTTCTTCGAATGCGCCACTTTCTCAGTGTGATCGCGCGTGCACGCGTGGACAAGTAGCAGCCTTTCGCGGCGATCTCCGTAACGAGCGAGCCCGTCATGTTCAAATCAGCCAATGGCTGATAGATGGGTAATTCACATGTGATTTTCGGGCATATTTCGTGATTTGTCGAGAGAAAAGAAAGCAATTTTCAGCTGACTGATAATTTATTGTGAATTCCAGGCCACGTGCTGCCCTATAATATTTGGCTCGTGTGTTGTCGGGAGGCTCTACTACCGATCGGCAGTGTTTTCTGACCATGCTTAAAAAGTGTTGCAGGGCCCCTTTAATTGCGGCCTCGTCCAACGAGAGCAAGTGCCAAAGGTGTGTGATGCTCGCCGCTTGCAGAACAGATTCAGTGTTGTTTATCCCTCTATCTCTCTCTAATCGTTTCCAATTCTTTGTACTTCATGCATTATGCCTCGTTAGCCAATTTTCTGCATTTTTACTAAGCCTTGGCTTGTATTATCGAGCACATGCGCACCTAAATTATGCGTTGCTCTGTCTGATAACATTAGTTTTTCTTTTTTTTTAAGGAGAGATGATCCCTCTACCACCGACTTCTTGAGTAATCCCCCTCCCCCTCATTGTTGAGAACCCTTATTCCACGGTTTCACATCGACAATCTCTTGTGCTGTGTGTGCGGCGCAGAAGATGCAATGGCAGGGTCGCTGCACCCCTACCGCCAACGGGTGGCGAAACATACTCAGAAACTCTACCATTGTATTCGCGAGGGTTGAGAAGGCCGTAAGTAAACAAGCGCGTGCAGGTGCAGCCTAGCCCGGCCGTGGCTCTGCGAGGGGGGGGGGGGTAGATGTTTGTGCGCGCGCTTATTCTTCGGTGGGGAAAATCGTGTGCCTACGGCTTTCACCGAACCATTGTTAGTTCGTTTTAGTTGCTGGGCCCAACCAACTGCACAGGCCCTATTTGCAAAAAGAGCGTGCTTTTCATACACATCGAAGTATAACTAGGACACTCGTTAGCTTTTGTTAGTTTGCACTCATCTGTACTTGTGACAACAATTCGTGCATCGTTTTTGTTTAAACAGCGTGTTAAGTGTCGAGCGGTAAATGATGTTAGTTCGCTCTCGTCCTGTGAATGTTGTTTTCGTGCGTCATTTGTGCGTGAGCAGTGCGCTGCACTTTTCCATCTGCTTGCCATTCTCAGCGCTACATTCCAAGTTGTTGCCATCACATTCATTACTTCGCCCTTACGTCGAAACTGTGACTTTTTATCTCTGCTTTAGCTGCATTCGTCACCTGACAATAAAATAAAATAAAATCGCAATAAGAAATAAATAAAAATAAAAAAAGAAATAAATCACAATAAAAAGAAAATGGCTCTCACCATCTAGTCGTTCTAGGCATTTTTATAGGGTACTCTGTGAGGTTCTTTTTTTATGCACTGCTTTTTAGAACACTACAGGGGAATTTTGGAGTATAGACAGAATGCCCCAGTCGCATAAAACATCGCTGCAAAAGGAAAACAAAGTTTGTTGATTCGTATAGTTTCAGCACAGAAATCAGCACCAGAGGAGGTTGGCTTTATGAGACTGGCTAAATGTCATCATGTTAAGCCCAGCATTACAATCTATTGTGAAGAAAAAGAACCTTTCTGTATCCTTGGAGTCGTCTGAGGGAAATGCAGTTGTGACTGTGTCTCTAGTGTTGTACGTCACAGGGTTTGTCTACCATATATACTGACAACCACATAGGAGGTATATAAAATGCTATTTCATGAAGTAAAATTTTATTCAACCAGTATTCTATTTATTTGATACGAAAATAATCATTGAACAAGTTTTTTCAGAATGGCCAACATAATAATGCATAATAATTTTAGTTGATTTTTGCATCAACTGAAATAGAGAGTGCTCCTAAGATGACTGGCTTCATGAGATTTGAAATTAATGGAAATATTTTTAGCTCTTGCCAGGTGACAAGATTCTTAAAATAATATTCATGTCCTTGAATGTAAATGCAACTTGTGTCTCCTCCAGAATGTGAAGTTAGCTGCTCCAGATTGCAACAAAATGGAAAATTTTCCTGCTCCAAAGTGCTCCAAAATGAAAATTTTGCTGCTCCAATGTGCTCCACAATAGAAACTTTTGCTGCTCCGAAATGCTCCAAAATGAAAATTTCGCAGCTCCAAAAATTGCTCCGAGTCAGAAGACCTCTGTGGTATCACACTGCACCTTGATCAATGCTTTTCAGGGTTTGCTGTGTGCATGTCATGCATCATTTTAAGCTCCCTAGTGTGTAAAAATAAAGGTAGAAATGAAATAAAGTAAAAGGCAGGGGGGATGTTGAATGGAAAAAATAGTTTTATATGATAGTCTTCGGTTGAGGCTGTTCGTTTGGAAAGCATGCTCATGCTTGCACAGTAGCTATTTGGAAAGTGTCAGACAAGATACGTAAACTGCTATCTTGTGCACCACCAGTAGCTCTTATTGCTAGGAAATGTTTGTGAAGCATTAAGGACACCTAGGCATATAAATGTTATAACATTAATACTATTTAGTGATCATTGCAAAGTGCATGCTGATATAACATAAAAGAGTATAGCAAATTTAGGCATTGTTGATAAATATGTGGTTATTTGCTAATTCTTTGAGCAAGTGCGTTTAAATGTAGACTGGCAGAATGAGATGCTCACAAGGGGTGTAATGCATGGCTCTGCAGAGATATGCAATGCCAGTATTGACAGACAAATTACAGTGTTACAGTCGAGGTGTTATTTTAAAGAGATCAATGTAACGAAAATACCGCATGAGCTTAGATTGATAAAGTGTTATTCCTCAACTTTTTAAAATATTTTTATGGGGAAAGGTTTGTTGCGAAGAAAAGGAATGCGATGCTCACGTGTCTTGATTTTGAACTGACATCTTGGCTACTATGTGAGTATAAGATCACGGTGTTATTAGTTAATGTTTTCGTATTTATTTAGGCATTTGTGTTGTAGTAAAGGCTCTCAGAACATGCAAAATTCAGCCTTTTCGTACTGCTAAAATACAGTATAGTCTATTTCCGCTAGTAAAAATTAACTAGGCTCAATGAGAGGGTGGTTGAAACTCATGATAGCAGAGCAAACTGGTGTACTAACCTGATTACAAGCTTTATAGTGTGGAACTTCTTCCACAAAAAACAGAGAGACATGACATGCACAAGCACTTATTTCTAACAAACGTTTAATATCAGAGCTCAGGAAAAAAAAAAGGAGGAGCAGTGCACTTAATCACCTAATCAAAAGAACATGTGTGCGTTACATTGCAATTTTGCCAGCTGCTGTCAAGAAACCATATTTTTCTTTGATAAGAGAAGGGATGGTGCGCTGACATACTCTTAATCACGGCAGTTCATTGTTGCTGCTTTTATCATCTTCCACTTCAACCAATCTTTGTCTCTAAACAACGCTGCAGTATTGTCAAAGTAGCGTGTGCACCCAGAATTTTGGCAATGTTCCACCAGGTGTCCTTGTCATTCTTTTGCCACGCTGCTGATGTGTTCCCTTAAGCAACTCTTTAGATGCCTGAACTGTTTAGTGCCTTTTATTGCTGCTTGTTGAGTTAAAAGTATCAGGAGGAAACTTTTTTAGAGGTAAATATAGGACATTGATCTTGCATTTCAAATGTATTGTTTTATTTTAAGGGAGTTGTTTAAATGAGTTGTTTCATTTTACAGAATTTGCAAGAAATACCTTGTGGGGGGGAGGGGGGCATATAACAAAAATTCAAACATTACTCTGGGCATCTGCTTGTTTCTCTAGCCTTGTCTGACCTAGGCTTGGCATTTGCAGTGGCCACTAGATACAGATGCAATCATGGATGAGTAGAGAACAACAAAACATTTGTGCCTTGCTTTCCATTTGGGCAATTGTGTAGCCAAATTTTCGCAAGGCTAAGCTGTATTTAGGTGCGAAGCTTCTCTTCGTCTAACCTTTGTCCTGCGTCAGGTGTAACCGGCAGTATCAGACAGACAGACTGACAGATAAATAGACGGACGGACAGAAGCACATATGGATGGACGGATGGATGCATGGACAGATGGATGGACATACGGATGGACACACAGACAGATAGATGGACAGACGGATGCTTCGAAGCCCCACTTATCATCATTCACTCCGTGGATATGCCGTGATTTTTTTTTTTCAATTTTATTTATTTATTTATACTATCCCACTTGAATCCCATGTCGGCTTTTGTGTGGTGGGTTAGCGGGTCGGTGATTCGTAAAAGTTCTTTGACGAAGCGTCGACAATCGGTGCACAAGCTGAAAAATCGGCGCTCAGCCTTTTTGTTGGTGGGCAACAGGAAGGCGGCGATGACAGCTGTTTTTTGCGAGTCGGGGTAAACTCCAGACTTGCCGATGACATGGCCCAAAAACAAAAGCTCATACGTGAAGAAAAAGTTTTCTGGCTTCAGGGCTACTCTGGCGGTTTTGATTGCTTGAAGTACAGCGTCAAGGTGCCGGAAGTGTTTGTCGAAGTTTAAGGCAAACACTGCAACGTCGTCCAAGTACATGAGGCACGTCGGCCACTTCAAGCCAGCCAACACCCTATTCATAATGCATTAGAAAGTCGCAGAAGCTGAGCAAGGACCTAAGGGCATGACATTGAACTCGAACCGGCCGCCTGATGTTGTAAAGGCAGTCTTTCCATTGTCTCTCTCGTTGACTTTTATTTGCCAGTATGGTGGTCTATCGATGAAAAGTTCCTCGCATTGTAGAGTCGATCTGAGGTTCTCGTATCTGTGGGAGAGAGTACTGAAGATACACATTTTTTTTTGTAATTATTTTCGAGCGACAATAATCGATGCATAGACAAAGGGTTCCATCTTTCTTTTTCAGCAACACCATGAGAAACACCCATGGGCTCTTGGATGGTTGAATGATGTCATCGCATAGCATTCGGTCGAATTGTTTCTTCATAGTATCGCATTCGTGCGTCAAAATTGGGTGCGGGCTATGATATACTTGTTGGGCACTTTCTTCTGTTAAAATGCAATATTTGGCGACTGGGGTCTGTCTAATTTATGATGATGACGCGAGACGGTTGTTGAATTGCAGGAGCAGGGCTTCGAGCTGGTCTTGCTTTCACTTTGGAAGGTTTGGGTTGATGTCGAAATCTGGTTGGCTACCTTGATTCGTCAAAGCCGGTTCGGTAGTATTGAAGAGAGTAAAAGAATTGCTGGCATCCAGAAATTCCTCCGTGTAGGCGAACGTCGTACTAATGTTGAGATGCCTGTATTCATGACTGAAATTTTTCGCCATTACGTTCTCTTTTCTATGATGTAGCTTAGTTATATACCTCCTGCGACATAAATCTGGTGGCCCAAGAAAAGGGGCTAATTGCCTTTGATGATGCTTTCAAAGTCTGCTGGTGTTTTGGTGCTGATAGAAATGATGATGCTGGAGCAAGGTGAAGTGGTGAATTGCGCTTCCAGCACATTCAATGCATTGTTTTTCGGTGCCATGGGTGTCAGCAGCGTGTTTTTTGAGGTTAGTGTTATTGACTAGAACTTCAGGTCAATGACAGCCTCATGCTGACTTGGGAAGTCCATCCCAAGTATAACATCTCTGGGGTGATGTTGTAGTATTACAAAGCTTGCATGATAAGTATAGTTATTGATGATGACTCTTGCTGTGGAGACTCCAGCTGGTATTATTGAATGGCCTCCAGCAGTCTGGATTTCGGGGCCTTCCCAAGCAGTTCTAACTTTCTTCATCTTTGTGGCAAATGGTTTACTGACGACGGTTCACTGACGAAATGGTTTACTGACGAGTGTTCACGAGAGAGGTGACGTTGTTGCCGTTGAATAGTATGTCGCGGTAACTAGTTCATCGTCTTGCGTTGCGGTTAAGTAGCGGTGCCGGATTACGGCTGCGTAGGTTTGCACGGCTGCTTCCATGTTACGTCACGAACCTGAACTCGCAGCACCTCCACTAGATGTCTTGGTGTTGTCACGTGGATGAAGGGAGCCGTTGGCATCTTCAAGGTGGATTTCCTTATTTGACCAAAGTTGTGGCCATAAAATGGAAATTCAAATTACAGCAGGCAATGCTGCTGTACACTGTTATCAGCGCACAGAGCATCAGTCGTCGATAAACGGATCGGTAAGGCGTGTTGGCATTCATAGATGCGGCAATGAACATTCTAGCAATATTGCTGGGGGCCAGAAACATTCGAGAATAAACTTGACTCTTGGCGTTTGCACGCTCAAGCATAGCACGTGATCTCAAACTAATCTGGAATGCTCCCAGACATTCTGGCGCAGTTTACGCAAGGCATTGTCAACACGTGCAATGGGCAGAGAACATAAAAACTTGGAAAAAAAAAAGAGTGGGTGTGACAATAGAATAGTGCAGTTTTCAAAAGTTTCCAAAGGTATTTAAAGGTATTTAGCTATTTGATCCAACTATGTTAAACACCTTACTGTACTTAAGCTATCATAGCGGCATATAATTCAGCTTGGTTACGTATACTCAGCCTGCTCGGTTGAGCTGAGGCGCTTGATAAATATCTGTTGCATAGCATTAGTCTTTTTTTTCTGCTTCATGATAGTGCACACATGTTTATAATGTTAGTTATGTAATACTCTGAAAAGTTACCGACAAAGCTTCTGTTGTGACAAGTGCTTCAGGAACACCCACCATCGAAGCTTAGCAGCTATCTTTTGCACTGCTAAGGCCAAGGATGTGGGTTTGATGCTTGGCCATGGTGGTGGCATTTCAATGGAAATGATATGCAAGAACACCTATGTACTTTAAGGAATACCAATGTGAAACAACGAATCTGTGTAGATTGGTATATTTTGCTCTAGGTACATTAATAGTGGAGAAAATTGAGGTCAAAGTATCAGTCATAAATTTTGCACCAAAATCTCCTTGACAAAATCCTCATCATAGATTTCAAAGTGAAATTTTTGTACTTCGGTGTCATTGGCTGAACGAAATTCATTGAAGCTTGGTATTCTAAGTCTACAGTCCCCTCAGAGGACATTGTTCTTGATTTTTACTGATCGGAGCTACTTATGTTCTTGTAGATGCCATCAGATTCTATGACGTCACAGCAACTGGAGTGAAACTTCGTGGTGGTGATGTCACCCACATTTTGTTTTCGTACATTTTCTCGACTACCACGTTTCATTTTTTTGCTGCAAGCATGCCATTTCAGCATTGTGAAAGAGTAATTTAGTACTGCAAGAAAGATTATTCTCTTTACTGTTCTCTTAAGTTTAAGTGTGCATTCAAAAAGTCTAGGTGGTTAAAATTAATATGTAATCTTCTCCTGCAGTCTGCGTTAACACCCTACTGTGGTTTCAGCAGTTGAAATCCCAGAGTTTTTGATGCTTCAGTAGCAATAAAGTTTTTTATAAGAATTCTGAAATATCAGATTGTAATGAAAACAATCATGGTAATGTTATTTGAGGGGAAGCTGTAAAGTAACCTTATGAGCACTTTAATATCTTTATATGCACAATTTGGGGTCCACATCGTATGTGAACCTTGGAATAAGTCGGTCTGGCAATATCTGGAACTTAACGTCGCAAGTGCAGGGTTCATGCAAAACAGTTGTTAAATACTGTGGAAGCTTATGAAGTCACCAGACCATATGATTAGATAAAGCTCAACCTATGTAAGAAAAGCAAGTGTGGTAGTGGTGCGTTAATGTAGGTTAATGAATCTTTAGAGCGTGTTACTTTTATATGAGGAGGGTTCATGCCATTTCTGCTCTATGTGATTTGTGCTTGACAGGTTCACCTTGCTGTGATATGTGTGTAATGTATGCAGGGGTGCTCTGTATATCTTGCTCATTGAAATGTATGTGGTGACCCCTTGCAGGCCATGCTCAACCACATGCCATCAGGTTTTGTAGCTTATGTTTGTACAAATTAACAGCATAGTGTGGATAGTGTAAACACTCTTGACCTTGTCATAATGTTTTAGTACTGCTTGTTACAATAATACTAAGCACTACTTGTGGTCCATTCTGGAATATTGTCGGTTGAATTAAGCTTTATCTTGTTGCCTCCGTCAAGTGTTCTTTCCACTTGTATTTGTCTTACCAAAATTGAATCACTAGTAACATGCTTCATGTTTGGTATAGAGTCGCAAGATGCTACCAGCTACACCTGAGCGTGTTGGGGGCCGATGCTTGCAGCCCGTGGAACATGACAATCAGGGTGGTCATGCATACAGTCGAGTCTTTCTCGAGTACTCGCTCATGTCTGAATAGTAAGTATTGTCTTGCGTGCATAACTCTTTTTTGTTGGCACTTCGTGATTTAGTGCACGTTCTCTTTTTCATCTAATGGTCAAGAACAATGATTGATTCCAATAGTTTTAAATACCTTTTAAGTAAACACTTTTTAATTCTGCTGACCGGTGGGTAACATGCCCATCAACTGAAATCATAACTAAACAGTACTTTTTACTACATTTTACAATGCACTATTTTGTAACATGACTAGTTAGCAATGAAATAAAACCACATTAAAATGAAGTTATGTGGCCATAATTTTCTACAAGGAGAGGGGGTGGTGGTATTGAAGTGTCTTTTAAATTAACTGAGCTCCACCAATTTTCTGCTTTAGTTTTGCATTATGAACACGTGGTGTGTGTGATACAGGTAATGTGGCTGGCATTGAATTCTGTCGAGAGGGGGGGGTTCTAGTGGCTAAGGTACTCGGCTGCTGACCTGCAGGTCGCGGAATCGAATGTCGGCTGCATTTTCAATGGAGGCAGAAATGCTGCAGGCCCGTGTGCTCAGATTTCAGTGCACATTAAAAAACCCCAGGTGGTCGAAATTTTCGGAGCCCTCCGCTACAGCGTCTCTCATAATCATATGTAGTTTTGGGATGTTAGAGCCCCAGATATCAAATCAAATGATGTGGGCTGGGGGGATGTTTGGATGGATCTCTTCTTTCTTGAAGTATGTGTGTGCATTTGCAGTGCACAGTACATCACAAACTCATGTGATCATTCCCAGCTTTCACTGTGCTGTTGAAGTGCTTATGATTGAGCCACTACATTTGTTGGGACACATGCACGTGTGGTACAGAAATACAACCCGATAAAGTGAGTCTCAACTCTTAACTGACTTTATTCTTTTCTCTTCACTGCCCTCTCTTTCCTTTCCCACATGGTGAGGGAGTTGAGTAGGTGACGGAAGAGCCGGTTAGTAGAGAGAGAAGAGCTCCTGGTGCTTTTTTACCTTACCTGTTTGTGGCCACCACACCTTATCAGTGATTCTGAGCATATGTGCAATCATGTTCAATATTAATCACTATTGTAGTGACAGACTCTCCGTTTACACAAAATCTTAATCTTTGTCTGTGTCAAGCCCACAAAATCAAACTGAGTAGCACAACACTAAAGCCACTAAGCTACATGACTAGTAGCCTCAATGATTTCCATGTGCTTGCTTCTGGGCCCATTAAATTAATTTCTCTTGGATGACCTTCATGAATTTGGAATGGTCTTTTATTTACACCATGTTTATGCTTCATTTGGAATGAGCGGCACATTTGTGGATGCTGTTGAATACAATTGTATGTCACATGCACTAACGTAGGCTAGTGGTGTGTGGATTGGAAGCTTTATGTTTAGTCAACACAAAATAAAAAAGATTTTATGTGGTGTAAGTTTTCGGTAGTATTAAAGGCATTTCATGTTGATCTTTGCTTTATTTCTTTTTGTTTGTACTTCTAGCTTGCTGCTGATGAAACAGCAATTGTCTGGAGTGTATGTGATGCCATCAGCCAGCTCAGCTTTTGGTAAGGTGTCAGAATGTGTCTTTATATAGTTCTTTATAAGCATTGTTGTTTTATTCCAGCAGGGTAGGATCTGATTTTCTCTTGTTTTCTCTGGCCAATATTATATCATAATAACTCACAAAGATCCGAACTGATATTTTGATACCAGCCAATTCAAATATTATAGGCCACTGACATGACTTAACTGTGATACTGCATGGAATGCAGGAGATTTCTGCGATACTGTTGCAAGATACAGAAGACCTATGACTGAAATGAGAACACTTAAGTGAATGTGCAGAGCAAAAAGGAAAGGTTGTGCTTGGGAAGGCTGCCTTCTAGCACGAGGTGATTTTGGCCTCAGGAGTGGCATGACTAAGTTGACACAGTCTAATGAAGCTAATAGACAATGAACTGAAGGAATGTATTGGGCACATTATTTGTAGTTTTACAGTGAAAGCTATTATTATAGATCGCAACACGGGTCACGTGCGACACTGTAGTTGTTCGCCACCGCTGCTGGTGTCCGTAACCATTATTACATAAGACAAGAAAAAAACTCGGTAAATAAAAACACTAAGCACACAGTGTGGCTCGAAAACGGGTCTGCTGCGTGCCCGCCCAGTATTCTCCCACTGAGCCACGCCGGTGCTTGGGACTTGTTTGCAAACTTGCCTTAGGCAGGCTTGATGTTGAGAAAAAAATTGTGTTAATATGAGTAATAATGCATTTTAGAACAGCAATGGAACAACCAGGCATCACACAATACGAATAGTGTAACGAGTGGGTCGTCCACTGCACCAATCCATTACAATAGCTTTTTCTTGATCACCTATTAACTGTGGAGCATGCCCACTTCAAGCATAATTCCTCATCGTTGTCAGCCACTGCATGAACAATTGGCTTAAAATTCTTTGCAAGTGTTTATCCGATACCACGCTTCTTAGAAGAATGACGAAGGATAGCATATGGAATGCAGGCCTATTACCCAGAAATTATGATTATTAATGGTATAGCAGGTACTCCACAAGTGTTCTTGTAGCAGTTACCCAAATAGTATTTAGAAAAGGCTCTGAAAGGCCACTTTTTTAGCTTTTGTTGTGACTGTGCTGTGCCTTCTGTGCAGGCCTGGTGTGTTTTAACTGTAGTGTAGTAATTAGGACTGAAAATGAAAGGAAAAATTTCTGTCTATGGGAACCAGACCAACAACCTTCAAATAATGTGTTCGATGCTCTGACAACCTTTCGGACCACAGTTGCATTTCCCCATTTGAGTTCGCTTCTGGTTAATATCCGTGCCACACGGGCATAGAAAATGACATTTGGTGGCGAAGGCCTTCAGTTCCCGAATGACATTCGTTTCGCCGGCGCTGCTACACGTCCAAGGCGAATGACATTTGACTTGATGATGTCGATCACAGCACCTTCCAAGTGAGCATTGAGTGAATAGCAATAAAAAAAATTAAGAAGCATTTACAAGTTTCATACACATCATATAATCATGAAATGTAGAAATAAGCGTATTACGCTGTCCTAAGTTTTAGTTCCTTGCTTTGTTTTACAACGTTGCCGCCGACCGTAGCAACCTAAGCCAACACTAGTCAGATCCACAGCGTAAATATACACTAAAATTGACATGCGTTTCATTATCAATACTTTATTTTCTTCGTATAACGTTCAAAGCATCTTTTTAAGACTTTAGTGCAAATAAAAGACGGGAAATTTCATTTTAGCTCAATATGATTTGTTTTATATACTTTCAGGTAAATCGCACTTTGCGAGCTGTGTCGTCGAGAGTAGGCATTTCTCTGTCAACTGAGTTGTGGCGAAGGCAGTTGGTGGCGAATGGCATTCGAATGGCATTCGGATGAATGCCATTTTGTTCGCCCGTGTGGCACCGCGCGAATGGCAATAAATCTGAAGGCATTCGGGGGTGAATGCCATTTTTTCTGCCCGTGTGGCACGGGTATAAGGCATGTTCTGTGAACCGCTATTTCAGATATGGGTTTAATTCTGGCTAAAGCTTTGGTTTGGGTTCAGCTCGACATCCTTATGGTTTACCGCAAAATCCTGAACCCCCCATCCCCCCCCCCCCCCCTTCCCGCTGCCACCTACGGTGAACGATAATCTGATCACATTTGGAGGCGGGCCCTTGCACAGTCATTTAGAAAAATTCTAGATAGCCAAGAAGAGCTACTTCAGAATAAAGAATGCACACCTGTGCTTCTAATGAAATGTTTTGAAGACATGCATTCATTGTTTTCAAAATAGTGAATGAAACGATGAAAATGGTTAGGGGCACTTGTTTTGTCATTCATGTATATTGCATATCTTTAAAAAAAAAAAAAAAAAGGAGAGAGGTGGTTGATTGATTGGTGTCTGGTGTTTAACGTCCCAAAACCACCTTATGCTTATTAGAGGAGCTGTAGTGGAGGGCTCCAAAAATTTCGACTATCTGGGGTTCTTTAACGTGCACCCAAATCTGAGCACACAGGCCTATAGGATTTTCGCATCTATCGAAAATGAAGCTGCCGCGACCTGCGGGTGAGCAGTCGAGTGCATTACCCATTAGACCACCGCGGTGGTGTAAAGGAGGGGGTTGGGGGTACTTACTCCGGTGAGGGTGCTTGCTCAGAATTTTATGGTAGTATGCACTAAAATTAGAGTAACACTAAAGAGAACTAGTATTTTTCTCGTGTTAGGGAATTACTTTTTCACAATGTCCAAATTCTCACGCTTGCCACAAGGTGCTTGGTAAGTGAGAAAATGCGCAAAAAGTAAATCCAGTACCAACCACTTCGATCTCGTATAGTTTGACCGTGTCTGCCATGGCATACATCATTCCTAATTGGTAAATAAAGTACATTGTCCTCTGAGAGGGCCAGAGATTTGACTTGCCAAGTTTAGAAAATTTTATCGAGCCAGTGCTGCCAAAAAGAAAAAAAGTAGAATTTGAAATTTTTGGCATCACACACAGCGATATAAGCGTGAAATTTAATAGTGAAGCGTGGACCTCAGTTTTCTCCACTAGTCATGAACAAACAAGGGGGAAATTGAGGTCATTGGAGTTTTGAGAGTACAATAATCAATCTAAACTGAATCATTGTTTCACTTTCGTGTCCCTTTAAAAGCAGTTAGCTATGTTTGCTTTGTCATATTTGTGTTTTGTTGATATTATTGTAGTCATTATTATTCTCTCATTTTCTGCAGTGTGGTATGGAGTGTTATTTATCCGACAAGGCCTATATCAGGGTGGCGTGTTTCGGTTCACGCTGCGTATTCCGGAAAACTACCCCGATGGAAACTGCCCGGTAGGAGGACATGTATTTTTGTCCAAATTAGTCCTTGGAATTGTAATAGTGTGTGTTGTGGATATGTTTATAGGAGTCGAGTGATTGAAGTGCTGCTCCAATTGCTCCAAGCTGCTCCAAAAGAGAAATGCTGCTCCATGCTGCTCCAAAGTACAGTATTTGCTAGTAACTGCTCTAAACCTGCTCCAAAGTGGTATTGGCAAACTAAAAAGAATGAAGTTGAACTATGGGACCACCCAGTGAGCCTAAGTGAAACCAAAAGCAAGTTGTATACACTATCAGCCTAGTATGCTACTTAGTGAGGTAAATCCAGAAAAATCACAAGGGGCGACACATCAGGTCATCCATGGTGGCCGATTCGTATTTTCAATATGAGTTGTATGTTTATTTTTAAATAAAATTTTAAATAAAATATTTAAATAGAATTTTTAAAAACAAGCATGGGGTCTAAGCTCGAGCGATTGTATTGCTCTATTCGGTCTTTTTTTTTTCTTTCACCTTTTTGCAATTTTCATAGTTCACACAGCTGAGTGGCCTTTCACACAGGTACGCAGTTACTGATAAAAAGCCTTTAAAAAGTTGATTGCACTGTAATAAACTGTTAAATCAATTATATCACGTGCTGAAGCTAAATCTCAAGGGGGACACTTGCAACGGCTGTCCTTCCCAGCCTGAACACAAGAAGTTTGCACTCCCTTGACCCCCCCCCCCCCCATGATTTACTTCAATGATGCTACTATACGGCTCGTATACTAGCTGCATACTAGCATACAACATATTTAATAATAAATATAAATATTTATTAGATGGTTCAGTGATATTTTAGACTTCAGGAGTTGTTAATAACATGTATCTGCTTTGAAAACACCAAAAGCAATCCTTAGCTATAGCATTTTTTTCTGCTCCGAAGACACTTAAGCCTGCTTCAAAACACCATTTTTTCTGCTCTAGAATCTTCTGCAAAAAGCAAAATGCCGCTTTCATCACTGAGAGTCTGAACAAACTACTTTTGTTAATGTTGGTAAGAAAGTTTGAAAACTTGACCGGCAGTTGAATCTATAATAGAAAGAAGTGTAAATTTAAGGGCTGCTTTTCTTTATTAGACACAATATCAATGAGAACTCATTGTCTGTGCTTATCATGTTAAATTTTTAGTGTCATAATACGCTCTTAGACATTGTTGCAGTGGAAGAAAAAAATAAACAAGCTACAGAAAAACAAAGCAATGACTGCTTTGGCAGTAAGCAGATGCGTGAATTTGGAACTGACAGGCTTGTTTACCCATAGCATGCTTAGGCTTGCATAATTTTCTTAGCTCTTCGACAAACTTTTGGTTTAAAGCAACTTGTGTAATAAAAGAAATTGCAGCTCATTTTCATCGTTTTATTTCCAAACGTGACACTAAACCCAATTTATGAAGTGTTGGCCCCTTCTACTACTAATGCAAATATGCTGAATTTGAGGAATATCAGAATCATTCATGAATTTTCGGTAATTCACTGCGATGTGAAGGCTTGCATATTTGGCCTGATTGTTAAATGGAATATATCAGTAAAGTTAGTTTAGGTTTTCTCAAGTTGAAATCTGTCAAGTTATTGCAGTTTAGGCATCATTACTGCATGATATTCATTATGAAATTTAGAATCTAAAAACTTACCGTACAAGATCAGGTATGCACATGTACAGTCAACCACACAAGTTATTAAGCCACGTAATTATGTGGCCAAAGGCCTTTGCGAGACCTCAGTTATGTCAGCGGCCATCAACAACAGCTGTATGCGCAAGATGCATCAATCCTTTAATCTACAACTTGTCTATTTTCTCACTGGGCACCAGCATTTTCTATCTTTCTTTTTTTAACGCTATGCACTCTTTGGCAGCCTATCTGCGTAGCTGTTGTCAAATACACAAAGTGATATCTTACACAAAGTGCTGAAAAAAGAGGTCACTGGCCTGTTTTTTTAACAATGCCTCTAACTGACCAGACGGTATTCTGTGTTCCATCGAATTCTCGACTACCTTACACAGAGTGATATGTACCCAATAGCACACTGTTCCAAGCACGCTGTGATAGCTTTGATTCTACAATCCTTATAGAAGTGTGAAAGTCGCACTGCAGATATGCACATACACTTTACGTGCAGACAACAATAATTGTGTGGTGCGCAGCAGTAGAATAGATATACCAGTGAATAACAAGCTAACCTGTTTCCAGCCTAGCACTGCGGTTGACAGCAGCCAGCACGGACGGGCAGTTTGGCGCATGCTCACATGGTCTGTGAACTTTTGTGGTTTACTGTATATACGAGGAAGGGAGGTACGTCGGACCCCCTCTTTGGTATGCAGTCCTGGCTATACTACTAGTTTTCACACCTTGTTGAGAAAGAGAGGGGGAAGAAAAAAAAAAGCGTGAATTCACTGATCCATGTGGCACTACACCCTAAGTCAGAGGTGTTTGCTCCTGCTAATTAGTGTGTTGCCCTTACTATAATACTAACGAGTATATATATGTAAACAGTATTTTTTGTTTTGCTGCATTTTATGATGTAACATAGGTATAACCTGCAAGTTCTCTTGAGCTTGGGGTTGATTCATGTGTAAAATTATTCTTTACTAATGCTAGTGCATGTAAACTGCAGTTTCAGTTCTCAAATGCAAAGCTTGTTTTTGCTAGTAAACACAATGCTAAAAGTAATATTCCTGTTCAAAATAATTTTGCAAAGTAAGTCAAGTTTCATAAGCATATGCTGTGTGTCACCTGTGTTTATAAAGTATTCTTCAATTCATTGGCTTGTATTTTGTGCTTGTTAGGAAACTGACATACTGTTACTTTATCTATTTTTCCTTTCTCGTTGGTGCAGGATTTGGTGTTTGAATCTGCCATCTTCCATCCACTGATTGATCCTGTTACGGGGGAATTGGATATCAAGCGTAGCTTTCTTAAATGGAGGTAGGTCATGCTTAATTGCAGGCTTGATATGTAGCAAAACAGCAGAGCTGGTGAATAAACAGCTGAAGAGGCATGTCCTGAAATTGAAGATCACTAAATTATGATATGTTGTTCAGTTTGCTGACACATGGCCTTATGGGTTATGGATAGTCTTAGGTTATCTTAATAAATACTATGGGTCTCAGTATTACAGTTTATAAAAATTTCGGTATAGCAATAGTTATGTAATCGAAAAATGTCATAATGTCATATATTTACATATTCTATTTACAATCCATGATCATCAGTTAGTTCATCAGACTTCAGGATTGTAAAGAAAATGCCATGGTCATTGGCTTGCTCATGACTTGCTTGAAAGATGCTACTCAAAATTTCTAATGCAAGCTTTTCCCAAAACTACATAATTGTTATTTTAAATGCAAAGCATTTTTTTGTGTACTGCAGGCACTTTGAGCGCCTATCTATCTATCTGTTCATTTGTCCACCTATCTGTCAGTCTGTCCCTCCGTATGCCTACATCTGGGTGCTCTTGTGATCACCCCCTTATCTTGGGTCTAAACCGAAAGCAGTATGGGAGGGCAAGATGGTTTGATGAATATGACTGACTGGTCAATTACGCCACAATATGGTCACGTACATCGTCAAACCCTTTCCACCAGATGTGTGGCACATACCCACAGGCAGGTATGTGCCACAAATATGTGCCACAAATATATGCCACGGGTATGCTGGTATGTGGCACAGGCGATTGGCAGTTTATATCTACCTAGGAACGATGAGAACTGACATGGGTAGTTTTAGCGTGTCAGTGTTAACAAGAAGCTGACGTTGGCACCGTTGACCCGACAAATTCAAAAAATAAATGTTGGGGTCTCAGCAAGAATCGAACTCCAGCATTTTGTGTGGCGATCAAGTACAGTATACTCTCACTAAAGGGAACTGGCAGTTTATATCTACCTAGGAACGATGAGAACTGACATGGGTAGTTTTAGCGTGTGAGCGTTAACAAGAAGCTGACGTTGGCACCGTTGACCCGACAAATTCAAAGAATAAATGTTGGGGTCTCAGCAAGAATCGAACTCCAGCATTTTGTGTGGCGATCAAGTACAGTATACTCTCACTAAAGGGAACCTGAAGGGACCAGGAAATTATGTTCCATTTAACAGGAGTCCCGTTCACTGAGAGGTGAACATAGGTGCAGACTATAAGCCAAAAACCAAGCGTTGCAGAGGCAATGGTTTCATTTAGCAGTAGTTCCGTTTAAGAGATTTTTGTTTATTGAGGATCTACTGTATTCTACTACAGAGCCATGCCCGGTCTCAGAACTTCATTTCAAATAGACCTTCATGTTTGTGAAACATCAATTGTGGTTGTAGTGTTGGCTATACAATTTTATAAATATTACATATGTACTCCTATGATACAGCTCTCATGTTGGGCTAATGTCAAATGTAGTTAGGCACCGTCGGTTGAAGTTGATGTTGCAATGTCCGAGCCATCCTCGCTAGCACCAGCACTCATATCACCTTATCGTTTCTGGTGTAGCTAATATTCGTGTTGCTCTTGGCATGGTTATGCAATTGTGAACAACTGGTTATATAAAACTTCTGTGGCTATTTAACATATGTCTGTGTGTGCATTTTCGCATATCTTTAGTGCCACTTTGTAACGTTTCGCTAAAAAAAAATTATAGTGCATTCATATTCCATCTGCATGCTTTGCATAACATCGATTCCCAAGGTACGTGTGATCTGCTGAATTTCTTACTTGCTTTCACAAGTTTAGTTTCTCTACTCTCATGAAAATCAAGATTTTAGTTATACTCAAAGTGGTCTAAAATTGCTTTTAAAAAACACAAGGTGGCTAAAAAAAAAACTGAAAAGAGCTCATTTCTAGAGTCTCTTAGAAATTGTCACTTGGCTGCTTGCCACTGCTTTTGGCATGAGGAGTTCACCAAGGCCACATGCACAAAATAACCATGATTGTGAAGCTTTCATGATAGAATGAATTATTTTTAAAATACCACCCTTTCTACAGATGATGTTTTGTTTATACGTTTAAATGTGTTTTTTTTCAAGGTGCAATTTTTGGCAACTTCTTGAATTCGGTCATCGTGTTTCTGGCACTTTTTATCAGCAGACTTGGATGAAATTTTTGTCACATTATCCTTAATATATGAAGAGTTCAATTATGTTCTTTAAAACCTGATATCTCTAATATATTTATTATAAAGTTCGAGTAAGCAATTAATGCAGGCCGGGAATTTTGTGACCTCTCATATTACATTTTTTTTCTTGTTCATTTAAACATGGTATATTCACTTTCTTGATAGTTATTTGCATTATACCTTTAGTGTGGAGCAATATTAGCTATTAACGGCTTGTAAAAATGAAAGTTTAGTGGCAGAAAATTTATATCCAAAAAGAGCTGTATTTGACACATTATCATGGTACAAAACGAAAACTACAGTCGAGCCCACATATAACAGCCCCACTTAAAACGAACTTTCGCTTAAAACGAACAATATCCGCGTGACCGTGAAAATATGCATTGGTTCAATGGCACAAAATCGCACTACAAGGAACGTCTCCGAGCGCCGCTGATCGGTTACAGCGAACAGAGTCAGCGGTCTGCCGACTTCCCGGGAAACTGATTTCGACCACCGATCAGGCATCGGCGAGGTGCCCATACATTTTTATTGTTAAATGCCGACCCTGCCTCCGCGCCCCTCTAGTTGCCGCTCTCCCCGACCGCTTTTTGTTACGCACCCCTCCGTCCTTTGTCCCCCTGCTACTCTGAGCACCCCACATCGCCAGACGAGGCCCGTGTTTTCACACTGCCACCAATCTTTCGAAGACCGGTCGGCCATCTACCCTGTTTTTGATCGCTGGTACTGTCGTTGGCGGCGCCAGCCTGGAGTGACCAGACCATTTGCCAACATCGTCGGCCACCGACTGTATCCGATAATCTGCGTCTAGTGCACACGGGTACGCTACCCCACCGACTCTGATAATTTGCGATTTATTTCGTGTTTAGGACTTGTTCTCGCTCACTTCGCAGCATGCCTTCTGCGCGCGTGCGGAAGCGCGAAAATGGCTGTTAATTTGCGCGGAACGAATCGCGAAATATCGAAGTTCATGAGGTCACGCAAACCTGCCAGGGCAATGAAACGATTTTTTGACCACGGCCGCCGATTCTTCGAATACTGCTGCGCGCACCGATTCAGGCGGCCATGCACTCTTTCCAAGTTTTTCTACGTGCGAGTTTCGCGGACCTCTCAAGCAAGCTACCCAACCTGCCTCCTTCCCGTATGTTTTGCTTTTCAAGGTTGCCCTCCCGCCGCATCCTCTCCTCTCTTTATCGCAACTCCTTGTCCTTTTCTCGCAAGTCTGATCACCTCTCTTGATCACAACTCCTTCGCCTGTCTCCACCGCTCCGCGACGCCTGTCACGCTGGCTCGAATTAGTTTCGTTTTTTGACTGGAATTGGGCCCAGAGCTGTTCCACGTGCTCTGGCATGTGTGTCGCGTGTGCGCCTCTTGCTTGCTCTTGGTGTGCATGTGTGGTTATGATGGCCGACGGGAGGACTAGCATGCTTCTTCGTGCCGCTTAACAAAACGTCGAAAGTGGAACCGCTTGGCTTGAGCATAATCAGCGCGTTAGGTTCCGCGTTGTGGAGTGCTTGCTCATAGCTGTTGACCACCTGGCAGCCAACTTGCCGCTTCGGGAATCCCTATACTCAGCTGTGGAGATGGTGAATATTTCGTGGGCGACGGTGACGACTACATGCGCGTGAAACTGTTTTCGCGAGGCCAACTTCGTCGACGTCGGGCCCGATGCCGAGCCTGAAGCTTCCGAACTGCGGCGGCGATTTGTGGGCGTGCGTCATCGACTCCGACCTGGGAGAGCGGGTGGGACATCTGTTGTGATAGTTTAATTACGGCCGATGATGATGCCGACACTGCGGAACCGCGCACGAATTGGGGCATTGTGAATGAAGTACGTGACGGGAGCGATTTGGAGGAATCGGATTGCGAGAATGACGAAACTTTGGAGCCAGTGTCTCATGCAGTTTCTGCCACGTGCCTCGGCGAACGAGCACCCTGCCGTTTTAAATGGAACTCGAGGCGGCTCCTATCGCTTCTGTTCTTCGAAACACGTGCATCACGGACTTTTTGGGGCAAAAATGTTTGTATTTTCACTCGCAATTTTTTTTAAAAGCTGTGCTTCATTTACTACGAACTTCGGGATACAGCGAACGGATGCCGCGTCACGCTCAGGTTCGTTATAAGGGGGCTCGACTGTATGCAACTTTATATGAAACTGACTACATATTTGGTATAAGTATAAAAAAACCTATGTAAATGATGAGAATTTGATTGCCCTTGGCCACCGATTAATGATTGATTGATTTGTGGGGTTTAACATCCCAAAACCACCATATGATTATGAGAGAGGCCGTAGTGGAGGGCTCCGGAAATTTCGACCACCTGGGGTTCTTTAACGTGCACCCAAATCTGAGTACACGGGCCTACAACATTTCCGCCTCCATCGGAAATGCAGCCGCCACAGCCTGGATTTGATCCCGCGACCTGCGGGTCAGCAGCTGAGTACTTTAGCCACTAGACCACCGTGGTGGGGCATTGGCCACCGATTAAAAAACTTTCTTTTTTATTAGCATCTCTTCTTAAGCATTGCTGTCACAGTGAGAGAGTGCCTGGTAACACATGTTGACACTTTGACATGAGGCATCATAGTACTAAGATGAGAGCTTGGGCCAGAATACTTTTGTTGATTTAAAAAAAATAGCATTCAAGGCACTATTACACTACATTTTCATTAGCTCACACCCATGTTACGTTCAAACTTTTTTTTAATAACTGAAGCTGTTGTCCTGGGTGGAGGAACAATTGCACCATTTGCACCATTGTGCGCGAATTTTGTTTACCTGCACCATCCTGCACTGAACCGCCGCTGTTGCACCAAACTTTTATCAGCACCATACTGCGCCGCAGCACCCGAATTTGTCCGCAAGGTGTGGAAGCCATTAAGCCCTGTGCCTGAAAACGTGGCTGACACATCGTGTTTTTGGTTTCTTTGAAACTGTTATATTTTCGGTTTTGTCAGGGCTATGATCGCTCGAGCAGCAGCTGTGAACTTCAATTATGATCGTGGTCATGGTCACTGGCACACACGCTAACTTGGCAGGCATCAGCATGAATGGCACGTGAGCCCTTCTACATTCTGCACTCTCTAATGGGAAAAAAAACTTAGGAAAGAGCACATCTCTGTGGTGCCGCCATGTTCTCTTATATACTAGTATTTTGTAGAGTTTCTTCTGAATCACGATGAGCAATGCAGGCAGACAAGAGCTTTACATGTTGAGTATGGGGAGTACAAAATGGCAGTCTATACAGATGTAATGGAATATAAGGATGAAGAGGCTTTTGCGATTGTGGTGGTGGACAGGCGGGGACTTTAGCTCGCCTCTGGATCGGTCAAAACTCGCTTCTCAGAAAGTGCATAGGGAGTGGCAATAGCACTAGCTATAGGCCACTCTCTGTCAGACATGATTCTCGGTTATTCGAAGACAACCATTCAAAATCTGGCGAAAAGCAGAATATTGGTAATCACCACACGATTGCTGCATGGGGCCACCGTGCGAGAAATTCGGGAAATAGAAATTGTTTGGGTACCAGCACGCTCTGGCGCCCCTAGGAACGACGCAGCTCACTTGAATGTTCGAGGTTGGACAGTTGGGCTGCCTGTTCCGGGAAGGTTTGCGAGAAATGGGCTGGTGTCCTGTCACAATATTAGTAATCATAATAAACTATAGAGCTGAGGCTTTATCTGCCCTCGCACAACCGGTTGACAAAGGCGCAGGGATGCATGTGGAGAAAACTGCAGACACGATCTTTTCTCAACCCATACATGTGGAGCAAAATATGTCCAGAGGGGATTAGGCCGTAATGCGAGTGGTGCCTGGCAGTGGCAACATGTGATCAGATACTGTGGGGATGTAGCATGGTGCTGCCGCTGGTGGATGTTGTGCGTGATCCTTCTCTCGAGCCCTGGGAGGTCGTGTTGACCAGCTCAGACCCAGTCGTCCAGGCAAGGATCATTGAGTGGGCCACACAGGTCGCTGTCAACCTTTGGCTAATGACCATCTAACACAGAATCGTCCGCAGTTGTCTTCTGATGAAATAAAGTTTTACCATCCATCCATATGCGATATTAGATCCAAAAAAGCTGGATGCCAGCCTTCCTTAGTACAACACTACAATTCATTGCTATCACATCACTTGCTTCACTGTTGCGGTGGAATTGGGATTTTTTATGGCAGCGTTTCAACAAAGAAAGAAGTGTTAAAAAGAAGCGGGAGTGGTGTGTGGTTCTTGCAACACCTGTATAAGGCTGCTTATCGAGAGCACGCACACATTCTCGTTCATTTTGCCCCTGTGCTCCGTTATATGGTGCTTATCGACTTGGTGGTTGACGCTAGCTAGAAATTGTTTGGGTACCAGCACGCTCTGGCGCCCCTAGGAACGACGCAGCTCACTTGAATGTTCGAGGTTGGACAGTTGGGCTGCCTGTTCCGGGAAGGTTTGCGAGAAATGGGCTGGTGTCCTGTCACAATATTAGTAATCATAATAAACTATAGAGCTGAGGCTTTATCTGCCCTCGCACAACCGGTTGACAAAGGCGCAGGGATGCATGTGGAGAAAACTGCAGACACGATCTTTTCTCAACCCATACATGTGGAGCAAAATATGTCCAGAGGGGATTAGGCCGTAATGCGAGTGGTGCCTGGCAGTGGCAACATGTGATCAGATACTGTGGGGATGTAGCATGGTGCTGCCGCTGGTGGATGTTGTGCGTGATCCTTCTCTCGAGCCCTGGGAGGTCGTGTTGACCAGCTCAGACCCAGTCGTCCAGGCAAGGATCATTGAGTGGGCCACACAGGTCGCTGTCAACCTTTGGCTAATGACCATCTAACACAGAATCGTCCGCAGTTGTCTTCTGATGAAATAAAGTTTTACCATCCATCCATATGCGATATTAGATCCAAAAAAGCTGGATGCCAGCCTTCCTTAGTACAACACTACAATTCATTGCTATCACATCACTTGCTTCGCTGTTGCGGTGGAATTGGGATTTTTTATGGCAGCGTTTCAACAAAGAAAGAAGTGTTAAAAAGAAGCGGGAGTGGTGTCTGGTTCTTGCAACACCTGTATAAGGCTGCTTATCGAGAGCACGCACACATTCTTGTTCATTTTGCCCCTGTGCTCCGTTATATGGTGCTTATCGACTTGGTGGTTGACGCTAGCTTATGGTTGCCCTGCTAGCGTGCACGTCAGTAATTGTGACCACGCCCTTGAAAACAAAGTTCCCAGTCGCTGCTCGAGTGACACCCTTTACCCTTTCACATCTCTTTATCGTCATTCAAGACGAACAAGGCATTTCTTCTCTGCTTTGATAGGAGGCCTCCCAAGTAGTGTGATGCTTATCACCCCTGCAATCCATAAAGATGGGTCGGCTTGTTCGATCCCTGCTTCAGCTGCGTTCATCGCCCCCGTGTGCGCGCTTTTACTCGCAGATAGAACACACAATACGTAAGGGCAATGTTATCAATTTGGACTTTATACGGGACATGACAGCAACGGCGACTGTAAAAACCAGTCGAGAGTGCTGCCACAATAATAAGGCTATTGCACAATTTAGCTCAGTGTTTGAAAAATGCAGCATTGGACAAATGTTGTCTTACAAGTGCTTTGTAACTGGGCTACATCTACTCTGAACATTTTTTCTGACTGCTCTAAACTTGCTCAAGAAGGGCTTTCTGGATGTCCCAAGCCTTCTATAAAAGGCACTATTGCCCGTTCCCAGGATTGCTCCCAAACCCGTGCACCCTGTTCCATCCCTGTGTTGTCATTAAGTGCTAATAATTGCCCACTTGATATTACTATGCTCTTCTATCCATCTCGAGCTCATTCCTTATGCCTAGAATGAGAAAGTGCTTCTAAACAGATGGAAGAAAACACAGACACTCAGAAATAAAACTTATTGATTTCATGGTGGAAGAAACCATTGCCCTGTAGGTAACATGAGTACTGTTGAAACAACTGCTAAAATTGAACTATTGTTTGTCATGCAGGAAAAACGTTAATTTTTTGTGGCAAGTTCTACTCTGTGCGCGACGTGCCTTCTACAAGATTGAGACACAAACTCCTCTGAATCCTGAGGCGGCCACACTGTGAGTCATGTTTTCACCTAAGCTACTCAAGTGAAAATGTTCAACTGCTATATATTTAGATTATTGTGCAAGTAATTATGGTAACTATATAGGATTATCATAAAGAAAGAGATAAAAGATGTCTGTCAGTACTGCATGCTGGTATTTTCACTCTTTCTCTTAATGTGATGGCTGCCACTTCCAGTTAGCAGAGGTGGGGTGCTTGCATGTGGCAGGACCTAGAGACAACTGCAGTGCCTATTTAACTATGGTGTACTATTTACCTAAAAAGGAACAGCATGTTCAACTTGACACATAGTATCTAAAGCCAGACATGCACACAAGTACTTATGTATATGCCTCACTTCAGTGTGGGTCTGACTTAAGTTTTGTGCCAGGGTGTGCCGGTTATTTCTTTTCGGCACGTACAACTCATCCTCATTAAATCGGCACGTACAACTTCATCGGCATTAGATCGGCACGTACAACTTCATTGGCATTAGTATTCATCGTCGTACTCATCGACATTGTTGTCATGCCTTCCTGCCATGATAGGGGGAACTTTTCAGTGTCTTGACGATTGGCAACCTTGCCCCCCGAGGTCGCAGCAGTTAGTTTCCCCGGCGCGGGCTAGGCGAAAGGCTTCTGGTGACGTCCGCGTAGCTCTGAGGGAAATCACGGTGACGCGCAGGTGATGGAGATCACCAGCGACGCAGTGGAGTTGCATGGCCAGGCGACAGTTATTCAGCATCGTGGGCACGACGGTCTTCAGAGCGGGAAGAAGCGGAACGAGGAAAATTCCCGAACCCAGAATCGCCATGACGGCAATAGCAGGCAATGTGGCCGGATTCTCCGCAGCGGAAGCAAATAGGTGGACGGTCGGCCATGTGCCATAAGTCAGTTTGGCGAACTGGTGGTCGTCTCGTAGAATCCCGTTGCCACCAAGGTACAGCAGCGGGTCGTGGCTGGAAGGGCGCCGCCACAAATGACGATGGAGGGCGACAGACCACATCAGCGTAGCTCGCTGGATGTTGCTCAGGACTTGGCGCGGGTGGTGTAACGGCTTGCCTCGATCCCTGGAGGACAATTTCGGCAACAGTTGCGACAGGCGGTTGGGTAGGGGGAACGCAGAGGGCCCGAAGTTCCTCACACAGTATTTCCCTAATGATTTGTCACAGGGAACTTTCACATACGGCAGTGTTCTGAGCTGCAGCACTTACTGCCGTGTGGTTCGGCAGGCGGTTAAAGTGTCAGCATCGTTGTTGCAGTGTGCGCTCAATGACAGTCGCCTCTCATATGAATTCATCTACTGTTGTAGGTGGATTTCGTACAAGGCCCGCAAACACTGGTTCCTTAACACCCTGCATTAGGTGACGCACCTTCTTCGCCTCGGGCATGTCAGGGTCAGCTCGTCGAAACAGACGGATCATACCCTCTGCGTACATGGCGGCTGTTTCATTGGGTTTTTGCACGTGGGCTTCAATCAGTTGCTATGCGCGATCCCGTCGGTCCGAGTTCAAGAATGTAGCGAGGAGCTTTCGACGGAAATCTTCCAAAGATTGGAATGTAGCCTCGCGGTTCTCGTAGCACGTGCGAGCGCTATCTTCCAGTGCCAAATATGCACGGCCAAGTTTGTGCTGTTCGCTCCAGTGATAAGATACAGCGACCCGTTCGAACTGTTCGAGCCAGTTCTCGACATCCTCGTACTCTTCCCCATGGAAAACTTCAGGAACGCGAGGATGTTCAAGAGTCACCTGTGAGGGAAGAGTGGTCTGCGATGGCAGGATAACCGTGGATGTCATAGGAGCTGCCATGCTGGAAAGAGGCGGGACAGGTGCAGACTCCTGACTTAGGCCTAGTAGGCGCCGACTGAATCGGTGCACTGGAATCGTGACGAGGGGCTGAGTCTCTGGACTAGGTGAACGGGTCCGAGCAAAACACTCCTGCATCAGGTTGTAGGCTCCAGCACCTCCACCAGTGTCACGACGTCAAAACAGAGGTTTTTGCCACAGAGATTAAGACACCAGAAGCAGGTTGGTCTTTTTAATAGAACACGCAAGTGAGTTCTTCTTTTTCATCCATTTCATTGTCCTTTATGGCACATGCACAACTGCCATTGTCTTTCTTTTTGACAAACACATGGCACCTATGCATACATGCTTAAGCTTGCTTAAAGGGACACTAAAGGCAAATATTAAGTCTAAGTTGATTGTTGAAATAGTGGTCCAGAAACCTCGTAGTGCTACTTATGTGCCAAGGGAGTGCTTATTCTGAAATAAAATCACGCTTTAGTGGTTGGCATCACGTTAGCGCTCGTGAAATGGCCTGCCTGAAAGCTATGTTTCTGATGACACTGTTGCTGTGTCTATCGTTGCCCAACTTTACTTCGTGGCCGCCGACACCAGTAACAGTAGAGCGAGAGTAGTAGGAGCCACAGCAGCAACAATCGCCATTGAAAAATTTACTGCTTGCTTGGTTCAACCGGGCCCCGCTTGATGGCACCGCTTATCCAGTCTAACCAGGCGAAAACAAAACTTTTGAACCACTCGCGCCATTCTCCTTAGTAATTCCAGGCAATTCTTTTTTTTTATGAATCAAACAAAGAAAGACAGGCAGCATTTTATAACGTGCTGTAATGCATGGAAGGCTCTTTTTTTGCTGCAGCTGGTTTGATTAAAACTGATTTATTGCAGTTGGACACCCTCACATCATTGGAATCATTAAAAAATGTCCTACTCGTTGCACATGTGGTGTCGTACACTTACTTGCCTTAATTTTCTGATTGCTAGAGCAATCCTGTTGAAGATATTGACGTTTTAGACATTCACAAACATTGATATTTCAATCTGACCTAAATTATTATTTGCCTTTAGTGTTCCTTTGACCTTTGAGTTCAACATTCATATTCAGATGTTGTCTTTAAAGAATTAACATTTGTTTTAATATGCAGGTACGAGCAGAACTTGGACCAGTTCAAGCTCAAAGTTGCTGAGAGCCTAGCAAGCTGTGAGCAGCGTCTCTATGAAAGTCCAGCCACAGATGACAGTCACGCCTTACACTTCTTACCATGGGATTCTACTGTGGAGGAACGCGTGTCTCAGCGGCACATTCTTGATAAGGTTCTGGTGTGTTAGCAGATATTAGTTTGTTGTTCGTTTTTGTCATAGTAATCTGTCCAATTTAAGGCATTTGGAACAATGTGGAGGTGTTCAATAGAAAGAATACATATTCCACAGAAAAGAACTGTGATCAAGTAAAATATAATGCATAGCTATTCATTTTTTTTTGTGAATCTCTCTGATTTATATTATGTATGTATATATCTGTGTGCCAAACCTGGTAATCAATCAAAAGTATTGTCTGACAGACAGGTAGGCTCCAGTTATTTTTGCACACGAACTTGGCGGCGAGGTGGAAAAAGTTTTGCCTTACCTATAGTTACATTCAAATGAGTATGTAGCCTTTTGTATGACAGCGAGACACATGTCTCACTTTTTCATCCGCATGAAAAATTTCTGCTTGCAATTAGATTTGATTTGTGGGGTTTAACGTCCCAAAACCACCATTTGATTATGAGAGACGCCGTAGTGGAGGGCTCCGGAAATTTTGACCACCTGGGGTTCTTTAACGTGCACCCAAATCTGAGTACACGGGCCTACAACATTTCCGCCTCCATCGGAAATGCAGCCGCCGCAGCCGGGAATCGAATCCGCGACCTGCGGGTCAGCAGCCGAGTAACTTAGCCACTAGACCACCGCGGCGGGCTGCTTGCAATTAGCTTAATTTTTGGTCACTCATATCTTAGTCAAGTGTGCGTAATCGTAAGGTAAATTCTCTTACCACACTTCCAAAGGGTGAATGTAGTGTGACAATAGTGCTGAATTTTGGCTAATTTTTTTTATTGCGATAGCACTTCCATGAACAGTCTCGGCTTGTTCTTGCCATCGTCTTTCACGTATATATATATATATATATATATATATATATATATATATATATATATATATACGAGGAAGGATGTGCTAACCTTCTCTTCTCTTTCTGCAGAGCGAACATCGCCTTTCTCGCTGGGGTCGTCGGTGTGCGCTTTTCTCATGAACGAACACTCTTACACCAGCGTTTTGTAGTGACGTGACATCAAATCTAAATGAGTTGACTGCCAGCTTCACTTCGTATAATATTGTAATTTGTCGCTATGGCCGCGCCGCAGGAAGCTTAGTTACTTAGAAAATGCATGTTTATTACAATTACTATTGCTCCTAAAAATGCCAGCCTTGCTTTGTAAAACATTCAAATATGTCGCTATCGCATTGATTGCTTCGCCCATTTGGAGAAACTGTGACTTTCTTGCGTGATAGCTTCGATTCATCCTATATAGAACCTATCAGTGAAAATGCTGGATAACTTCTTATTTTCCTGGCTTTGCAGAGGGGTGATTTTAGCTTCAGGTCATTACGTGTTTTTGTAAATTCACATAATAGCTTGACCTATGAATGCTTCGGTGCTGACTCGCAGGGCGCGGGTTCGAATCCCGGCTGCGGTGGCTGCATTTCCGATGGAGGCGGAAATGTTGTAGGCCCGTGTGCTCAGATTTGGGTGTACGTTAAGGAACCCCAGGTGGTCAAAATTTCCGGAGCCCTCCACTACGGCGTCTCTCATAATCTTATAGTGGTTTCGGGACGTTAAACCCCACATATCAATCAATCAATCAATGAATGCTTCGGAACAATACCCTACGAAATCGTCCTGTTCTTCCCTTAGTCCAACAGGTATTGACCCATCCCATCCGTGGTGGTCTAGTGGCTGAGCTACTTGGCTGCCGACCCGCAGGCCACGTGATCGAATCCCGGCTATGGCGAATATATTTTCGATGGAGGCGTAAATGTTGTAGGCCCATGTGCTCAGATTTGGGTGCATGTTAAAGAACCCCAGGTGGTCGAAATTTTGGGAGCCCTCCACTACAGCCTCTCTCATAGTCGTATGAGGGTTTTGGGATGTTGACTCCCACCAGCACCTCTTTAATTTTTTTTGAGTGCCTGGGCAAACGCTCTCTTCAGGCCGTCAAGCGCGCGCTCCACCTCCGCTCGCCATGGCCACAACGTGGCGCTGCGCGAGTAGATTTACGGAAGGTGGCGCTGAACGGCAGCGCATATTAGGAAGCTCGTGAATTCGTGTTATAGTGGGCCCTGTCGCGGTGGTCTAGTGGCTAGGGTACTCGCGGGTTCGAATCCCGGCTGCGGCGGCTGCATTTCCGATGGAGGCGGAAAAGTTGTAGGCCCGTGTGCTCAGATTTGGGTGCACGTTGAAAAACCCCAGGTGGTCGAAATTTTTGGAGCCCTCCACTACGGCGTCTTTCATAATCATATGGTGGTTTTGGGATGTTAAACCCCACATATAAATAAATCAATCGTGTTATAATGGGACTTGCATTCAAGCTTCTTGCCGGCTTTCACGGGTACAGGGGGAATGAAAAGTAATACGAACATGGCGACACACTGTTTTCACTGGGCTCTGACCGTGGTGGCAACAAAAAGATGTTATATGGTCATTGTCACATGTATTACTGTCTTTTTATCAATATTCTATGCTACAACTGCTTAGAAATAAATGCGACACAGAAAAGAAGGTAGATACAACAAGTCAGCGTTCTCTTCTATACCCACTATACGTATTCCGAAAGCATTCTGTCAGGCCGTGCTACCAGTTCACTATTTGCATTCTAGTTTAACAGCATTTGAATTTTACAGCATTCGCGTTTTATTTTTTATTTTAAGCTATTGCAACCTCATCGTTTACATGCCTAGTCATTAGGGACGAGCGAGAAGGCAGGAGGCTGGGTTACCTCGAGATGTAAGCGATGACAAAACTTGCCATTTGTTTGCTTCTGCCGGATTAATGCTCCCAGTCCGAATGATGATGCATGGGCGGTGACGACTTTTTCTTTTGATGGGTCCTAGACTCCAAGGACAGGACCAGATGAGAGCAGCGACTTCCACTTGTTGAATGCTTGCTCCTGTGGAGAACCCCAAACAAATTCTTGCTTTTTTGACAACAGGAGTGTGAGTGGCTGCATAATATCAGAGAGATGAGGAACGAATCTCTCGAGGTATGTTGCCATTCCGAGAACTTTCTGCAGCTTGGTCGTGTATTTGGGACTCTCCATTTTCATTGTGGCTTCAACCTTCTTTTCGTCGGGTCTTATTTTGTCTTCATCGAGCTAGTGTCCTAGGAATGTAAGGCGCTGAACATTAAACACGCTCTTGCTGTCGTTCAGTGTCACTCCAGCCTTTGCAAGTGCCTGCTGCACGTTTCGGAGTGTCTCATCATGCTCTTGGCTGTTGGAACCCCAGATGAGGATGTTGTCCATTGACAAACAACTCGACTGTTGCCTTGTAATATGTAAGCCATCTGCTTCTGGAAGTGTTCAGGAGCTGACGCAATGCCAAATGGTAGTCGGCTGAAGTAGAAGTGCCCAAACGGTGAGATGAAGGTGGCGAGTTTCTTGATTCTTCACAAAGTGGAATTTGCCAAAATCCAGAGCTGGCATCGAGTTTGGAAAACACCTTAGCTCTATGAAGAAGTCCGAGAGTATGCTCCACGGAAGGAATAGGATGCCATTCTCTGAGAACGTGGCGGTTCAGCTCTAAAGTTGACGCATAATATCACATCTCCGGAGGGCTTTGGGACGACTACCATTGGTGCACACCGCTCAGTTGGCTCATCAACAGGCGATATGACACCAAGTTTCTGCATCCTCTGAAGTTCCTACTTTGTTTTCTCGTACAATGGAATTGGGATACGTCTTGAGGAGCTGAGTGCGAAAGGTTTTGCTCCTGGTTGAAGCTGAATCCTGTGTTTTTTGAGCAGCTTGCCGAGTCCTTGGAACACCACTAGAAATTCTTCTTTCAGGTTCACTTTGTCGGCAACGGCGTTTAGGAAAGTAAGCATCTGTAGCTTTTTGATGGCTGGCTTGCCTAGCAACGGAGTGCAGATCTGATCTAGGACGTATATATCCTGAATAATCACGTGGTTGCGGTAGATTAGCTGGAGTTGAGCCATTTCTGCTGCTGGAAGAAGCTTTCCATCTGGGCCATGCAGCTGCCAAGGAGGAGCTGAAAGCCTGTCCTTGAGCGTCAGGAATACATGCATCAAGAGGACGGTTTTGTCGGCACCAGTGTCAATTTTGAAGTCCACTGGCTGGCCTTGAACAAGACTGATGCTTCCCAGTTTCCAGCATCCGTCAACTTAACTGCTTCAAGAAATCCTGCTTCAAGAAATCCTGCTTCTAAAGTTCTGTGCTCGGTTTTCACACAATCAAGGTGTCGTGACATGCATACGGAGGCATAGTGACCCTTCTTCCAGCAATTCCTGCAGACTTCCGAGCGTGCTGGGCAGAGTGCGAGAGTGATGCTGTTGACCACACCAACGGCACGGTTTCTGCTCTCCGTTTTTACCGGAGGGTGAAGATGGCTTGCTGGACTCGTGTAGATAACTGCTGCTTTTATCTTGCATTCAAGCACGTCGTCTGGTCTGCACACCGAATGCAACTTTGTTCAAAGATGGCACTTCCTGGTGGAGCTCCACTTGTTGCTGACGGACACTTTCGATCTGGCGAACGGAATCTAGAGCTTTTTGTAGTGTGATCTCTGCGTCGAGCTGTAACCTGGCGAATAGCTGCTTGTCTTTTATCCGAACCACGAGGCGGTCGCGCACGAACTCCTCCCGAAACTCACCGAACTCGCAATTCTTCGAAAAGCGTGTGAAGTGCAGTGACGAAATCTTCGACCGACTCGCCATCTTGTTGCAGCCTGGTGTTGAATCTGGCGATTACGTTCCGTCGCGGAATGAAATACTTGTCGAACTGCTCCACGATGGCGTAAAATTTCTTGGAGTTCTCTTCGGATAAAGCAAAGGTGGCATCGATTTCCTCGGCTTGCTAACCCATGATGTAGAGTAGGGCGTCTACTTGATGTTGCTCGGGCTTCACGCACAAGCCTGAAGAGGTTCGAAAGCGTTCAAAACTCTGTTTCCACTTCGGCCACTCGTTCAGCGAAGAAAAGTTGAAGGCGTTCAGTAGTTGAATTATGAATGACGCCATGACTGGTGCTATTTTGCTTGCGGCGTCCTTCGCTAGGATGATGACTAGAAGTCAATGTCCACTGGTAGCACCTGTTCTTCTGACACCATGTTGAAGTCGTCAGGGACGAGTGAGAAGGCAGGAGGCTGGGTTACGTGGACACAAGTTTATTCCAGAACCACGTTCTAGCCTAGGAGCCCAGCCATGCGCACTTCAAGCACACGCAGTCACTGGCTTCACCTGGCTTGTCCTAGATGGCAGCATCTACAACACTCATCATTTACATGCCTCAGTAAATATTACTGTTGTCTACCACTATCCATATTTGATAGAAAGAAATCAGCATGTTTTTTTTTTAATTTCTCATTTGATAAAGAAAAAAAAAAGAACTCACAGGTTCTCTTGTGAATTCACCTGATACGACTGAAAGACAAGATCCATCCTCGTTTTCTTCCCATTCAATGCATTGAATGTTTCACACTTTCCTCTGGGATATTTCTGCGCCCAACGTGGTTTTTTTACTGCCTCAAGGATTCGAGACAAAGCTAGCTCTCTGCCTCTCAGCTGGTTATGCACTGCCCTCGTGATCGACCTATTTGAACCATGCGAAGATGTAATATGATACCACCAAGTTATGTGACCTTTTGATACGTTACAAAATTTTATGATCTGTGACATCATATGATGACGTCTTTACGTAATGATTTATTGCATCACTCATGTTGATACGGCCAACGCGGGAAGATGCCGGATGCCGCCGGCGATAAATATTCACCTTTGATGATGCATTTAAGGCTATTGCCTTAATGTACTGTACGACTGTCGTTCCGTGAAATTGCAGCGGCTGCTGGTGTTTGGGAGAGGGTGCTTGCTGTAATCAGGCAGGATAATTGGTCTTCTAATACATATTCATACTTTGCTCGAATATGTAGCCGTCATTTACAACTCGAGTATTTTATAGATTATTATAAGTGGTGGCTCAAGACTACCCTTGATGTTTGCAAGCATGGCAATTGGTATCACTAAACAGGACTGCGCTTCGCCCGAACAGTCAACAATTGAGTATCAGCACCAACACTGCCTTGTGATCACTACCGTGTACAACTATAGCATTACGCCCTGAAGCTGAATGGAGGCCCGTGGGAACCAAATGAGTTATCTGCAAAACAAGCGACAATTATCATACACTGTGTAATAATGAATGCGTACTTTCAAGGCTGAACAGGGTGTTCCATGCGATGAAAGCGTCCAGGTCGACAGCCACTCTGCTTCCACTCTGCTCGCTACCAAATTAAAAGGCCAGAGGGAAGAAGAAAGAAACAGAGCTGAGCAACTGGATATTAAGGCTTCAACAATCTGTCCCTGAATACACAGGTGGGCTCATGCAACTGGCAACAGATGGCATTTTCAGTGATCTCATTCCTCCACCAACTGCGCCAAAGTGCACCAAATCAGATTTACTGTGCCATTCTGATAATATCAACTGAAATCGTGCCAAACTGTGCCAAAGTCTGATTGGGGAGCGTCTATCACCAGCAATGGTGTGTCAATACATGTGCACCGTGTTCTCAGGGCCACCAAAGTCACAATAACATACCTATTTTATTTTGGTGAATAAACTGTGATTGTACGTGCATCCTAAAATCCACAATGCTATGCTTCGTGCCGACGCGATTCTGTTGTGCAAGTCCACTTAACGGCGAAATGCACGCTCCGCAGGGGCTTGTGACGCCTAGTTCAATCGGCAGTGTGAAACTGTCGCAGCGATTCATTGGCGGCTGTTGTTCGTTCCAGGAACGCTGCTGATAGTTCGTTTGAAAAGTTGCGTGGCATGTAATAAAGCAATTTTCATGAAAAACTGCTTGCATGCTGCCAGAATGTCTGTTACATCTATGTCTGGACATCGTGATCTAATTTTCTATGCTTTGTGTCCGCAAAAGAATGGTGGGAACGCGTTGAAACTTTTCGTCTAATATACTTTATCCATAAATCATCATACAGAAGAGATTTTTCGTAATTCTTTCCACCAGCACATTCGTGTTTATAATCGCTGTGGCGGTAAAAGCCCCTAAACGACCCTGCCCTTTCCAACTCGAGGTTGCGAGGGTCTGAGTTAAAAATTCTCACGTTATTTCTTTTTAAATGTAATCTCATTTATAAAAGCATGCCTCCTGGTCGGAGCAGCTGCAATTTCGGTTTTAATACGCACAGCTATAGTGAGGCCATCGCTAGCGGCTCTGTTGTCGGAGAGCCTGTGAAGCGACTACGCTTTGTTACGCGTCCACTTCTCACTTTCCAGGGTCAATAGCTGACGGTTAAAAAAAAAGATTGAACATCATGGCATCGCATTTATTGCTTCATTTTGAAGGGAGGGGTGGAGGGGAGACTGCTACGCCGCTTGAAGTACCTGGCGCGCGCTATCTGGGTACATAATGAGACTGCTCATTAACTTTCTGTGATACTAACATCAGCTTCGCGTTTTGATAACCGACAGCACGAAAACTTTGGCAACTAGACTGATCATTGTCCCTTTAGCCAGTGTTCTTTTGAGTTACTTGATATTGAATCTAAAAGATACAATTTGTTAGTTTAACTCAAGATTTTAGGAGTGAATGCAATACCAACGAATTGTATTGTTATACCAAATAGTAAGGCTTGACGTAACCCGCAAAACTATCTGTACGTAATCCGCAAAAACTATCTGTATGCGCTGTGTTCGATATCCACGACTTAGGTCACTAAAGACCCCAAAATATTTCTTGCACGCCGATGCAGGTACAGATGAAATCAGACTTGTCTAGAGTGCCCAGCTGGCCTGCTTCAGCTGGCGTTTTCTTCAGAAATATGTAAAGAGAGACACCTTAATGCTACCAAACATGGTCGTACTGAGTGTTAGGCCTTTGCGCTATAATCTAAGCATCAACGGAAGCTTGTAGCTGACGTGATATAGAATCGGCGGCCAACAACAGTGTCAACAAGCACACACTTCACTGCTCTAGACCAGTGTGATTATATCTGTGCAGCACGAAAGGCACGTACAAATAAACCTCCGAATGGCGCGACAATGGTGTGGCCGCCTCGCGATGAAGGCTCAGTGCATAATATATATGGCCGCTCTGGAAAGCGAAGCACTTTTTGCACAGTGTGTTCGCAGTAAGAGTACAAGGTAGAATGGTACACCAGTCGTAGATAGCGGGTGCGCCAACGATTGCACCCTTAAAGTCAAAGTTCATAACGCGTCCCCCCCCCCCCCCCCCTCGGGTTCCTAGCTTAATCCTTCCTGTCTCTTGGACACGGGCGGCACATTCCTCTCTGCTTGAGTAACAGTTGATGGGAGGCCTGGTACGTGGGGTGATGTTATCGGATCTGTCGTCAGTGCAAAGGAGATAGGTCGGCTCTTCTTATCTCTGCTCTAGCTGCGTTTGTCGCCCTCGCTCGCGCACTTTTACCCGTGTGTAAAACACGATCCGTCGGGCGATGTTATCGATAGGGATATTACACAAAACATGATGGCCAGCGGCATAGCCAGGGTGGGAGGGCACATCGGACAAGGGCTTCCCCCACCTTTGAATTTTTTTTCGCCATGTCATATATAGTGCAAAATGGCCTTTTGCCTGCCTCCCCCCTCTCCCCTTCAAATCAAGGTGCAACCCCCTCCCATCCCCATTTTTTAAAAAAATTTCTGGGTACACCCTTGTTTATTTGATATCGAAATAATCACTGAATAAATTTTTCCAGAATGCTCAACAGCATGACGCCATTATTCTTGCATCATCAACTGAAATAGGGAGTGCTTCGAAGATGATTGGCTTCATGAAATTTACAATGAATCTAAATATTTCTAGCTCTTCACAAGAGCCTAAAGATATTTTTTCATGTCCTTGAATGTAAATGCAACTTGCCTCTCCTCCAGGATTTGAAGTTAGCTGCTCCATATTGCACCAAAATGGGAAATTTTCATGCTCCAAAGTGCTCCAAAAGATAAAATTTTGCTGCTTTAAGGTGCTCCAAATAAAAATTTTTTCTTCTCCAAAGTGCTCCAAAATGAGAATTTCGCTGCTCCAAAAATTGCTCCAAATCAGAAGACTTCAGTGGCATCATTGCATTTTTCACACCTGTCACCTTGGCTCAAGTTGAGAGTTGGCATGAGACTATAGTCTTTAACAACACATGTTCAAAACATAGCCCACAATTGCAGGAATCGCGTCGTTCATGGAGCTGGTTTGTTTGTATCACGATGATTTCATTGTTTATTCTCTCAAGTGGTGAAATCACCTGACGTAGTTCCTCATTTTTCGGCACTTGCTTTCTCTTGCTAGCAACACATGTTATACTCAAAAGCTTTGCAAAGGGAATGAATGATCACCTATATCCCTGAAAGCAGTCTAGTGGCATTTTGTGCTATTTAGCGCCTGAACTCCAGGCGTGCGTATGGTGCGCTGCACCACTAGACAGTAGCGAGCAGTTGGGAACATTAAGAAACGAAGCTTCGGGCGAAGGCTTCTTTCAAAAACCGACTTTCAGTGAGTCAAAAAAGCAACTCTCAGTTAAGCGAACGTCACGATGACAAAACGATCGTCCACGGATTCCTGGCATGAGCTATCTGGTATCTACTAAGCAGACGATGTGCGAGAGCGTCGAACCAGTAGTAGCGAACGACACATGCCTCCAAAATAGCTGGATGTCCAGAACTATAAGTGGTTCACGATTCTCGTTTACAAGTTTTCATTATACCTTTAACAATGCGAATGTAGCTGAAAACCGAATTGAATAGCAGCCTCGAATGCAGCCGTGGCATTTGTTTGCACGAGAGACAGCATGGCAGCATGTCTACTCTGGTTGAGGCGCCTGGCGGCGAAACGCCGCACTAACACCGATGGCCACTTCCAATCGAAATCAGCTCTTTCCCCCGGGCACTGAATAAATAGAGGAGGCGCTGACCCAACATATTGTCACGGGTATAGAAAGGTACCTCAGGCATGGGTGCAGAAAGGACGGAGACGGGATGAAGACGACAATGTTTTTGTGGGGCTGGCTATGTCTGAGCTGCCCTCCTGTCCTGCACCCTTGCATATTGTGTGCAGTGTTAACCCACCCGGCGTTCACTTATTAAATACTCCCCGTTACATATTTTTGGTGGAAGTGCTGGGTAACATTCAGACTCTGGATCTCCGTAGTGGACGTCAGCTTCGTCCAGCCACGATGCCTAAAGGCAGTGCGTCATCCGTTCAGTCTACGCCTGCTCCGTTACCTGTTATCCCTTCCCATCTTCTCGATCCAGGTACATTTTGTGGCACCGACGCAACTGACGTTGACGAGTGGCTCGCCTTATACGAGCACGTCAGCAAGCAATACAGATAGGATGAGACGCTTATGCTGGCCTCCAGCTTAACGCGTCTAAGTGCACCTTTGGACACCGTCAAGATAAAGCTACTTGGCCACCTTGTTGACGTTGCTGGTGTACGACCTGACTCTGATAAAGTCCGCGCGGTGCGCGAGTTTCCGGTCCCACGTTCCACGCAAGAAGTCTGCAGCTTTTTGGGACTCTGTTCGTATTTCTACCATTTTGTCAGCAATTTCGCGGAAATTTCTCGGCCCCTCACCGATCTTCTCAAAAAGAATGTGGCTTTTTCCTGGCGTGAAGACGAAGAACATTTCTTCGCGTCGTTGATTTTTGCACTCAGATCCCTACATGGGTTGGCTCATTTTGACCCAGTTGCTCGAATGGAGCTACGTACCAATGCAAGTGGCCATTGCATAGGGGCAATACTCGCACAAATGGAGAACGGCACAAACCGTGTCGTAGCGTACGCCAGCCACCTACTTTCTCAGTCGGAAAGGAACTATTCAATCACTGAGCGAGAGTGCCTGGCTCTCATCTGGCCTATCGCAAAATTTCGTCCGTACCTATATGGACGCACGATCGCAGTCATCACAGACGACCATGCGCTCTGCTGGCTGTCAACCCTTAAGGATCCTACAGGAAGACTCGGGCGATGGGCATTGAGTTTGCGTTCTCTGTAGTGTACAAGTCTGGCAAGCTTCACAGTGATGCCGACTGCTTATCTCGACACCCTGTTGATCCACCTGACTCCTCTGAGTTAGAAGCTGATGCCAACATCCTAGCCATAACAGATTTTCTGCAAATAGCCGACGAACAACGCCGAAATCCATCGCTGCTATCGATGATTGACCATTGACCTTCAATCCGGCCATAAAAACCCTTCACTGAGCCTATTTTTTCTTCAAGACAACATTTTGTACCGCCGCAACTTACACCCCGATGGCGCGGAACTTTTGCTCGTCGTCCCATGTCATCTGCGCAAGGACATTTGCAACAACTCCACAACGCCCCAACTACCGGACATTTAGCTGTCTCCAGAACCTATGATCGCGTCCGCCGACGGGTATTCTGATAGGGCCTTTATCGTTCCGTTCCCTGCTACGTTGCAGCGTGTGACCTGTGCCAGCGTCGGAAGAAGCCTACATCTCTCCCTGCCGGTCACCCTCAACCTATTGAAGTCCCAGCCGAGCCGTTTCATCGTGTGGGTTTGCATTTGTTAGGTCCCTTCCCGACATCGGCAACGGAAAACAAATGGATAGCAGTAGCTATGAATTATGCCACTTGGTATGCAATTACTCGAGCGCTATCGACCAGCTGCGCAACGGACGTCGCAGATTTCCTACTCTATGACATCATCCTTCAGTATGGCGCTCCTTCTCACCTACTCACGGACCATGGCCGCTGCTTCCTGTCTCATGTGGTTAATGACCTCCTTAGATCCTGTGCTATGCGGCACAACTTTACGACTTCTTACCATCTTCAGACCAACGGACTTACTGAGCGCCTCAACCACACAGTGACGGACATGCTTGTTACGTATGTTTCTGACGACCACACCGATTGGGACACTGCCCTTCCGTTCGTAACCTTTGCCTACAACTCGTCCCGTCATGAAACTGCTGGCTACTCACCATTTTATCTTCTCTTTGGCCGTGATCTCTTACTACCTTTCGATACCCTCCTTGCGCATGACCTTCCGTCCACCACTTCGTACGCACAAGATGCCATCTCCCGTGCTTTGATCGCACGTACAGTAGCCCGCGCCAGGTTCTCATCGTCCCAGAGAGCACAGAAGTCGCTCTATGACAGCCGACATAGGGATGTCGATTTTTCCCTGGGCTCTCTCGTGCTACTGTGGCTGCCATCCCGTCGTGTCGGCCTGTGCGAGAAACTTTTATCGCAATACGTTGGGCCTTACCGAGTTCTGCGCCAAGTCACACCTGTCACCTATGAAATTTCTTCTACTACGAACCCCACTGTTACTTCCAGAAGTGACATTGTGCATGTGTCTCGCCTGGAGCCCTATCACAGTGACCCGTCCATCTAATAACAGCAGGCACCGGGACAGTGCTTTGTCGCCCGGGGTAATGTCACGGGTATAGAAAGGTACCTCAGGCACGGGTGCAGAAATGACGGAGATGGGATGAAGACGACGATGTTGTTGTGGAGCTGTCTCTTGTCCTGCATCCTTGCATACTGTGTGCAGTGTTAGCCCACCCGGCGTTCACTTATTAAATACTCCCGGTTACAATATCATCAATATTGGGTATTAATGTGTGAAAATGCTTTTCTTGACATATCGTATGCCTCTTGAAAAGTAGGCACATGTTCAGGGACAACATCTATACTCAACAATTTCAACAGCAATAGTAAAGACAGTCAAATGGACAAAAAAAAAAAATGCTGGTGCACTTTGAAGAAAGCTTTAGGCCACAGACCGCAGTGCTACAAGGGCTTACAAGAGGTGCAACTGCAGGTGGTGTTCTCCTGCTGAAATGAGATCCGTCCCACTTTCCTCTTCACAACTTTAGAAGTAATTCTCTCCGCTATTTTTTCGGACGTTTCCAACAAAAATACCCATTTATGCAATCGCGAGATGGTGCCTTCATGAGACAGTGGGACAGTGTTTCAATATTTTTTTAAAACACTCTCACGAGTCAGTGGAACATATACATTCCACTTTTTTCAGTAAATTACTAGCTTGATTTTGGGGAAATAATTTCATACTATTTCTTTGTAGTTTATATTAATATACCTCAGCCTTTTTTATATCACATTTTACTAAAATGTATGGAAACCTATAAAGTGTTAACAAAAGGCATTTATTAACTTTTTAATCATTAACTTAAGGGCATTTGTATAAATGAAGGGTTTGTAGGATGTGATAGTTAATGGCATGCCCATTTTTTTTAAATGGCAAAAAAAAACGCATTCAATGTGAGACAATCGTCAAAATTCAAGGCCCTAATTTAGATGATACTGAAACTGAGGGCATTGCATGCACAGAAAATCTATCAGCTTTACGTCAGACTGCAAGCTTATGTGTAGAACTTTGATAAAAGGTGCATCGTAGCGGAATACGTTCAGAAAAAATTCAGCAGATTCCACGTACCTTGGGAATTGATGTTATGCGAATTATGCAGATGGGAGGTGACTGCACTGTAATTTTCTATTGAGCAAAACATTACTAAGTGGCGTTAAAGATATGTACAAATGCATGCAGAGACATACGTCAAACAGCCATATATTTCTTATACAACCAGTTGTTTACAATTGCGTACCGAGATCGACAGCAACATGGATATTAGCAACGTCAGAAATGGTAGGCTGATGTGAAGTGCTGGTGCTAGCGAGGATGGTAGCCCTGGACATAGGTCAACTTCATCAGATGGTGTCTAACTCAAGTTGACGTTAACCCAACATGATGGCTGTATCACAGGAGTACATATGTAATATTTATGAAATTGGATCGCCAAGACTGCAACCACAATTGACATTGCATGAACATCAGGACATATTTTAAAAGTAGTTCCTAGACCAGGCATGGTTCTGCAGTAGAATACTTGATTTCCACGCAGAATGCTAGGGTTCGATTCCTGCTGGGACCCTGACATGTTGCTGATTGATGTCAGCTTTTTCTTAACGCTCACACATTAAAATTACCTATGTGTGTTCTTGCCGTTCCTGGATAGATATAAATTGTCAACCATCTGTAGCACATACCCACAGGCCGAAAGAGTTCAACGACATATGCGATGGGATTGTGACATTATTCATGTCAAGACCAGCGAGTCATATTTGACAAACCGTCTTGCCCTGCCATGCTAATTTTGGTCTATCCTGTGCAAATTGAGGCGAGCCCGCTGCCTTTGCACGGGCTTTGCCGCCTATTTCTGCTGTTCTCATGTCCTGACATGACTCCCCTCCTCCGTGGTCTGCTGCCTTTGGGAGAGCGAAAGTGATGTTTAGCCCCTTTCACCCAGTAGCAGATGTCGACTGTGGCGCCGTGCGCACAGTCTTTCCGGAGATTTCGTGCGCGCGTCGGGGGTGAGTGAGTTAGATCTCTCCGGGACGACTGAGGGTGAGCACGCATCTCTTTTCCGTCCGTCGACTCCTATTGTTTGGGGCTCGTCAGACTTTGCCAACGGCGCTTCGCGCTCGCAGCGAACGCTCACCTTTTGTTGCCCCTTTGCGAACGCTAGGCCGAAGAGCGGTACAGTGTCCTAGAGCATGGCCAGGTTACGCCGACACGTATCTCTCCGAAGCCAATGCGAGCGCCTTTGCTCTCGCTCGAGCAACTGGGCTTTTGTCTCGGTGCCCCCGTGAATCACTTTTACCTCGGAGAAGTGCTCGCACCCCTGTGTAGTACTTCTCGCTCGTGGCGTGAATAAGCCCGTTTGCTTTCTTTCCGCGCCTTTGCAACGAGCTCTTTACTGCGTTTGGGTGTTGCCGCAGACAATAAAGTGTTGCGACCTTGAGCAGTACCGTATTCTCGCCACGGCGATGGTTAACGCGTACCCTGTACCTCACTAAGACTGGACCCACACTAGTGGCCGTACTCCTTCGGGTACGTGTACACTACAACCCCAAGATAAGGGACTGATCACAAAAGCACCCAGACCTAGGTCGCTAGACAGACAGACACACGCATGCTCAAAGTGCTTGCAATACACAAAGAAATGCTTTGCATTTAAAAAACAGTAATCCATCTGAAATAACCAATCAGACCGCTTATTATTTGCTTTGGTGTGTAGTGCACAAAAAACTAGCACAGATAAATATTTGTAATTTATTGCCTGAGTGCTTCTTTGCAGCAGTTAAAGTTCATCTAATTGAAACCCAGGATAAAGCTTCAATATATTGCTGTTAAATGTAGACTCTGCTTTGTTGACATGAAATTATAAAAAGTTAAATATTTTATATATTGAGAATTTTATGATTATACCAAATATACTTATAATAATTATGCTGAAGTATAGTGGGGTTAAACTGTACTTTGCCGATATATATATATATATATATATATATATATATATATATATATATATATATATATATATATATATATATATATATATATATATATATATATATATATAAGGGAAAGAAGTGTATACTTAAGGGCTCGTTTTTCCGTGTTCCAACACAATATTAATGAGATATAACAGACAGTAATGCCAAGGAATGTATAGGGGAAGTTATTAAAACCAATGGAATGTAAATAAGAAGAAAGAAAAGTGGATGAAAAAATTACCAACTGTGAGCAGGAATCGAACCTACGACCTTCGAATTATGCGTTCAATGCTCTAACCACTGAGCTATCACAGCGGCCCTCCCTCCATCCACTTTTTTGGGTTTATCTGTGAATTTAGAAGTAGGAGTGACAGTCAGCGCCATCTATAGGCCAAACGACGAGTGTGAAAACACTCTTATGCGCATGTTTGGCGTCACGTAGCACGTGAACTTATTATGAGCCGGCAGCTGATTAATTGTCCCTCTTATACAACCTAAACACACCAAGTCTGCCAGTACGAGACCCTCGTTCAATGAAATAAGGGAAAGAAGTGTATACCTAAGGGCTCGTTTTTCCGTGTTCTAACACAATATTAATGAGATATAACAGACAGTAATGCCAAGGAATATATATATATATATATATATATATATATATATATATATATATATATATATATATGGGTGCTGATATATTGCTATAAGAGCCATGCTGGATGAACTCTTAAAAGGGAAAGAGAATTGAGCATGTTAAGGCAAGCCTTGCCAATTCTATTTAATATACTATAATCGTAGTATTTGAGATGCATTCAGTAATTGGCATGGTTTGTTTACATTTAGTGTGTTTGTGTGTGCATGAGTGTAATATGAAATACCTTCTTGGAACTACAGTTAGCATTACATAGTGACCTTCCAACCTCTTTTCTTGATACTTCAGTTAATCCTGCGGTTTCCAAGTGCAGAGGGAGGGCAAGTGCCCCTTTCATTCTGTCTTGCCAACACTCGTGTTCCTAAAGAATAACGTGATACCTATTGCTACCATTTGATGATACCACAACAATTGTATTTTGACTAAAATGGCTGTGGTTCTGTGTTCACACACAACATCATGTTTAGCAGGGGGCTTATAAAGTTAACAGCTTTGAAGGGCATTGAATTTATTTGCGGACTAGAAGAGAACGGAATCTTGATCTACCGTATGTTTGTACGACAACCTTTTTTTTTTAATCAGGTCATACTAGTGATATGAATAGCAGGATCCCACTTAATACTCGCTGCAGTCTGCAAGTTGTTTCACGAACATTATGATTGCCAGGTCGCGGGATCGAATCCCGGTCGGGCGGCTGCATTTTCGATGGAGGCGAAAATGCTGCAGGCCCGTGTGCTCAGATTTGGCACTAGTTGAAAAACCCCAAATGGTCGATATTTCCGGAGCCCTCCACTACGGTGTCTCTCATAATCGTATGGTGGTTTTGAGACATTAAACCTCTCATATCAGTCAAGATTATGATTGCATTATATTGTGAGCAGTCTTGCTTATAGTTATAAATGCAACATGAATGGCCATTCTGATGTGTGGTGCCCCATGAGTTCTAACACACCAAGTGGTGGTCAGGTTATTGTTTATATGTCACTCCTAGACACCGTGATCAATTCTTTTCTCATTTATTTCTTATCAAGAATTTTCCCTCTGGCAGATTTGATGCTCTCAGGCAGTATACAATGATTTATTGGTCAGTTGTCAGCTCATAAAAATCAACTGCCATGTCATGCCAGCCCCGCCGCGGTGGTCTAGTGGCTAAGGTACTCGGCTGCTGACCCGCAGGTCACGGGATCAAATCCCGGCTGCGGTGGCTGCATTTCCGATGGAGAAGGAAATGTAGGCCCGTGTTCTCAGATTTGAGTGCATGTTAAAGAACCCCAGGTGGTCGAAATTTCCGGAGCCCTCCACTACGACGTCTCTCATAATCAGATGGTGGTTTTGGGACGTTAAACCCCACATATCAATCAATCAATGTCATGCCATCTGCCAAAACAAATGTTATTCATGTGCAACCATGGCTATGAGTGGCACTGGCAAACACTCTCTGGGTTATGCGTGCAAGCGTGGTATTCTGTAAGTGTCCAGTAAATACACTGTCCATTTCATCCCGTTGTGATTGGCTAATTTTGAAAGTGGGCTGGAATCAACGGTGAACTCTGACTTCGATCTCTATCCCAGTGGTTCTCAAATGGGGGTCCGCGAAGCCATTTCAATGACATGCGAAACCCTCACATGCTTTCTATTATTTTTTTTTAAGTCACACTTTAACTCTGTTTAAGCGTGGCTGTGCCACATATTGATGAACTGTCTAATATAAAGTGATGTAGCACCTTTGTTTGATGTTTTTGGTAGCAATAAAAGGCACCTGCTACACGCTCCAGTTATGTTAATTTACCTATGTGCCCCCCCCCCCCTCCCTCCCCTTTGCAGCAAGGGGTCCCCCATCACTTCCACGAGTCCACAAGGGGTCCACAAATATTCATGGCTGAGAACCACTGCTCTATCTTATCGTAGCACACTGAAAAGGACAGTCCACTTCGTGGACACTTATAGAATACTACCCTGAAAATACCCGAGAAAGTGGAGCAGAGAATGGCCACCGCCATAGCTCAGTTGGCAGAGCTTCATATGTGTAATTTAAAGGTTGTGTGTTTTGTTTCCACTGCCTGCAAGTTCTTTCATTCACTTCCATATTGCTTGATCTCACAATTGCTACACTTCAATTAAAGACTAAAAATAGTGATACCTATGCTTTTCTTGGGTTTATTATTAGTTGGCTTCTTGTGATTGTATCTAACAAAATATGAGCACCTCAATGTATTTCCCTGTCTTCTCTCGTTCAATCCAGAGAGCTTTTATTTTGAGCATTTAACACCTCTCCTTGTTTAAAGGAGTACTGCCATTATTTTGAACTCGAGATAAATTGTCAGATAGATTCATGCGAATGCACGCATCACCTATAAACCTTAACGAATCACCTATAAACTATCACCAACCAATATAGCCTAGAACCTATTTAAACTAAAATTCAAAATGTGTGCCATGCAAAAGCAGATCAAATGGAGTACCCTTGTGACATTGACTTCGATTCGGTTTCAGTTATAACAACCAATCAACACCTACATTGCATCGCTAGCTAGTGTTGGCTATCATGGCCTTCACTTGTGCTCTCTCCCACAGCTCTCAGTGTGGTAATCACAAGCAGGTTTGCCAAATGTGGCTTGCCTGGTAAGTGTGTTGCTGTTTTATGCATTTATATGGCCAGTTGTATTTGCAACAAAAAGGGAGAGATGTGTCCAGTCTCTCTCAGCACTCTCTGAAAGCAAAAGTGCAACTGGACGCTGCGAGACTGTCACGTTATAATTAAATGTTGTGCATTTGAAAGAACCAAGTTTTGTAGTCGTGATTAGTGGGTTTATGATTGTAGTCATGATTAGTCAGATTGTGTTAGAAAAACTAGCCACCCTGTTTACAAGGTGTCTCCTGACGGGAAGAGTACCAGAGTCTTGGAAGGATGCTAACATCATCTTAATACATAAGGAAGGAGATGACAAGGACTTGAAGAATTACAGGCCGACCAGCTTGCTCTCTGTAGTATACATGATATTTACAATGGTAATTGCTAACAGAGTAAAGAAAACATTAGAATTCAATCAACCAAAGGAACAAGCCGGATTTCGAACAGGCTACTTAACAATCGACCACATTCATACTATCAATCAGGTAATAGAGAAATGCTCAGAATATGACCAACCACTATACATAGCCTTCGTAGATACGAGAAGGCGTTTGATTCAGTAGAAATATCAGCCGTCATGCAGACACTGTGGAATCAGGGCGTCGATGAAGTATATATAAACATCCTGGAAGAAATCTACAGGGATTCAACTGCTACCTTCATCATCATCATCATCAGCCTGACTACGTCCACTGCAGGACAAAGGCCTCTCCCATGTTCCGCCAGTTAATCCGGTCCTGTGTTTGCTGCTGCCAATTTATACCCGCAAACTTCTTAATCTCATCTGCCCACCTAACCTTCTGTCTCCCCCTAACTCGCTTGCCTCCTCTGGGAATCCAGTCAGTTACCCTTAATGACCAGTGGTTATCCTGTCTACGCGCTACATGCCTGGCCCATGTCCATTTTTTCTTCTTGATTTCAACTATGATATCCTTAACCCCCGTTTGTTCCCTAATCCACTCTGCTTTCTTTTTGTCTCTTAAGATTATATATTCCATTTTTCTTTCCATTGCTCGCTGCGTCGTCCTCAATTTAAGCTGAACCCTCTTTGTAAGTCTCCAGGTTTCTGCTCCGTAGCTTTGTACCAGCAAGATACAACTGTTATATACCTTCCTCTTAAGGGATAGTGGCAATCTACCTGTCATAATTTGAGAGTGCTTGCCAAATGTGCTCCACCCCATTCTTATTTTTCTAGTTACTTCAATTTCATGGTTCGGCTCCGCGGTTATGCCACCATTATGGTGGCAGTTGATCCCCTGTAGATTTCTTCCAGGATGTTTATATATACTTCATCGACGCCCTGATTCGCAGTGTCTGCATGACGGCTGATATTTCTACTGAATCAAACGCCTTCTCGTAATCTATGAAGGCTATGTATAGTGGTTGGTTCTATTCTGAGCATTTCTCTATTACCTGATTGATAGTATGAATGTGGTCGATTGTTGAGTAGCCTGTTCGAAATCCTGCTTTAGTTGATTGAATTCTAATGTTTTCTTTACTCTGTTAGCAATTACCTTTAGCTACCTTAGCACTTCATAAAGAAAGCAACAGAATACCAATCAAGAAGGGTGTAAGGCAGGGGGATACAATCTTCCCAATGCTATTTACCGCGTGCTTACAGGAGGTTTTCAGAGGCGTAGAATCGGAACAGTTAGGGATAAGAGTTAATGGAGAGTACCTTAGTAACCTGCGCTTCGCCGATGACATTGCATTGCTGAGTAACTCGGGGGATGAATTGCAACTCGTGATTACGGAGTTAGACAAGGAGAGCAGAAAGGTAGGTCTTAAAATGAATCTGCAGAAAACGAAAGTAATGTACAACAACCTCGGAAAAGAGCAGCGCTTTGAGAGCAGAAAGGTAGGTCTTAAAATGAATCTGCAGAAAACGAAAGTAATGTACAACAACCTCGGAAAAGAGCAGCGCTTTCAGATAGGTAATAGTGCACTTGAAGTTGTAAAAGACTATGTCTACTTAGGGCAGGTAATAACCCCGGAGCCGAACCACTAGATTGAAGTAACTAGAAGAATAAGAATGGGGTTGAGTACATTTGGCAAGCACTCTCAAGTTATGACAGGTAGATTGCCACTATCCCTCAAGAGGAAGGTATATAACAGCTGTATCTTTCTGGTACTTAGTTACAGAGCAGAAACCTGGAGACTTACAAAGAGGGTTCAGCTTAAATTGACGATGACGCAGCGAGCAATGGAAAGAAAAGTGGTAGGTGTAACCTTAAGAGACAAGAAGAGAGCAGAGTAGATTAGGGAACAAACGGGAGTTAAGGATATCATAGTTGAAATCAAGGAGAGGAAATGGACATGGGCCGGGCATGTAGCGCGTAGACAGGATAACCGCTGGTCATCAAGGGTAACTAACTGGATTCCCAGAGAAGGCAAGCGGGTTAGGGGGAGACGGAAGGTTAGGTGGGAAGATGAGATTAAAAAGTTTGCGGGTAGAAATTGGCAGCAGCAAGCACAGGACCGGGTTAACTGGCGGAACATGGGAGAGGCCTTTGTCCTGCAGTGGACGGAATCAGGCTGATGACGATGATAATGATTATTAGTGGCTACTTAACTGCTTATTGCATTAGGAAATGGATGTAAAACCTTTGTGTCACAAAAAAAGCTTCTGTGAAAACAGCTTGTGCATAAAGAAGTTCAAAATGAAAAGATGTTCATAAAAAACTTATGCTTGACAGTCACCTTGTTTCATATTTTTGGTGATGCAGTTTGGCACTGGTGAAGAAACAGTGGAGGGCTCTCCCAGTAGTGTTGGCTTGACCTGGGTCAAACGTGGCTGCATGCAAGCATTCTCCAAGACTGTGTCCTGACATCAACCGAATTGACATGCTCGTTTTGCTGAACTGCTTGTTTACTGTTGATATTTCTCCTTTCTTTGAAAGGCAGTTATTCATTTTGAGGTCTTTGTTAGGAAAGTTGTGCGTACATGTGCAGTGATTCTTCATGTAGTTGAAGATTGGGGTAATCACAATGCACTGGTTTATAATATTTGGAGTAAAACAGACAGCCAAAATGGTGGCAGAGCTATATTTTTACGTTTTAGATTGAATGATTTTTATTTTTTTGTGTGTGCTATGTGAATGTGAGAAAAGACTACCTGTGGTTAAAGTTTGTGCGCTTGACATGTGACCACAAATGGCACCGTGTTTGCTCTTTGTGCAAAAAAAAAGAAAAAAAAAGAAAAAGAAAGTAGCCATCAATGAAAGTAATTCAATTGGAAATTGTTCATTATTATAAGTTGCTTTTTTGATGAATTTTGCCTGGTATTAAAGTTATGCATAGAATTCATTAGTTTCTTAGAGTAAATATTGTGACATTTTATGTACTAAATGAATCATAAATTTGCATTGGTTGGGCCTATCACTATATTTCCAACATCTCATTGAAGACAAAGTGTGATTGCCACTTCATGTGTTTGTGCACATAGCTACATAATAAAACTTGTACTCTTCAGGCAAGGTACACACATGCGAAAACTTATTCGACTTGAAGTATTATTACTAGAAAAAATTTTATGTAACACCTAAGCAGTTTGCCAACACAAAAAAGGCATTGGTTGTGTAGATTCTATTAACTCATTGCCATAAAAGGCCTGACTTTAGAACAACATGAAAAAGTCTCATACAGATATGTTGTGATATTTTCATCGAGTTAATGCATAACACCACCATAATACCTAAATGTGTGATTATGAATAAGAAGCTGATGCCTTTCCTGCCATAGCTTGCAAAGTTTTTTGTATTGAGCAAGCGTGCATGTCAAATATACATGTACAGCCTGTTGCTAAAGTGTGAAGGCCAGTTTTCGTGTTGATTCAGTGCTTATAGTTTTCTGCACATTAAAAAAATAGCGAACCTGTTTTGGCATTAAGATGAAACATCAAGCCTGATGCCCATGAGTACAAGCAGAGCAGCTTGCATGGCAAGTGTGTTCGGATTCCCTTGCTTTGGGAGCAGCGATATTATTGTGCTTATAGAAGCTTCTTCTGCACATATGAACAAATAAATTGACGGAATCTTTTGACGTGTGTAGACTAGTGTTAGTACATGTTAGTATTACACACAATTCTGTGTACATGTTACAGCAGTGAACAAAAAGATATATATACTATACCTTTCTTTCTAAGCTATTGGTTACTGTTTGAATAAGATAAATACAATTTTTTTTCAACTTTACACACTTAATAACATGCTATATAACCTATGGTATGTGGCTACATTGCTGATGTCTTAATTATCTTGATTGCAGTTGCATTTTCTGCTGGATTTTTTTTATAAGCAATGCAGATCATTGAAACAGGGTAAGCACTGCTACATCCAGGGAGACATGGAGATGAAAAAGATGCTGCTAATTGCTGATACCGCGTTGCTCTATTTTCTACAAATTTTTATATTTTGGCTGCACCTATGACTTTTGTTGCAAGTGCACATGCATGTTTTTCTTTTCTGTGACTAACTTTCGTTCTTTGTCAAACTTGCAGCAGCATATCAGGCAATTTTTTTTTTCGGTCTTTTGCAACCTCTATCTCTCACTTTAGCATTACCACATTTTTGAACATACTGTACTTGGTTTTCTTGGGATATATTCTGCATCACATTATTTCTGTACAATGATTACAGTGCGAGTAATGCAACTATCAATGTTCAAGAGGCTGTTTTCTAAGGCTAGTTATCTAATATAATGTAGTCCCAACATTCCGAGTGTTTTAACTGAGAAGACTCTAATGGTAGAGATGTCATTTTCTTCGCTGCTGTAGGTTCATATGACATACTTTTTGAAGTTGAACCTGAATTGATGGTGCAAATGTTTAGAGAAAAGTAAAAAAGACACAAAAGACATGAAAAAGCGCGCACTTGCTACTAAATTTTATTCTTCAGAAAGCTTGGATTAAAAACCCTCAAGCATGTGCACCAAACCACAAAACGCAATTAATATTCTCTGAAAACACCACATGATCCAAACCTGTCATCTAAAAAACTATACTGAGTTTGATTAAAATTAACAGAAAGAGCGCTGAAACAAAAGTCACCAGCTTTCTGTATGTACAGCCAATTCCCGTGCCACCTTGTCTTTGATCTTCCATAAAAGGCATGCGTCGCCCAGAAGTGGTTTACACATGCAAGCCTTGCACGTGGAATGGGACTAGTATTATCATCCAGATCTCATTTGCCACATCACTGAATAATTTTCTGCATTAGTAATAACAGGGGGTTCCGACTCGACCCAGAACCCCGCAGGGAAGACGCGGAGCCAGAACAAGAACCGGGTTTATTCCGCTACGCCCCAGCCGCAACTGCCCGCTGCCAGCGGCTGCCGCGTGCCACCGAGTGCACCCGGGATTGGCATTGATGTGTTCAGGATTCTGTCCAGAGAACCGAAGCCAGCCATAGTCTCGGGGAGATGTCGAGGAGAGGAGCCCGGAGCTGTTAACAGTAACTTTTAATTACAATATTTACAGGTAGTGTGTTACATGATGGTGGTAGCATCATGGAAGCTCTCGAAGAAAGCATGATGGTAGCGTCTGCGAGCTTGTGAGAGCCTGTCAAGACCGCCTAGGCGCTCGCATTTTATGTCCTGGCCTTCCCAGGATTCCCTGCAGCAGAAACAATGGAGGCCAGGACAGTCAAATGAAGTTTGTGATCTTCACCTCCGCCCTCAAAAGGGAAAGGTGAAACGCCGCCTCCGTCCCAACTCACGAAAGGGGGAAGAGGCACGCCCAGTTCAGCCCATTGCGAGGGAGAAAACGCTGCACACCGTGCACGACACAGCACAGCCACAAAGACGTTGATTCTTACATTGAATTCAATTTCGTAGTCTGTTGCAGTGATGGGCATGCGGCGCCAGGCAGACCATAAATGGTGGAAACAGCGGTATTAGGCACCACAGAGAACGTGAGAAATGCATCCGCAGACGGTTCTCAGTCGATTGGCTTATTGTCCGCGGCACGCCGACGAACAGAGACCCACAAAGATAACCACCCTTTTTAAGTCGTTTTGACTGTAAACAGCCCTTCATCGGTTGCCAGTCGGACGGGTAAGTTCAAAGGGTTCTACACGGGGAGATGGTTGCACAGCGAAATTCCAAGTAGGCTTGCGTGTCGTCGCTTATGGTTCACCTCTGGGAGTGCTGTCCCGCTACCGTCTCACGTCCGAGCGGTGCCATGTCAGGAAGGTCGATCACAAAAAATGCCGTTGCAGCGAAAAAATCGCTTTGTTCGCAACCGCTGCTAATGGCGGTTTCGTTTCACATGGACCGCGAACGGTCCGTGATTGTCGCTCTGCGACTGAAGCGACTTCTTTCTGGCAGACACCGCAGAATTTTTCGAACGTAATGTAATGATTTGTGCTTTATTATATCATTACGTTTCTATAAATGGGAACGAAGGGCCCACGTGTTTCGACGTTTAAGAACACTTCTTAATGCAAATTAATGTTAAAACGCACAGCATCGGCCATTGACACTATTTCGATGGGTCCCGACCAAAAATTGCTCCCGCCGTTGTGACCAGAGCGAAATTCCCAACATGTTTGAAGCTTGCCGCGGACCGCTGCGACGTGAGCGAACTGGCCTTTTTTCCGCTGCGAGCGAATTGGCGCACTGAAAATCGCTACTTTTTGTGTCATGTGAAACGGCCTTAACGGCATCCTCTTCTGCTATCTGCAGGCTCGCTACAGTGTCTAGAAGTATATTTCTAGACACTGTAGGCTCGCGGCCGCCGCTCCCATACTGCCCCCTATCCTTCGGCGAAAGTGGAAAGGTGGGCGTGAAGCATGACTGCGAAAACTGTGCGCCGCTACCGCCTGGTTTCCTTGCGTCGCTTGGCGCCGCCGCGCCATGCAGGCCGCGCGGCGCTGGCGCGCCACAATTGGCCTTTTTTTTTTCTTTTTTTATCATGACATCGCGGCCAATGCGCTAACCTGCTCTGGCCACACCAGTCGTCCCCGCTTTCACCAAAACGGCAAAAGTCTGCGACTGTTTTCACATCCCAGTGTCCTCGGTGATCGGCAAGCGCACTGCTGATGCCAATTGCGAAGTACACAGTTTCAGCGTAAAATTTCATACCACAAAACCTAGAGGGGATCTGGTGCTGGTGTCTGCGTGAGTAGAAGTTGTTGTTGGGCTAGTTAGTAGATTATTGGAAAAAATTAATTTGAGCGCAAACACATCATGCATGCACAAACACAGCGCTGTGCGTGTTTGCTGCCTGGGTGTGTGCGTGCGAATGTGTCATGTGTTTGCTCTCAAGTTAATTTTTTGAAATGTCTACGTGGGGCACACGAGGCTGACTGAACGGCGTTTCGACCACCATAGCTTGGAATTGAGGAACCCAGCCTCCAAAAAACACATGACGACAACAAGCCCCAGCGTGTGTGGTTGTCTTATTTGTCTTATTGTGTGTGCATTTTATGAACGCTGGATTCCTAGATTCCAAGCTATGTACCCAAAGGCTAGACACCAGACACCAATGGAATTGATGGAAAGTAGAAACTTTGCATCTGCTTCGGGTGGATTTACTTCTTGGCATTTGCGGCGCCCGTTCACCGAGAATAAAACAAAGTGACATGAACTTATCCTCAATAAAGACTTGCTTCATTCTTCCAAATGCAAAGCTGATTGCAGGAATTCTGCGTGACCTCGATATTGACCCAAAACTGTGACAAATTCAACCGAACTGGGGTATTATACACTGTTAGGAATTCTTCTCGATATTCGGCGCTAGCAAATAATGACGAAATTTTTGGAAATGGTGAAAATAAACGTGCGTTTGGAACTCGGAATATGCATAATCAATTTATAGAAATAAAAATACTGTATAGAACAGTTACTAATGAACACACTTTTTTATACTAATGGCAGGCATGCGTGCTCATGCGCAAAAAAATTTTGAAAGCAGTGGTTCGTATACAGCGGATCTTTCGCTCCGCTGTAAAGACCATTAAGTGCGTAGGTGAAGAGATCTTTTTAACGCCGGAAGGTTCAGCGGATCATTGAGGGGCTTTGCTTTGCTTTGCTATCCTAGATACATGGCACGTACCCACTTTGGGGGATTGGCCAAGAATGCAGCGTAGACTGGTAAATGTAGTTTTAGGTAAGCTATGAAATTTGAAACCAAACATAAAGATATAAAAGTGGCAAATATACGAAAAATATTCAATTTAACCACAAGTAATATGCTTTTGAGCCTGTATACCAGACTGCCGTAATAACCTGACGGGAATAATTTTGAAAACTAAGGTTTCAACCAAACTCAATGACGAATAATTTTAAATACCAGGTTAAAATGGCACTCGTTGAGTATTTATGATGAAATTACACACGGCATCAAAGGCATCCCTGTGGCAGTATCCCAAGCCTGAGGCACCGAAGCTTAAAATATTTTACTCCGACAAGGTCAAGCCTATTTTTGTAAAAGGAGTAATTGGAAATCAGGTTCTAATACAAGAATATCTTGCACATGTAAAAAAAAAAGTGCGATATTTTTCAGTTTTCCGCAGAATTGGCAGAGGGGTAATATCGTCAGCCCAGCCCTGTACCCATAAAAGTTTAATGGGGGAACACGACATCGAAATCTGGTGATCATCACTTCCGATTGTCGAGAATGACTCCACTGCGATTTCTATATTTTAGGTGATTATATTCCGTCCACGTGGTTATTGCTTCCATCTTATCTGTGTAGATAGCTGATCTTCTAAATCTGACTGCGGTGAAGTATTCTACCACCTTGAGAACCTGATTTATTGGGAGATCTAGCGATGAGCGGGCTAAGGCGTCGGCCATTTCATTTAATGTTAACCCACAGTGACCTGGTACCCATACTAACTTTAGGTACTTCAGCTGAGACGGAACTAAAGATTGTAACGTCTAATGGCACGAGAGGTATGAGAAGTTGTAAGAGCTGTGCATACCGATAGCGAATCAATAATTATTATTGCTCTGTTCTCGTTCCGCGGACGTTTTCTCAGTGCCAAGATGACTGCCATTAGCTCCGCTTCAAAAACAGGAGTGAAATCGGGTAGCCTCACAGCAAATGACCAGCAAAGTGATTGGGAGAATATTCCTATGCCTGCCCTGTCCTCAATGACGGAAGCATCTGTGGCTATTATGTTACATGTCGGTGTATGCTGTAGGAAATCCGCTAGCCTGTTCTCTAAGAATTTGCAGGATTGAAATTTAGAATGTGGAGGAAAGATCTCATCATATTCTATATTAAGAATATAGTTTGAGATATCAGATGCAATTACGTCACTAATGTTGACATTTATACTTGTCAGTTTCTTTTGTACATAGATTATCTGCAGTGTATGAAAACGAGGCCAATGAGCGAGAAAGAACGAATCTGGATCACTGATGAAAACGTATTCAGCTCTTGTCACTGGTAAGCTGTAAAATTTTAGAAATGTCTGTACTGTTAACAAGTGGAATCGACAGAGCAATGTAGGAAGACGCGCTTCCTGATAAATAACGTTAATTGCTGTAAACTTAGGGGGGCCCCAGTCACAAGCGCAGAGCTTCCCGCTCCAAGAGAACTAACCGCTTAGTTTTGTACGCTGGTCCTTCTGAAAACAAGACACATCCGACTTCTAATATTGGGCGCATATACCTTTTGTATAACATTAACATGGTGTCTCTACGTACGCTAAATTTGCGATTACTCATTCTTCGCAGTAAGCCTAAAGCCCGTTGAGCTTTAGCCACAGTGTACTCTATATGTAGGCTCCAGTTAAGTTTTTCATTGTACAAAACACCCAAATATTTAAGGGAGTCTACTTGCGGAATGGGTTCCTGATTATATACAATGTTGATTGAAATGGAATCGGCTATGGGAAACGCCAAGAGAGCGCTCTTTCTTACAATCAAAGCCATTGAAATTGACTGCAGCCATCTTGCTAGCATGTTCAAGTATATTTGTAATTTTTGCTGTAGAGCATAAATATCATTGTCAGCAGAAAAGAAGGCTATATCATCAGCATATACATAGACACAGATATCCTGGCAGTTCGGTATGGAACTCATCAGTATATTAAATAGAAGAGGTGAAAGAACTGCTCCTTGGGGAACACCATGATTCTGTTTGTATCTAGATGATGAGCATCCATTCTTGACACAATAAAATTCCCGTGAGGTCAAAAACTCTGCTAACCACGCCGTCATGTACTGTGGCAAGTTTAAAGTCATCGGTGTATTCAGCAAAATCGAATGTTCAACGCTATCACAGACTTTTGCAATGTCAAGAGTCACTATATAGTGCCGCGTATTGTCTTCTTTTTTTTAGCAAGCTGTATTCGGCTCTTTAAGTCTGCATGGGAACACCAGATTGAACAATTGGATCTAAAGCCAATTTGTTAAGGTTTTAGTATTGACTTGCCTTCTATCCAACTAGTGATCCTACTATGCAGAACCCTCTCTATGAGTTTGACCATGTTAGAAGTTAAGGATATAGGTCTTATATTTCCCATGGTGAATCCTGATGCCTGTTTCTTAGGTATTGGAATAACCTTCGCTATTTTCCAATCATAAGGAATCCATGCATGCTTTAGAGAATAATTTATAACATTCAGAATTTCACAGGGAGATGTTTTAAATAATATTTGGATCATAGGTACTGTAATTCTATCCGGGCCCGGGGCTGAAAAAGGTAACTGCCTTATCACGTAGGATAGTTCCGACATTGAAACTTCTTCAAAATCAGCCTGGTTTGTACGAATTTGCCACCTGGTAGGTACAGTTGATGTAAATCTACTTTCTAAGCCTTTAGCGAATAAATCCAGAGCTTTAGTGATTTGCTCGGATGATAGAAGTTCATATTCCGAATTTACTGGTGATGGCAGAATCTTCCTTCTTCTCATGTATCCAAACGGTGCTTTCTTATTTTTCGGTTTTGAGAGGAAGTTTTAATATCTACGATAATATTCCTCTTTTGCTCTAGCGACTGTGCGTTTAAAATTAACTGCTATAAATTTATAATCAGACCAGTTTTTAGGGGGATAGATTGTGAATAAGCTGCTGCCAAGCTACCTGGTGAGGGCGGTGATCTCGTGTGCAATCTTCATTCCACCAAGGACTAGAGGGCGCCCTTTCGGCCGACTCAACAGTAAATTCAGCTCGTTCATAGGCTCTTTTAATAATTGCATTCAACTTCATCACTTTGCAATCATTACTCTCGTCGGAGGAAGTCGATAAAGATGATGTTAGGTTATCTCTAAATTTTTTGTAGTTCACAAAGACTCTGACCTGAGGGCGAAAAGGGGTTCTCGGGCAAGAAATTTCAAAACTTATAGGAAAATGATCACTACTTGTGGCACAGTCCAGCGCTGCCCAGGACGAGCTTGAAATACTCGAGCTTACGAAACTTGAATCTAAGTGACGGTAGTTATAGCGCGAGAACAAAACGACGACACAGAGACAAGAAGGACACGAAAGACACAAGCACTAACTTCCAACTGAGTTTATTGTGCAGAGCACGAAAATATATAGAGGAGACAGTAACCATGTGACAAAAACCATATGGCACAAAGAGCAGAACATGAGTAAGAGAAAAAACAACAAAAAACAAGAGCACAGAAAAACGGCAAAGAAAAATCTATAAGAAAACGAAATGCAGCACATGGCACGCAATACACAATAATTTCTCGAAGTGAGCTGAAAATTGCTCTCTTGGCAAATGATTCCACAAGATCAGAAAGCACGCGCGACGTATTTTTTTCCCCGTGCCTTCTCTCCCTGCTTAGCTTCCAGCGCTCTCATCGGGACGAGAAGAGAGAATGCGCTTACAAATTGCGGCAAATCTCGGAGACTCCACGCATACTAAACGGATTCTAAAAAGCTTTGCGGCATTGAATTCATGAGGCAATAAGCTTTTTTAGTGAATGCATTCCATAGCTACTTGAAAAAGTGTTGCATAACTCCTTTTCATTTTGTTAAGATCAATTCAATTTATTAAGCTTAAAAGCTTGTTATGACAGCTTATATTATATGCTCTAAGTATAATACATCTTTAAATGTTTTGTATTTGAAGGGTTGAGACTTGCATCCTGCCGAAAGTCAAGTCCTGCTACTACTCAAAGTTGTTGTGAGTTCCTTTGAACGAAAAGAAATAGGACTTTTGTACAGAGGCTCAATTTCAGTTTTTAAAAGTTTTAATATTGTGCAAGTTAGTTTGATAATGTTAATGATAAGTTAGTTTGATATTGTGCATTATGTTTGATAATGTCTAAAGCAATATATCATCAGTAGCAGTGCTCTAGCAATAGAGACTAAGGTAAATGTAGGACACTATGCGCCACCAGTGGGACGCTTTGGAATGTGCCCGATCACATCAAGAGTCCAGAGTACAAATTATCACTGGTATTCAAGCTAGTTATGATTTAAAAAAAAAAGAAGCAGTGCATGACATAACAGAATTCTGCTTGTGTGTTTGATTCATTAAAAGAAGAAGAGGGAGATAATTTGACCTTGCAGTGAAGAACGCAAAAGTTGTGCAAAAGTTTCGTTTCTGCAGGGCTGCACCTCGCTTGCGAGGGTGCATCTCAGTGGTAGTTTCGTTATCACATAGTACTGTGTGTGCCTTGCGCACTCATGAAAGTTGCCCTAACGGAAAGTTAAAAAAAAAAAAAAAAAGCCACATACATGTGTAGTGTAATATGCCCTTCAGAGCAAAAACACCAGAGCCAGCTGCTGGGCAGTAAAGGCAAGCAACGCTTGGCCAGGCAAATGTCATGAAGCCCTTTCAGGCGTGCGATTCAAATTGTGCTAATGCTGTGCCAACCACTAAAAAATAATTTTTTTTTTCAAAATAAGCATTTCCTTGGGACAAAATAAGCACTACGAGGTTTCTCAAACACTAATCCAACAATCAATGACAACTTAAAATTTGACTTTGATGTCCCTTTAAGAACCAATTATCTCGCAGCTTGTGAAAAAACTTGCTAAAATTTATGAGTCGACATGGTACTTCATTCAGCAAACTCACAGGACAGCAGTACTGCAGCATCAATACTCAGGAATTGAAAATATATAATAAACCAAACACAGAATATCTGTATGCAACTAGGATATGTTGCTCTATGTACGAAGCCATATAAGGTGACGATTGCTTTCTTTGCCTACATTGAAGGCATGCGACATGCAGCAATATACATCCAAAATTTATGCAGCAAGCTTAGTGAGTTGGTAAGCTAACATGTTCAGGCATGCAATACAGCACAGACAAAGGACAAAGAAACAGATCACACGAGCGCTGACTCACAAGTAAAAAATTTTGCGTGCACTAGCAACAAACAGGAATGCTCAACACCACGTATGCAGAATCATATTCGATAACATTGAATATAACTCACCTATTCACAAAGCTGACGCCTTCAGTTCCTACTTTTTTTAGCGTTGACTCACCTTTTCCCACACAAATCACACCACTTAGATGCCTCTCACTATTTTTTTTCTTTCCCACTACTCCTGAAGAAATATATGGTGTCATACAACACCTCGAATTCATCAGTGCAGGAATTGAAGAAGTCCTGCCTGCTCATATCAAATTAATTTTACACTTAATTTTTGACATTGTGTGTTTCATTACGAATTTGATATTCAAAACTGGCATGTTACCTAATGAGCTTAAATGCAGTGAATTACCACAGTTTTTAAAGAAGGTTATAGCACAATAATTCATAATTACCGACCCATTTGCATTCTGCCCTTTTTTGGTAAAGTTCTCAGGAAGTTAACTGGAGTGCGCCTATCATATTACCTTAATAAATTTAATATTCTGTCACCTCATCAGTACGGCTCTTGTGATCATTTCTCTACTCATCTGGCACTCATTCATCTAACTGATCAACTAAAAAAATCGTTGAGGCAGGTTTATTTCCATGATCAGTATTCATCGATCTAACAAAAGCATTCGACAGCTTCAATCATAGTATTCTCTTTACTAAACTTGAAGCAATCAGTGTATGTGGCCCTATAGAGTTACTAAATATCTACCAACATAACCGCGTTCAACTTGTGTCAATTTCTAATGTATATTCTAAAGAATTATCTACGAAAATCCCTCAAAAATCCATTTTGGGAATACTCCTATTTTTTATCTATATTGATGATCTATATTAATGATTTGAATTTAATTGCCTGTCCTACACTAATTCCATTCTGATGTCGATGACACTACGATACTTACATCTAAGAAAAACATTTCACTTCTCGTTGAGAAGCTAAGCACTGACTTGAGGAATGTTTCAAGTTGGTGCAGTGTGAATTTGTTTACTATTAATGCAACCATGGCTAAATTTGTATTTTCATTGCATCAAAAATATTCAGCATCCTTTCCTTCTTTAACTTTTGGCTTGCACTCGATTCCTCCCAGTCTCTGCTAATCTTTTCTTGGAATTTCTATTGACTCTTACTTGAATACATAATCATATTTCCCACATCAAAAATAAAATAGCATACAGTATCTGTACTCTAATTAAAAATCATCCATATGTCACACGTGCCACATAACTGTCACTCTTCTACTTCCTTGTTCATTCCCATATTAATTATGGCATAATGTTCTGGGGTAACACCTGAAACACTCATTTGGCATTCCTTCAAGTAGTACAGAACCAATTAATAAGAATAATTAATAACAGTTCACCCTTTTTAATCGTAAATGTCTACTTCACGCACTGCGCGGACCAAAACAAGCAAAACAGCCACGCGAAAAGAAAACTTCGCTGTAATAACTCCTGGGACTTTTCTTCCCCCGCAATATGACCCCCCCCCCCCCCCCAGAACAGGCGTGAACTTTTCTGAAAAAAAAAAAAAGGTGGGTTCATTAGGCGAGTAAATACGATATATTCTAGCATAAGAACTGTTTGCCATAGCTGTAAGCAAGATTGGTCACAGGGAGATATTTTTTATAATTTCTAAAGTCCAAACCAGCTGAAACATATTAAAAAAGTCTGGCTGTCTGAAAGGAATGAAATTTCATACGACTACCAGTAAAGCATGTATTTACTATTTCTGTCAAGTTTGCTCATCCCATTAGTATGCATTACGAATTACCTTAGCGTTGATATGTGCTAAGCCCTTCACCTTAATTCCTTCCGAATTTCATAGATAGTAACCAAAAGCCATTTTATTAGTTTTCAATGTCTAGATGTTTTTCAATAAATCAATGCCTTGTTCTTAATTTTAATTTTTAAACTTGAAATATATTCTGTCCTCCATTTCTTTCACTCACTTTCTCTCTTTCTGTGTTTGATCATCTTTGTGCACAAAGCACCCGTCTGTGCTCTATCCTATTAAGACGAATATGTGCACATGCTCTTACAATAATCCAAATCGTACGGTGTTACTACAACCACACACCTTTATCAGTGGCAATACCATGAATAAATCTATTCTGCACGACAAATGTCATGATGCTGCAGTGCGATAAACTAGAGAACACAGTAGTAAAGGCACTTCATTGCAGGTAACAATCACCCTAAATACACAATACTGGTGAGTTGTAAACAAAACAAATATATACGAAGAAGTTGCAGAAATATGGATTTAATAAGGACATGAATGTAGACAGTGAAGAATGCATACAGGCACTTTTATGCAATGTCTTGCGGCACTAAAGCAGAATATGTGCATAATAAGTCAAGCTGACAGCTAATAAATCTTATAAGTCTAAACACGACAAACTTTTTAACCAATTATAACAGTTATATGTGAGGTTTTACATCTCAAATCGAGTTGTGACTATGAGCGTCACCGTAGTAGAGGGCTCTGAAAATTTTGGCCATCTGGTGTTCTTTAACATGCTCTGACATCACACACGACACGGGCCTTTACCATTTTGCCTCCATCTAAACGCGACCACAACAGTTTGATCAAGAACAATGCTTTAGTGGCAATGCCTCTTGATCATTAGTTTTCTTGCATACTTTCAAAAAAGAAAATGTCGAGATGAACACTTATAAATTTTTCGCACAAGTACTTCAATTGCATTACTACTAATAGTGCTGCAATAATGCCTCTACATTACATTACACTTCAGAAGCAAAATGCAAAAAAGTAAAAGCACCGTGACAAACAAACGAGCAAAAAAAAAACAGCATTTAAGAGCGGTCCACCTATCCGGTATTCAGGCAACTATTCCTTGTGGGAATGAATGTACACTGCTACTGCAGGCAAGCTTCACAGATATTCAAGGCAAGAGTCCATCATCATCACCAAAGAAATTCCATCAATCAGATCAATGAAAACTCATTCCATCATTTCTATGTGCTTGAGAATCTGGTACAGTCAGTGCCCCCTCCCTGTGGCAGGCTCCCCCAGCAAAAATGTAAAAACTGAAAGCAAACTTTGGTGCGCAACTCACCAGTCTTTGAAGCCATTCTTCAGCTTCATCGACTGCCATCGTTGCCTCTTTAGCCTTTACGGCTTGGCTGTTATGAGTCTTCAAAGAAAGTAACAGCAAATAACAATAAATGATTGCAATAAAAAATAAAACTGCACAGAAAGCACTGTTTTTTTGCCATTTCATAACTCCATATGTATATTACTTTTGCGAAGTAGCATTCCTGTCAAGTACTTCAAATTATTATAATCAACTAAAACCACAATAGTTGCTACACAATAATGACTAATTGGGTGAAAGGCATACAGAAATAGGAAGATGAGAAGTGTTCGCAGTGTTCAATGAAGCAGTAAGACAAAAGCCAATGTGGACAATAAGTTTTGTACACCATGACTCAACATTAGTGAAATGAAAATGTTGTGTTGTGCTATTCAGTTCAGTTTCGTTTTCAGTTTTAGTTGCGAGGTGGCATCTCGAACGGCAGCTATGTATTGTGGCATGCACCGCTAGGGTGCGTATGAGGCGTATGTGTACATAGTTGTGAATAAAGCAGTTAGTGACGACGAGATGTTCTAGGCAGACGGTTCTTTATCTCGGTTCGAGGCGCCCAAGTCGTGGGTGGCTGCCGCTAGCAGCGTTGGCATGCTGTGGCGCTTTGTTCTTCTTCTTCGTCGGTATCGGGGCCACTTCAACCCAGACACAATAGCAAAGTCCAACTAAATGGCTTCGGGTGGCCCGAAAGCTTGTGACTGGCTCAGCTCGCAGGCCGAGCAGCTTAATAACCTCTCAACTCAGGCCTGAGCAGGGCTTGAGCAACTCAGGTAGGCCAGACTACTTGCAAAGCCAAACTCAGGCTCGAAATATAGATGTTACTGAGAGATGCTTCTTCAGCATGGCCTGCGTTCTCCCTCCCCCTTCCCCCTCATTGGGCAAGTTCTTTAGGCGCAGCATAGTGCCCCTGCATTGTACGGTTCTCCTTTCGTTTGAGCCACATTAAGCACATCATAGCAATTAGCTACTATGTGCAACAGCATTTAAAATGTGAAATGATGTGCTGCAATTAAACTTGCTGTATCCTGCTTTCGAACATTAGTGTTCCAAAAATCAGCACGTCAAGTAATAATTGTTATGCTTCACATCCCAAAACCAGGATATAATTATGAGAAAGAGAGTAGTAGGGGGCTCTGAAAATTTTGACCACCTGGCTTTCCTTAACATGCACCTAAATCTAAGCACATGGGCCTCACACATTTTGTTCTATAAAAATGCAGCCACTGTGGCTGAGATCTAATCCCGTGGGTCACCAGCTTAAGCTACATTGCACCCATTTGGCTATTTTCTAAGGGCGGTAGCAGCAGAAAAAACATATTGGCCCCCACTGGATAGTTTTTGTTCTTTTCGTGTGGGCTAAGTTATCCATATATGGTGATTTCACAGCCACTGGCATTCCGAATATAGGGTGTCAGAACATGGTGGCTAAGCTACATTTCCAGGTACCAAAATCTAATTTAGCACTTTCAGTGCACAAAATTATGAGTTTTTATATACGTGGCTTGGTTCCGAGGACAACTTGTTGGGAGCCTCAGTTTGCAGACCACCTACTTGTGAAAGCAACTTTGAACTGAAATTCAAAAGGAACAGGATACTTCGTTGCACTCTGCATCAAGAGCGCTCTGCACTTAAAAAGATTGAGATTCGGATGTCTGCAGAACAGCTTGTACTATTTAATAGATAGAAGTGCTAGCTGTGACCCGGGAATATTAACGGATCAAATTTTTCCTCACGCATGAAACGATTCCACAATGACAACTGTTCATGCCTCAATGTCAGCCACTGTGATTTTGAACACACTTACAGCGTACCGATTTTCATTGCTGCCACAAGTCGCACAAGAAAGGTGAAGAGTCAATTTTGCAACAGCTCAAGAAATTTTGTCGTCCAGCAATAAAATCATTGCTAATGTCAACTACCTTTGCTTGAATTTCTTGATGCTGTGCTGATCTACATTTTAGTCATGAGGCTTTTGCATTTAGTCACTCATCTGAAAATGCTTTAAATTTGAGCACACTGACATGATACTACTTTTGGCAACTTTTATAGCTCTTAACTTAAGTTGACTTTTTTTTTTGCTAGTTTTTCCCATTCGCTATCTATTGCAAACTTTTCCACCAAGCAACCGTAGGATCACTCAGACTTTTAATACAGGTAGCAGGCCAAGGATTGATCTTATAAAGGTGGCCCTGTGACCAGATCCCCTTCAAACTACAGATCAGCAAACTGTACTTCTTTTTGATTGAATTCTGCAATTCGGTGTGCCAAACCACAATATGATTGTAAGGTGCAGACTCAAAATTATATTTTGATCACCTGGAGCTCTTCGAAAATTCACGTAAATCTAAGTACACACAGGCATTTCTGTGTTTCGCCCCCTTTTGAAATGCAGCCACCATGGCCGGATAATGAGCCTGTGGTCAGTAGTGCAACAGTTTAGCCTTGGTAAGCCACCATGGCAGGTTTTTTCCTTCTGTTTATGTTGCAATGACACTGCACAAATGAAGAAACATAAGTCCTTGTTTTTTTCATTGTATGTAATAAATGGGTGTGCTATAGTTGACCTTTTCCTTTTCCACTACTTTCTGTCATTTTACTTTATTCTGGATAAGGCTCCCGAGCAAGCAGCACTAACTCCAGTTTCTTCTTTATGCTATTCGTCTATTTGATGATTTTGTGTGATTGCATTGTTCTTTTTTTCTAATGTTGGCCCAAAGAGAATAAAAATGACATTATAATAACTATAGTGATGACCATAAAAAAGAACAACTGAGCTTCTGATCACAGTCTCAGAAAAATAAATTAGCTTTGAATCACAGTGGTCCACTGATTTTCTTGTACACACTGGAAGTACGCACCAGATACAGCTTTTTAGTCGGACCATCATGAGGCATTTCACTGCAAAAGGAACAGGAAAACTTTAATGCTATCACTAGACAAAAAGCTATGAAGCAGTTGATCTACAGGCATTCTCAGCAGATATGCAACTGCACATTCTCAACAGATATGCAACTGCACAGGATGTAATAGTACACAGTGACTAGCTTGCAAGGCAACCTTCAGTAAGTGCTGACAAAGAAATATAGAGCATGCAAAAGCTAAGATCAAAAAAGCAGAGATTAAGCAGTTTTATAGTTGCTGCTGTTTAATAAGTGGTACACATGATTTTTCTAGGAATAGTAAATGCAGCAAGTTTGCTCCCTGTCTACTATAAATCTTTTAAGTTTTTTACATGGGAGCCAGCAAACTCTTTCAAACTACATCAGTATAAAACTCAATAAAGTTTGAAGAGCCATGCCATTGTTACATAGTATATTTATGAGCTTTGTATAGAAGCTTCAAAGAGTCCATAAGGCGATTCTACGCATTTGTCCGCATGCAAGATTTAACATCTTAATTACTATAAACACAATCGAAATCATACAACCCCCGAATTATTGAGATCATAAGTAAGAGTGTTTCAGGTTCTCATCACAGAAACATGTACCTGTAAGCATGTTAAAGGGCCAGTAAACAGGCTCTGCCTATTTTTTTTTTTTTTTGGACTCTACAAGCAAGCTCACCAATTCGTAGAGTAGACCTCAGCGATCACATTTTCCAATTACAGCACTGCGCAGACCATTCATTTCAAAAAACGATTCCCTCGCCTCTTCCCCTCTGACTAATGCCCCTCATATGCACAGTGACGTGAACTTGCCCATGGGCAACTCTATGTGCCCCTGAGCTTGTCGGCTGGTCCCTTGCCCTAAAGATGGTGCCTTGGTCCTGAAGTGATGTAGATATGGCCATGCAGTCTGCATTTTACAGCGAAAGCGGCTATGGGATCACAATAAGGGTCACGTGCCGCGTGGTAGTTGTTCGCCGTCGCCGGTGTCCGTAACTTCTATCGCATGAAATAAGAAAAAAAAAAACTTAAATCTAAAATAAAGAATCACGAAGGACTTAATGGGATTCGAACCAGCATCCCTTGCATGCCAGCCCAGTATTCTACCACCGAGCCATGCTGGTTCCTACGACTCCTTAGCCAACTGACCTTAGGCAGACTTCATATCGGGAAAGGAATGGCATTAATACAAGTTATAAAGCGTTTTAGAACAGCAAGGGAACAACCAGGTGTCACATATTGCGAATTGCACAATGAGTGGATCGTTGATTGTTCCAACCCATTATAAAAGCTTGATCTTGTTCACCTATTGACTGTGACGCATACCCACTGTGGGGGATCGTGCCCCGGACTACAAAAGCTTCCGGCATAATTCATCATCGTCGTCAGCCACAGCATGAAAACTAATTGCACAAAATTTCTTGAAAGTGAGCAATGTGTACCACGGTTCTCAGAAGAATGACAAAGAATGGCACAGTAAATGCCTGCCTACTACACAATGATTGATAGCGTAGTGGGTACCCTGCAAATGTGCTTGCAGCAGCTACCCAAAAAGTGTTAAAGAAGACTCTGAAAGGCTACTCTTCTAGCTTTTGCTGTGACAGTGCTGCGTGTATCGCGTAGGCTTGGTAGTCTTTTAAATGTGAAGTATTTTTTTGTGTACTCCAGGCACATTTAGTGACTGTCTGCCTGTCTGTCTATCTAGCTGCCTACGCATGGGTGCTCTTGTGGTCACCCCCTTAACTCGGCTGCGGCGGCTGCATTTCCGATGGAGGTAGAAATGTTGTAGGCCCCTGTGCTCAGATTTGGGTGCACGTTAAAGAACCCCAGGTGGTCGAAATTTCCGGAGCCCTCCACTACGGCGTCTCTCATAATCATATTGTCACGATGAGTTACAAGTACTGGGGGATTTATTAAACCACCGGGTAGCAATCTCTAGGATGATGCGTCAGTGGTGGCTGGCTCTTGAGCAGAGAAGAAGCACGCAATCTTCTTTTTCATCCAGATTGAGAGCCGCTCTTGCTGTCGACCCACTACGTGCTGGTGGCATTATCCCCCCTTCCGAAAAGAAAAAAAAACAAGTCCCAAAAAGAGGAAAGAAAAGTACATAGCATCACCGCGATGCTACTACATAGGCACGTGAAAAAGAAATTGGAAATTCGGATAAAGTGAAAGTAAAAATTGAAGAGCGTGCCAATATAAGAAACGTCAATGAACGAGAAAGCAAGTTCACACAAATAAACAAAAAACACAACGAATGCTGCACGGTATAGGAAAAGTTACGAGCAACGCGCAATAAATGATTTCATGCGCAACACATGAACGACATCTTGCTGGCCGATGTGCAGTCGCGCGAGTTGCCGGGCTTCCTCAGCACGCTCTGCGAATTCTTCGGCGTCAGTTGCCAACTCGTCTTCGTCTTGACACGGTAGCAAAGAGTCTAGCATGGTCTGCACTTCGCGGCCGTAGAGAAGCCGAAATGGCGTGAATCGCGTGGTCTCTTGCACGGCGGTATTATACGCGAAGGTCACGTAAGATAAGATCCGGTCCCATGTTTTGTGCTGTACGTCGATGTACATTGAGATCATGTCTGCGAGGGTCTTATTCAGTCGCTCGGTAAGTCCGTTGGTTTGCGGGTGGTACACAGTTATCCTTCGATGACTGGTGTTGCTCAGTTTGAAAACTTCGTCCGTAAGCTGCGCCGTGAATGCCGTCCCTCTGTCCGTTATTACACTGGAAGGAGCACCGTGTCGTAACACGATGTGGCGCACGAAAAATTGTGCTACCTCAGAAGCCGTGGCTCGTGGGATCGCCTGCATCTCAGCGTAGCGTGTCAAATAGTCGGTCGCGACGATCACCCATTTGTTGCTGTCTGCAGCCAGGGGAAATGGCCCGAGAATGTCCATGCCGACTTGGTCGAACGGCATGCAGGGTGCTTCGATGGGCTGAAGTAAACCGGCTGGTTTAACAGACGGTTGCTTTCGGCGCTGACATTCCCGACAGCTCTTGACATACTTCTTGATGCTTGCTGAAAGTCCTGGCCAATAGTACCTCTCGCTCACTCTGGCAAGTGTCCTTGAGTAGCCCAGATGACCGGATGTGGGTTCGTCATGGAAAGCGAAGAGGACGCCGTCTCGCATGTCTCGAGGAACCACCAGGAGGTAAGCACGGCTGTTCGAACGAGCATTCTTCTTGTACAGCACACCGTCTCGCAGGCAGAACGACGTCAACGAGCGGGATAAATAACGTGGTATGATAGCGCCCTGGCCCTCTAAATGATCAATGATTGGACGAATCTTTGCGTCATCTCGCTGCCGTTTGCTCAAGTCTGATGCGCTAACGGCGCCCAGGAAGCCTTCGTCTTCCTCTGCTCGCTGACTGATGGCATGAAGGGGTGCGCGTGACAGTGTGTCAGCGTCTTCATGCTTACGGATGGACTTATGGACGATGGTGACATCAAATTCCTGCAGCCGCAAGCTCCACCGTGCTAGCCGTCCTGAAGGGTCTCGCAGGCTTGCCAACCAACAGAGCGCGTGATGGTCCGTCACTATCTTGAAGGGACGACCATAAAGGTACGGGCGAAACTTTGTGATTGCCCACACGACTGCGAGGCACTCTTTCTCCGTAGTGGAATAATTCGCCTCGGCACGGGATAGAGAGCGGCTGGCGTAGGCTATGACTCTTTCGGCGTCCTCTTGACGCTGAACGAGCCCTGCACCGAGCCCAATGTTACTAGCGTCGGTATGGACCTCCGTGTCAGCATCATCATCGCAATGAGCGAGAAAGGGCACTGATTGCATGCGCTGTCGCAGCTCATCAAAAGCTGCTTGTTGCTCGTTTTCCCAGCCAAACGGCGTGTCGTCCCTTGTGAGACGAGTCAGAGGTTCTGCTTTCTGTGAAAAGCCATGAATGAACCGGCGATAGTAGGCGCACAAACCAAGGAAGCGCCGGACGGCTGTCTTATCGACAGGAGCTGGTAATACGGCAACAGCGGCAAGCTTGTCCGGATCGGGCCGGATTCCTTCGGCGCTAACTACATGTCCAAGAAATTTTAGTTCTTTATAGCCGAAGTGGCACTTCTATGGCTTTAGTGTGAGGTCCGCTGATCGGATAGCCTCAAGCACGCTGCGCAGGCGGTGAAGGTGCTTCACGTGTTGCGCATGAAACCATTTATTGCGCGTTGCTCGTAACTATATGATGATTTTGGGACGTTAAACCCCACAAATCAATCAATTTACCTGAACAACTTGGTGTGAACTAAAAATAGTATGACAGGAGAAGATGGTTTGACGAATATTACCTGCTGGTCATGACATGAATAATCTCACAATCCTGTTGCATACATCATCTAACTATCTGTCAAACAGTGGCACATACCCACGGGTATGTGCCACTGGTAAGTGGGTATGCGCCATAGGTGACTGAAAGTTTATCTGTACTGAGAAACTGCAACAGACATTGGTAAAGAGAGTGTTAAGAAAAACTGGTACCAGCAGCGCTGACCCAAAGAACATCGGGGTCCCAGTAGGAATCGAACCCAAGCATTCTGCATGGCAATCAAGTATTCTACTACAGAGCCACGCCACTTCTCGGTACTGCTTTGGAAAATATACACTATTGAGGTGCAATGTTAGTGTTGTGCTTGTTAGTGTTAGTGTAAGCGCTTGTGTTGTGTGTTCTTTGTAATAGTGGCTGCGCTTCCTAGCAAGATGAAGCAAGATCAATGTTAGTGAAAGCTCAATTGGGTTTGCAATGCTGGCTATTAAATTTTATAAACATCATATATGTACTCCTATGATACAGACGTCCCGTCGGGTTATTGTGAGTTGTCATTAACTGCCATCCACTAAAGTTAATTTATGTAGCAGTGTCCAGGGTTACCATCCTCCTGAGCACAAGCCTTTCATATCAGCTTACCACTTTTCGTGTCCCTAATACAGTAGACTCCTATTAAACGAAACTCTCTTAAATAAAATTGCTGCCTAAACGAAACAACTGCCTTTAATATAATTGATTTCATAATTGAATATTGTACCCCTGTTTATCTCTCAGTGAATGAGACTCCTCTTAAATAGAACCCATTATCCTGGTCTCTTCAACATTCTCTTAAAATCAGTCTACTCATGTTACTGTTGGCACCAATGTGCAAGTGTAAACAACTGGTCATGTAAAACATGTGGGACTGTTCAATTTATGTTTGTGCGTACAAAACTTTTTCATATATTTAGCACCATTTCATAATGTGTTGCTCAATAAACAATTACAAAACGGTCACCTTTTTTCTGGATGTTTCACACAACGTCGATTCCGAAGGTACGTCAATCTATGGAATTATTATCTGTGCTGCCCTCTGCCATTTTGTAGAGCCCAAGACTACTGAAAGAAGTGGTATAGCTAAGATGAAAGCCTCCCAGATAAAGAGGTGCCTCATTACTTTACTGCAAGGACAACGGTGCTCTTTGCACCGTGCCTCCGTGACACGTGCTCATGTGGGGGGAGCTCTGCTCAGCCACTTGCTGCATGCTTATGATGTATTGTTGACATCTTGTCACGTAGCCAAAGCGGGCAGAGGCACAACAATGAGCCACCCTTCCCCCTCCCTTTCGTGGAGAAGGGTGGCGAGACCTTGTGAAAATTTGAAACGAGCTGAAATTAATGTTCTAACCCCTGTAACTTCCTTATTCGCAAATATCTTGCAGCAGCATGATTGTGCATAGTATTTCTCTACATTCCTATTTTTAGACTTCAAGGCTGTTTATTGGAACTTTGACAGCTGTATTGACAGGGATGGTGGTAACACTGCACTTTCGCTTTGGTACTAGTTTTCTGAAGTATAGTTGTCAAACAGATTGCAAGTTTTCAATTCGTTTCATATCGCACTGTCACCTCAATTAAGTTGTCTTTGTGTAAGATATGGGAGCCATATATTATTCACAAGTTTAATACATCCCAGCCAAAAGGTATAAAGGTTTCAAAGGGGGCCATTGAACTTAACTCGGATATGATAGATACACAGTGAAAACCACTGAGAGTTAAGCCTTTCTTCTAAGAATTTCTAACTGTCCTGATCATATCATCACGAAACTCATTTTTACAGGATGCTTGCTTTTGAAAACTATGATTCAAAGAAATACCTGTCTCCTCTTCTGGTTTTCTGATGCAGGCTCTTCCCCACACTTTTTTTTTATTACTATTGTGCTTCTGCTTTTTTTTTTACTGACACAATTCAGCACGCCAGCTTATCTCAATATCCACCCCTTTCTCCTCAGCCTTCAGCCCGGTTTTTGAGTGTTTGCTCTCCTCTTGTTTTTACCAGGGGAGAGTGTACAAAGCATACACACATGTGCTAAGGTAGGCAGTTAATGCCTTGTTGTAATGGCAAGATGACTTGTTGAAACATTGGCTCCAGTGACAACACATGTTCAAGAATTATTCATCTCATCAAGTGGTCATCTTCCCTTAACTGTTGCTTTACTTATACATGCAGTGACAACATGGTTTTGCATTGCACTGTATTTGCTAAAAAGAGCTTTTTGTCACTATTTAAAATGTCCATCACACCTAAGTTGTGATCAATGATTGGCTGGCGAGATAGGGGGCACAGTTTACTTTAACGCAACAAAAAGCCTTGCCACAGAACGCTTTGAACTTAATTACTTTTTCACCAGCAATGTTGCTGTGCAGATAGTCACCTGTAAAAGGTAAGTTTCTCTTTACTAATGTTTCATTTGTCATTGAGGGATTGGGCATGTGTGTGCATTAAGACTTAAAGAGGCTGCATCACCCAGTTTTAAATCATGATGTGTGTTATATGGGCTAATCCTTGTGCATTCACAATTAAGCCGGGGATACTTCAGCCCACTTGGTAAAGCACTTAATTTATAATTGAATATAAACAGGTGAGCGGTTTGAGCGTTGGGCAACAGTGATGCACTCGCGAGCCATGAAATAACAAGCAGGTAGCTGTGCAAGCCTCTGTATTCTCGTAAACAATATTGTTATGTGGTAAGCAGTGCATGAAATTGAGATATTTTAGCTTTCTTCAACTTGGTGATGAAACTGAATGATTAGCGGCAACTGAAACTTTGGTAGAAGATGACCGCTTCACTTCTTCTAACACATGACGTCAGGAGCACCATGGAAAAAAAGGTGGTTGCCAGCGGTACGTGGGATATACATCTGGCGATTTATAACGCTTGTGTTGCACTGAAATGTTCTCCTATGGCCTGCTTTACATACACATATAGGCACAGTAGACCCTCTACGTCTAGTCTACGTCTAGTTTTCACTGCTATTTCTAGTTTTCACTGTAAACTATAAAATGTTGGGAGCTGTGTCATGGCCCCTTTAAACCTGAACTGCAAGAATTAGCAGAAAAAAAATTTCAATGGAGCTATGGATTGTGAGATTAAATTAATGATGATTTTATTACATGGAGGTTTGTTCTGTCAAGGTCTGACTATGTAGTACCGCACTGCTGAAGCCTCTTAAAGGGCCAGTCATCAGGCTTCGAAACGTGCAGGAAAAGCTCGCGCAATTTTCCTGCGCGTGACCAAGCTCCTTTCACGTGCAGTGACGTCAACTCCGTGATCAGCGGCATTGACTTCATTACTGTTTTTGAGATCTGGTTTAGACCGATCGAAGAGCTGCATGCTGCGTCACATCAGCGATCGTCGAGTTGACGTCACTGCGCGTGGAAGGAGGTTGGTCACGCACAGCAAAAAGGTGAGCTTTTTCCGCGCGTTTTAGAGCCTGTTGACTGATCCTTTAACAAATGCAAATTACACCTGACAAAGAGCTAATATAAGAAATGAAAGGAAAAAGGAAAAAAGGCCATGCTAAAGGAACTAGGATAACTATGCTTGTTATTTTAGACAAATCACCAATAAACAATAACCCTGGGTTACGACAATGATTTTATGAAGCTAGCTCAATGTACCTATTGAGCTCTCAAAATAAGACTATGCAAGCAAAGCTAGTCATCCATCTCTGGCAAAACAAATAGAAACACAAGGAAAACTTACTTTTCTGCTAAAATTCCCAGCTTTTGGCACAGATTATTTGAAAACGATTTGAACTCCTTTATCATCCTGCCAAAGATAATAGATAATAAATTGGACAAAAAAAAAAAGTCAGATCAGCCAGCATGTATGAGTGCAGTAGGTATTTATTCCCTCTTCCCTGATGAATTTCATAGAAACAGAGGCGCAACAGCCAACATGGAATTTGGAGCCATTTTCGAAGCAGGACAATGTTACTTTTGGTGAACTAAAATTTCAAATTTGGAGTAGTATAAAAAAGACTTACACGTAGAAAGTGTGTGTGCGTGCGCACACGTGTATGCGTGTGCGCACTAGTTTTAGGCTAGTTGTGCGTGCGCGCAACTAGCCTAAATTGTACAGAGGGAACATGAGCACTGCTATGAGCACACAATGAAGTCCACATTAGCATTTGCTGCACCTGTTGAATTCTTTGACAGACTCTGTGAACTAATATTGAACTTTGTCAAGCTGGTCGCAGCCTTGATAATCGAGATATTCGCAAACCAAAGAGTAGGGGTGGCGGAAAAAAAAAAACAAAAAAACTGGCACACAAGTTTTTTTTTTGTCTTTAGGGCAGTAGAAACATCATTCGCTGCTTCAAATGATTACCAGTAACTTTTTTCAGACGTCAGCGGTCATACTAGTCCTCAAAGTTATGCAGCACATACGAGCTTTAGTAATTAACAAAATTTGCTATGTCCCATGAGTCATGGAGTTTCCTTTTAGGAAACTCTATGCCACGACTATCGCTACAGTAGCCACTTTCAAATCGTTAATTACTTTTTCGCGGTACTTCAGTGTACTGCGGCGAAGGTGGCTTAAGAAGACAGGGTAAACAAAAATATTGAAAAAAATCCCTTTTTTCTTTTTGCATTATCTAAAATCTGTAGCTTTTTCTGAACCAGAAACAGTCGTTTGTTTGTCTCAGTACGATTTCTTCGCTCTAAAAATGGCATATTTCAAAACTTGTGCAGCGGCCTGCCATGCCACCATTCTTTTGTAGCAAGAGATTCCTTGCACTTCAAGCATCATAGCCATATGGAGAAGTTACGTTTGGAAGCTGGAATGCATTTGGCACATTTAGACAAAAATACGGCCCAAACTGCGAAAATGAAAGAAAGCCGAGGCATGAAGCTTTCTGTTAGAAAATCTATATCTGGTCGGGGACGTCTTAGTGGTGTCATCATTGGCAAGCACCAACACTATTATGGTCGGGCCATTAGAAGATATAGGGCCAGCTTGGAGGACATGCAAAGCGCTGTCCGGTCCATATAATTCCACATTGCATCAAATAATACCAATCAATTGAAGAACACTGAAACTTGGTGTAAATTCAACAAAGTACAGTTGAACGGTGGACCATTCATTCATAAAGAACAACTGTAAACATCTGTTATTGGGGCTGTTAAGCTAAATTACCTGCAACTAGCTCATTGAAAATTACTTGCTGAATGCATCCATGGAAAATTTCAAAACCATATTGGGTCATCGGATTGTTGTGCGGAAGCGCGCTCCAAAACAATGTTTTCCTTGGGCACCAAACACTGTAAATATGCACTCTTGATGCTGTGTTCACTTTTAATGATAGCAGTATAGCCCATGTGAATAGGCTGAACTATTTTGAAATTTCTCCAGGGCACTACACAGCGCAGGGCTTACGCACTCCTGAACTGCACCGACCGTACTGTGCAGGTGACAAATGAGGCTCGTCAGGCAAGACATTCCAACATAAAATAAAAGAAAAAGATATTGCTGATGAGTATCTGGCTGGTGCCCCACGAACAGGTCCATCAAATCACTGTTCTCTTGTAGTACTTTTGAAATAATGCAGATGTGATTATCTAACAACATGTCTTATCTAACAACATGTTTTTTTTTGTAATATGCTCCTTTTTCTCAGCAACCACAGTGTCTAAAATTATAAGTTTCGGCCAGTAGAATTTACATAAAGTACTAATAGGAAATATGGTGAAGCAGAATTACTGTTTCGTGAGCATGTCCTCTTCTGCAAGACGACATCCAATAGCTATTGTCGCATGATAACTAGGTACCAGAAGTGAAAAATTCACAAAAAATGAGCATTACAATGTTCAGTGCTAAATATGCTTCAGTAAAAAGAGGAATGGCTCGGGATCACAATGATACTGTAGCACAAATTACTGTAGCGCTTATGGTAATGGAGAAAAAGGTGCATAAACTTCGTCTAACTACATGGCTGGTATAGGGCTTACCCTGTTCTTTAAGCAACTATCTGCGCGAGTCACAACAAGGTCAAGCAATTTTCGAACCACCACAACCGCCCTTACTCTCCTTTTTTTTAATTTTCAGGTGGGGTTAGGTTTAGGGAACCATTTCTCATATCGCTTGCAAGGTGCCTTTGACCATATAAAGTAACAACAGTGGGCGACCTTTGGCCCGGCGACAACGCCGGCTATGCCGGGACAATGCAATTTCAAGCCAGAAAAATTATTTATGTATCGTTGCCACAGCAACCAACGTGGTGGCTGGCAGTGACAGTGTTCGCAGCACATTGACCATGTTTGCACATGAAAAACGCGGAATATGTTCCTAACATGCCAATACCGCATTTGCTGACTAGGAAATTTATTATTGTTTATTAGTTTTAGTGGCTACGGCAAAACTTTTTTTTTCTGTTCTAAGTTCCCTCGTCCCTCCGATAGATATCCGCTATGGTCAGCAGACAGATGAGTGCGTGGCGTAGTTACTTCATCTAATGCTTTATCTGGTCGACCGCATCTCGCAAGTGTCCCCACCTAACCAGTATGTAACTTACATCGTGGCTTAAGGTTAAAGCCTGCATGCTTGATTTGATTGATGATGCCAAATGCAGGTGGCCAATGTGGCCACTATTTCTCAATAAAGTTAGCTCAACTGAGAAAATTTTGAGGCTGGTTGGGCATTTTGGTATGACGTGGTGCAATTTCAACAAATTTCATTTGTTGAAATTGCACAGCTCGGCGCAACAATGGAGAATTGTACCAAATTGGTGCCATTGGCACAGCTGTTGCACCTCTGAAGAAGGCCATAAAGCGTGCGCTCTTGCGGAAGTTATAGACAACAAAACTTGCCATTTGTACATTGCTGTCATTATTACTGTATTTTCAATCAATGAAATTAGGTTTTATTATTTTATAGTACAATGTACAAGAAGAATATGCAGAAAAAAGGTCTCAACTGAAATGGCACCTCCTATTTTGCAACACTTGCGTTCATGTAAGGCCGAGTCATGTGCTACCAAATATTTAGAGCCTACACCTTGCTTGGGCTTCCCAGTCCAGTCCACTTCATCACCGAATGATAAACAAAAGTGCCCTAGCACATGCGCACAATTCTCTCACTTGTGCAAAAAAGAATATTGACATAATTCTGGACCCACCACTCACACATATACATATTAAACCGCGGGTATATTTAGCCCAATATTGGAGTCATATGTCTGAGTTAACAGGTTTATTAGGCCTAAAGCTTTGGCAGCCACTCACAAACGCATCAAGTACCCCACCGCGTCCAGAGTGTCGCCTACTTTCAAATCCTGGGTCGTCACAGTAACAAGCCTCTCGATTTATTTGTGTGTGTTCATGAATAGTGAATTTTAGGCCTGAAATAAATACAAATAAAATTGTAATGATGCCAAATAGAATGTAACAGATAAACCAGCTATTACAGCATGGGCCTTGGCACCAAAAGCAAGTAAACATTGATGTTGAATACTGCACCTGCAATAAAAATTCATAGAAAAAAAAAAAACACAGGAATCTGTTGTTATTCAAGTAAATGTATAGTGGAATCTTGTGAGAGAGCATTCTGATGCGTCGCTGAAAGAAGTGAACAAAATCACCTTCCTCATGGTAATACATTTTTTAGGTGACAAACATAGTATCAATAGTCTCGTGAAAACTGTGGGTGCATACACTTGGCAATTCAATGCTTTCAAACAAAATAATTCCTTCATGTTCCAGCATTCTATTGCTTTCGCATTCTCCCTGTCTGTGCCGATTATTATAAAAGAAATATTCAGAGTGTCGACTCCGCATTATTCGATACGAGTACCAACATGTATGGAACACTATTCGATTCAGCGTCCAAAAATTTTTGTATATTTGCACCACCATATTTATTCATCTTTTTATTTATTAACTATTATTTGACCACACAGGCCAAAACTGCATTAATTTCATTACCTTAAGTAAAAATACTTGGAAGCTAAAAGATCGGGTTAGCCCCGCCGTGGTGGTCTAGTGGCTAAGGTACTCGGCTGCTGACCCGCAGGTCGCGAGATCGAATCCTGGCTGTGGCGGCTGCATTTTCTTTGGAGGCAGAAATACTGTAGGCCTGTATGCTCAAACTTGGGTGCACGTTAAAGAACCCCACGTGGTTGAAATTTCCAGAGCCCCTCCACTACGGCGTCTCTCATAATCATATGGTGGTTTTGGATGTTAAACCCCCCATATCAATCAAAAGACCGGGTTAAAAATTACTTATTAAACAGCAGGAAAGAAGTGTAAATTTAAGGGCTTGTTTTCTTTGTTGGACACAATATGAACAAAAACTAACAGACAATAATGCCAAGGAAAGTATAGGGGGTGGTATTTGTGGTGTCGTGGTTTCCGTTGTGGTGTTGGAACTGGTTGGCTGGCCCCTAGAGGGTGTTGTACATATGTATATAATGTACAGGTAAGCATACGACTTTTTGCTACTAGTGCTACCGTGTTCACCACCCTGGATACAGCCCACCAATACTTCAGTTCTGTGGATCACCAGTTCGTGACCACCGAGACTGCAGATTCCAGACCTTTGCACGAGGGGCGGCTCCACTTTTATTCTCTCTGCATCCAGTCTGTCTCGGCAGCAGCATGTTCCCCGCAATTCCACCACCTCCGTTCCTGCAATGCTCTGGCATGCCTCCAATTTCCTGGAAGACATGGCGTCCTGTCGTGCAAGTGTACATCAACACGGCCACTCTGGAGGCTACGCCAGATGCTAAGAAGGCGTTGCTGCTCAACACACTTGTAGTGGAGGGATTACAAGCATACTACAAGGCTGCTGACGAGCAGATGCTGCTTGACGGTGTCCAGGCTTCAGGAGATGGCGCAACACGCGACGCGTACCAGTAGGCCTTAGCCGTTCTGGACGCATACTTCGCGTCGCCTAAAGACGCTTTCTGCGTCCGGGCCCGATTCCGGCGGAGAGTTCAAGAACCGGACAAGACTTGTCCAATTCATTCTGGTGCTGCAGCAGTTGGCCAACAACTACGATTTCGGCACCGCAGCAGAAACAATGGTGCAGGACTAGATTTTGCACGGCCTGCATGACCTTGACCTGCTAAGGTCATTCGGTCAGATAGGGGACACTTTCACAGTCCAGTCAGCATTGGAACATGCCAGGGAAGAGGAGCGCATCGACCAAGCGTTGCAGCAGCTGGCTGCTCCGCAGGCCGACTCGATTATGCAACACGAGCATCAACGCCACGGCATTTGTCCTCCTCGACCCATACTGCTACAACGTTATGCTTCCAATTCTGCTGTGCCATCGGCCCCTCCAAGGTCTGCAGAAATTTCGCAAATTCTACTGGGCTATACTTCAACTTCATAAGCAGCGACGATCCCTGCTCGGACTGAGAACATGCTCACATGCGCTGCACCTGATAGCGTCCCAGCTGAGCGTACCAGTTCCACCTCAGTTGAGCGTACCATGGTTCCACCTGATTCGACTGGGAGCGCTGCTGCGAGGATGGCTGTTCTGATCCAGTCTGCCGCTGCTGCTCATGCTCTTCCTGCATCAGCTGTCCATCCTTGGCTTGTGCCTGCTCCCGTTCTACATGCTGTTCCTCCTGCTCCGGCTGTACTTCAGACTGGTGATCATCTTCGGGAGACTGTGTCTATTCAGTGTCCACCAAAGGTGCATCCGCCAAGCATTCCAGCCGTGATTCCGGAGTCAGTCTCTATTCTACGTGCTGTCGAGATGCTTCCACTGGTCGCGTCTACCCTGATTGTATCCGTTCCTGCTCTCGGCACGGGTTCTGCATCAGTGGCGCCGAGCCATGCCTCTTCGGAGCATCGTTACCTGCCTGTTCCGGGCCCGACTATGCCGAAAGTACCCTGGATACAGAGCTCATGGGCCTATTCATTCGCTTTACCAGACTGCTGTGGGCGGCGACAATTCAGACGGCTGTCGCTGAAATGGCCCCATTACAGGCGTCGGCGCCGTACACGTAAACATCGCAGTGACTATGCGGACATCCTCGGATGATGGGCCGTATATTTTGCACTGTGCCTTGCTTTCGTGTCGCTTGCTTGGTTTGATAGTGTGTTTGCTATACATTCGTATCCTTCATTGTGTTACGTGCAGGGTGTGCTTGTGTTAGTGTTACCCCCCCCCCCCCCCATGCTTTCTATTCAAGGGGAGAAGGATGTGATGATGTTATTCCTTCTCAAGTGTGCATTACCTTTGCATTTTAGTGTGTTTGCTGTATATATCTTCAGCTGTTATGTTGTACATTTTTTTTCCTTTTCTGAGTATCCTGTGCATTCTATTATTGTGCGTTGGTTGCGTGGAGGAGCCCACATCATCTTCATTTCAAGGGGGGATGATGATGTGGGGTCCCCCCCTCGAAATGAAGATGATGTGGTGTCGTGATTTCGGTTCTGGTTTTGGAACCAGTTGGCTGGCCCCTAGAGGGCGTTGTACATATGTGTATAATAGCATGCTTGTGTACATAAAAAGGTTCCTGCTTGGCTACGGGCTGCTGCGTACGTCTTGTCAGCCAACGCTTCAGCGCCATGCCCTGTGTTCTCCGTGCGGCGCGTCCGCCACACGATACAGTATTACAAGTGACTAAAATGTAATTGTGAAGAAAGAAAAGTCAACGAAAAAATAACTTGCAGCCAGCAGGGATTGAACCTGCGTCCTTCTAATAACGTGTCCAACGCTCTTACCCTAAGCTACAGTGGTGGTCATCCCTCCATCCACTTTATAGGGTACATATGCGCATTTAACTGTGGAAGCGTCAGTCAGCGCCACCAGTAGCCATTACGGCGAGTGTGGACCACTCATTTTTTTGCTTGTTGGTGTCATGTAGCTCATGATCTTATTACCAGCTAGCAGCTTACCAATAATCCCTCGCATACTACCTGAAGGCATAAAGTCTGCCAAAACAAGAGCCCTAATATGAATGAAAGAAGTGTAAATTGAAGGGCTCAGTTTCTTTGTTAGACACAATATTATAAGAACAGACAAAAATGCCAAGGAAAGTATAGGAGATGGTATTACAAGTGACTGCAATGTAAATGTGAAGAAAGAAAAGTGGACGAAAATATAACTTGCCGCCGGCAGGGATCGAAAGAGGAATTCCAAGCGTCGAAAATCCCAATATGATTAAGAGGATCTCTAAAGTGGGCAACTTCAAATGACTATATTATTTTATTATCTCTGGTACTTTAATAATCTCTGCTCAAACAAACTACACTGACGTTTTTAGATGTGAAAGCATCTTATATTTGGGCCAGTGTCCATTCTGCGGCATCTGCGCCCATACTGCCCAAGTGCATTCTCCTCTCCTATGCAAATGTGTACTCCCTCTCCCTGCTACAGGTACAGCGCAGTAAATCATTGCACGTAACTCTCTCACTCTTTCTAGAAGGGTATGCCTGAGGGTGGCGCATGTATCCCAGCACAATAAAAAAACGCGCATTTGTTGTGATTTCGTCATTCTTTTTGTGCAACTATGTGCGAAAAGCCATGAACATGTCAACCTCAGCGCTAGTTCCTGTGGCACCGCTACTGCGGCGGAGCAGAGGAAGGTTCAGGAAGACAAACGTAAACGTCAGCGTAGGGAAGCAGACCACAAACTTCGTGCCAAGAAAGCCAAATGTAAACATCACATTCGGTTGGAAACTTCTAAAGAAGCAACATGAGCTCGGTACGCTGAAATGGAACGTCAGCGTTCTAACCCCGTAAAAACATCTACTTTCTTCTCAATGAATTCACTCAACTCTCACTTTTACTGGGTTGTGTTGCCAAGTGATACGAAATGGAACTCGATCGTACCCCTGTGATGTTTTCGCATCCCGTCCTGGTTTCCCATAGGGGAAGATAATGTGTAATTTTTTTGTGTGTGTCATTGAAGTGTGGCTGCCACGAATGGGAATTAACCTTGTACCCATATGCTTATTAGGGCAAACCCAGAGCCTTCAATAAAAAGTGACACAAAATAATTACAACTCAAACTTTTGACACCACTGAGGGCACTAACATTTCACCAGCTTGCCTCAGGATGCATGTGGTTTAGAATACAATGCATGATTCAGGCCCACTGCTTTGCCTTCAGACCCTCTTTTACATGCATCAACTCTTGTTCTTCTGAATGCAATGTTCCCATTCCTGTCCTGGCCATGCCAAAGAGGCCGGCGTATTTCTCAAGAGATAAGAAAAATGGTACTTTCAATTATGGTTGGCTGTTGATAATTGAAACTAGATAGGACCCATGAATTAGGTTTGAATTAGAGTTTTGAAAAATAGAAGTTTTCTTAAACTGACTCAAAGCAACTTACCAACTGGTGTTATAATAAACGTTCACACATACCTAACCTGGGGACTTTAAAATTGGGGTGAGTCATAAAGTGGCAAGAGAGGGGGAGGAGACAAAAAATAAAACTAGTGTGTGTTATTTGTTCCTGCAGGCCGCAACATCATAGAAATTTCTCATTGATTGCAAGCAAGCAAAATTTTTAGATGTCAGCAATAATACTGGTACTGATTATTATATACGACCCGTGCACCCATCTGTAATTAAGGGACAGATTGGGCTGTGTCCATGACAGCTGGCCGCCACTTCCCAATCTCGGAACACAAGTGCGCCAGTGCGCTGAGGTGAAAGTGACTTAAGCATTCCGCACACAATAGACCAAGTCCATACCGTCCGTTTTTCAAAATTTTTATCTGCCGCAATCTACATGCAATTGTTGGTGAATGTTGTTGGGGTAACTTGGCGGCTTTTCAGGTAGACCATTGCCGTTCTTTGTGAGTGCTAGCGATGCAAATATTTATCTAGAAGTGACGAAGGCAGCATATATTTTTGAGCCAGGCAAGTAAAAAAATATTAATTAAATTGAATTATGCAATGGCACATTTGGATTAGGAGACCTTAAAACCAATTGCAGACAGGCCGGGTCAATCAAACATTCAAAATTCCATCTCAGCTAACCGAAAGTTCCAATCCAAAGAGCGAATAATCGAGAGTATAGTGTATTTCGCATTGCTCATTAGGACTAGCCTACATGAGCAGAAGAAAGAGTAAACATTTGAGATAAATCACCAAGTTATGATTGCTCACTAACCTTTCAATCTCCATGCATTGTTCTTCATCTGAAGCTTGCTGTGCTTGCAAAGCGATAGAAGTGCAGGTGTTTTTCTTTGTAGAAAACTTCAAGGCACCAAGAGCCAACTATCACTCGCCAGGTACATCTCTTCTTTTAGTTTGTTTTCAAGCACAAATGTGGACAGCTCGGTGAGGAACATTAAGCACCGTAGTGTTCCCGTCTGCAGTAGGACTCGCGAGTTGAATTCATGAAGAAAGGCTGCACCGGCATGGTTGTCCTGCGATAAGCAGTTAGAGGAGAATAAATACCAGACATTCTTTTCTACTAATTTTAACGTTCATTTTACTCCTTTCTATGATGAACGAAGCATTTGCAAGTTCTCTGGAATCCTGGCAGCATTCAAGAAAGCATGATGCAAACAAATGAAAAACAGCACAAAAACAGAAAGACTTAAAAGTGACATATATAATGATGCAAGCCCGATTTTCTAGCTTTTAAGCCATTTCTTTGCTGGCAAAGTTCATGTGTACCTTTTTTTTGCATACGCTAACAGTGTCGCTTAAGATGGCTTACCAGAAGATGCAAGTTAATCTGAAATCATCAATAAATAAAGGCATGCAATACAATACAGTCTGTGTCAAAATTCAAGACACCACTAGGTCTGAAAAACTGTGTATTTCCCAGAAATTTGCTACTGTATTTGGTTGAACTGCAGAGGACATGTTATTGTTATTACATTCCAGAAGAGGCCAGAAAAATTTGTGGCTGCCTGCCGAAGAAGCGGAAGTATTGAGCTTTTCCTTGTGTCTCCCTAAACTTTCATGCGAAACAGCACAGGAACGGGCCTAGTAGAAATAAGACACAACACAAGCGCTGCCGATGCGTGCAATGTTAGGTCTTAGACAAGCAGAACCCTGCCAGCTCATTGTTTATTGTGTGGCTGCAATGCACTCTTCAGTGACTGTGAAGGCGGACTTTCACTGTTATGTCATTACCATTGACCATGCGACAGGTCATGTTTTTGTCTTTTCTTAGTTCCCTTTAACAGTATATATTTTCTGACAAAATAAGATTGAACTAGTTGTTCGTCAGTGCAGTGATGAGAATGGCCAAAAGTGTTATGTATCAGGTTTTGTAGCAGGAAAAATGATGATTTGTAGCAGCTGCCCTCAGTTTTGTAGCAGATTGTGAAAACGAAAAAAAAACCAGGTCAGATGGCGTTTTAATGCTTTTATTAAACAAGAAAATGAAGTATTAAATACAGTGTGCACATGAGTTCAATGACGGCGCAACTAATGCAAGCTTTAAACAAAGACTAGTATCACAAATATATGATGACTGGTTGGCACAAAGACGCAGGTACACAATACATGAATGTCGCTTGCATGAAACACACTAAGCTTTCTTTCCTTTTTTTCTCCACATACAAGTGTGGCATACACTCGGTCATTTTTTTTCGTGCTTGAGCAAGCACTGCTCGCCCACTCACGATGTCAGAGAAGTTCTTCAACTTCATGGCCCGCTGAATCAACAAGTCAGCATTTTTAATCATTCGTTCTGTCTCAGCCACTTCCTTTTTGGCTTGGTGATTGGCAAGTTCCACATTCGGTGAACTTTGCTCTGCATCTATTCACATACGCTTTGATGGTCGTTCTTCAGCTGCAAGGCGCTCCGCATACCGTCTTGATGCCCCCTTGACAGCCTTGATGACATCGGAATTGACTGGAAATGAGCACGGGTCACTGTCAAACCTGTTTGAATATGACATTATGTGATGTATGCCATTTACACTTGAGAGAGAAAAATTTGACCTGCTGTGCCGGGCTCTTGAGTTTTCACTACATCCACGCTCAACATCGTCATTGCCATGCGGAAGTGATCTAAGTGCCTTGATTAGCTTGGACAATAGCGGATGTTTTGGCCCACCCTGACCATCTTTCATGATGAAAACTTGATACCAGTATTTGTCCAGTGGCATGTCAGAACATGCATGTAACTGGTTCGATTTAGCACTGTCAATTCATCAAGAATAGATGAAATCTCAGCGGGTTGAATTATCTGGGGTGCACACTTTGCAAGATATCTGAAAGAGCCCCTTGAAGATTCCGCACTATGATTGCTCGGATGCAGGCACCTGACATGTTGGAGCATCTGATTCTCAAGAGGTAGTTTTTCCATCAAGTACTTCGAACATGTAATGTAGAATGACTTTGCTCCTAGCCGGAACACCGTGCAGCAGAGTGTTTTAAGTAATAATACACATCATTTACGACAGTTTCGGCCTCACTGCCGAATGAATCCAAGGCACATTAAAAGGCGTTGTGCACCTTATGTAGGGAACACTCCCCAATATCTATCAGGGAACCATGCTGCTGGATAAGTTTATTTTTAAGCGACTTCATTACGTTTGGTCCATTACTAAAAAATGCAAAGAAGCCAGCACTGGGAACACTCTCAATAGCCTCATTTAGAAGGTCGCTCGCAGTTGCTTTATTTAACTAAAAGGACTGAAGGTGTTCCAAAACCACCATTTTCTGGGCATCGGAAAAGTATTGCATAATGATGTCCATTTGCTGACAACGCTGTTCCGGAAGAGGTGTCTCATCTATACAGATGCCATAGAAAACACTCGATTGGTTGACTTCTTTAAGCACAAGCCTCTTAAAGCACGGTCCAAGGCCATCTGACACGACATACAACACTTTTTTTCTGCTACACGAAAAGTCTTTTGCCGCCTTCGAATCTGGAAACATTGGTCTGTGCAGAGGTGCAGCTGTGTCTCACCAGTTATAAGGAATCCCCTTAAATAATTATACAACACAATCGTGGATGCAGCTGAAAAATTCAGGATGGCTTGAACTGCTGCTGGTCGATTAAGTTTCCCATCAGGACAACGTAGCTGCTTCGTACCCTCCAAGTGCTTTTTGCTTTGCGAGTGGCACTTCACTGCACTCACACCATGAAACGCACAGTTGATTGGCAACACACGACACAAAAAAACATCTTCTTCTCTTTCATCAGTCCTACACCACGCCTCAAAAAGATCACCGTTGGCATCCATGTTTTTCAGCAGGCCCGCATTGAACTTATCTTTGAGAGTGGAGAGTGCCATGACGCCACCGCCGTGCACGACGCGCGTAGTCGTACAACCATACAACACCGCTATGCTCGCAATGATAGTTTATGCCGCCGGTACCACTGCGAGGCTGCGGCACGCAGCGAAAACTGGGCTTATTCGTAAAAGCGCACATATATATATACACAGGTCAACAAAGTCACATGTCATATTAGCAGGAAAACAAAAAAATCTACTTTAGTGGCTTTGCAATATGACATGTGACTTTGTTGATCTATGTATATATATATATGTGCGCTTTTACGAATAAATTTAGTTGATAGTTTGCGCTTGTCCTTATTTCGTGCTTTTTCACACCATAAGCTCGTTAAGAATGAACCAACTCGCCCAAAAAGTCACTATGCTGAAAACTGTAAATGAGCCTCAACCGCACTCAGCTCAAACGACAGAGCCACCAGATACCGACACTACACAGTGCAAGTCCACGCACAACTACAGTTACTTGCCGCTGTGGGCACATGGGCTAACAATAACGAACACACGCCGTCCACGCATTAGATTGTATTGCCTACGAATGGTACGAGAGGCGGTGGTGGCACGAGAGGCGGCAGCCTATCTGCCACCTGGTATTGCTGAAAAATTCCCTTGACGGTGGCCTCCGAGATACAGCAGCGCATTGCCAGGTAATCTCGGAGGCTATGCGTAGCAGCTTTGGAGCAGTTCTGCTTATTTGTAGCATGCATGTAGCAGCGTTCACGAAATTTAGCAGGTTGGAGCAATGGTGCTCATTTGTAGCATAGATATAGCAACTTTAATAAAACGTTGCAGCTTGGAGCAATTGTAGCAGCTTTCCCATCACTGTCAAAGCTCGTGTTGTGTGTTAACTCTACTCGTCCAGTTCCTGCGCCATTTCAATGCACAAAAGTACTTCATATGAAGCATAAGAAAGCTGCGAACTAAAATTTGGCAAAAAGAAACCATTCATGTAGCCTAAGTGCACGGGACTTAAAATTGAATTGAAGCATGAAGGTAATATGCCACACTTATTTCTCAGCTATTACTAAAACACCAATAACTGAAGAAAACATGGCATAAATATGCACTGAACGATAGTGTGCATTTAGAGCAAAGTTCAGTGCAACGTAACAATGACATATCCGTGATGCTTTACTTTAAAAATAAGCATGAATAGCATTAGTAATATGTAGAGATGTAGGAATAGTAAATTTTAAATTAAAAGTGAATTCAAAGCAAATACTAACTTCGAATAGAATATCTCAAGTAGAATCAGCAAAATCTCATTAACTCGAAGTCACTAGGGCCGCGAGAAATCTTCGGTCTAAGCGGATTTCTGAAATAACAGTGAAGTATGTCTTGTTTTCTGCTGGCATACATTTCGGTTGCCACGATTCCACCCCTCCCTTTTTTTTTCCTTTTTTTGTGCTGGAAGTAGCAAGGTTTAGGTGCTTCAGCTGCCACTTATTAGTATCGCTACATTACACTGCCTTGTGACTCTTAACGGCCGTTGCTTCCGCGGATTTGCGGCGAAATCAGGATCGGGAATTGGCACAGCACCCAAAGTTTTGAAATTAACCGGACTGGTGCTGACTACCACTTCAAATTATCTGCTCAAACTTACATCGTGCAATACGGGACCGTGAAAAATTTTTTAATTGAGCAAATTTAAAAATAACCCATTCTGGACTAATAAGATTTTATTGTATATAACACACAAAAAAATTTGTTTTTGTCATGACCTAACTATTAGGAAATAGAACTAAGCTAAGCTAGAAACTGATATAACTACTAAGTACTAGAACTAGACTTGTGCAAACGTCACTTTATCGTTCAAGGCAAACTGGAACCAATATTAAATAGTAGCAGGATCTGAATTCTGATATAGAGGTAAAATATGTTAAATTTAAAAGTTTACAATTACAACTCACATAGGCCCATATAAAATGCTTTCACACATCAATCACACATCACGCACACAAACTATCATAATCATCACCAGTCTGACTACACCTAACTTTCTGTCTCCCCCTCGTGCCTTCTCTTGGGTTCCAGTCAGTTACCCTTAATGACCAGCTAGCGATTATCCTGTCTATGCACTACGTACCCTTCCCCTGTCCATTTACTCTTCTTCATTTTAACTATGATGTCCTTAAAACTTTTTTGTACCCTGACCCACTGTACTCTCTTCTCTAGCCCATACCTGTCATTTTCCTTTCCATCGCATGCTGCACGGTTTTTAATTTAACTTTAACCTTTTTCGTAAGTCTCTAAGTTTCTGCTTCATTGATAAATACCGGTGAGATGCCGCGGTTCTATACCTACCTCTTGAGGGATAGTGGCAATCTACTATTCATGATTTGAGGATGCTTGTCGAACGTGCTCCACCAAATCTTTATTCTTCTAGTTGTTTCACTCTCATGGTTTGGCTTCATGGTAAATTACCAGTACTATTCCTCTACAACTTTCTGTGTCGCGCTACGCAGTGCTGAGCATTGTTCTCTTTAAAAAGTGTTGTACATTAGATTTATTTTTATGGATATTAATTTTAAGACCCATTCTTTCTATTTCCTTGTCCGATTCGGTAGTCATGAGCTGCGATTCGTCCCCTGAGTTACTCATCAATGCAATGCCATTTGCAAATTGCATGTTACTAAAGTACTCTCTATTAACTCTTATCCCTAACACTTCCCAATCTAGGGACCAGAAAACTAGTAAGCCAGCGGTCTATAGCTGAGCCATTTTATAAGAGGCATGCTCCGGGCAGCAATTCTTGCCTTATATATTAGATGTCTCTTATAAACAGAGAACCACGTATGCATGTTCTTATCAAGCCGTATTGGTATTGGCACAGTGGTGTTTCCCATACTCATTTTTTTCATATCAATGTCTTTTATCAAGGGGGTTCGATTGTTGCATTAGGAAGATCGTACCTCCCTGCATTACACCCTTTATTGATATTCTGGTGTTTAGGGAGTACTAAAGCTGCAGTGGATCTACAGTACATTTCTTCCAAATGTTTATATATATGCTTTGTCAATAGCTGGATTCCAAAGTGCCTGCATGACTGCTGATATCTGGGCATAAACACCCTCCCGTAATGTATGAATGCTATATATAGGTGTTATGTGTGTGTGTGTTTGTATGCATCTGTGCGTGCATGTGTATATACAGGGCCGATTTTTCTAAGATAAGCAATTTAGTGGCATCTCGGCGCCATGCTGCAGTGAAGCTATCTTCACAGGTAAGTTTCTTATAGCAAAATACCTTTACACATTCATTGCGATAGCTTAGAAATCACTGAAACTAAATTAGCGTCGAAGTGAACTCAGATACTGTAATATTAATGCATGCCCAGACATACCTTACTTTCCCAAATACTTGAACTTGTACAAATAATTGCCTATTCAGCCACCATTTCAGCCATTGCCAAACAATTTCTATAATTTAAATACACTTTAAACAAGGAAAGTATTCTATGTTTATTAGAAATTTCATTCTTGTTTCATTCACTTTGTCACTGTTTGCATCTTTAGTGCTGAATCACATATACCAATTAGGTGAAAACAACAAAATGACTAAAAATTTTAGCTAAGCACACCGAAAAACATGGACTGGAAGTAGACAGTAAGGGTACGAGTAATGTTAGTTTTTTGGTGCGCTTAAGGGCACTGGGTGAGCCCTATATGTCCCATGCATTTTTTTTTCTTTAATTTGAGCTACCGTTTTCTCAGTGACAAGAAATATTCATATCTATACATCATTTTCTTTCAAATTTTCTACTCTTTTAAATGAAGCCAACATATTATAATCTAGATAATATAAGCATTTGTGAATTTTTTACTAACAAGATCTAACTTTTGAGTTAATTGGCACATATGAAAATTTGTACCACAAATACTGTGAAGTGCATGACTTAAATTCTGCTTTGGTAGCTGTGTGCATTTATGCAGAATATAAGAAAAAATAATCAAATGGTTATCTTGGAATACATACGAAATAATGGTACCTAAGTAATATTTGACATGGTTTTGAGATGATGAAGTGTAAAGTTGGAAAATGGCTGAAAATTGGCTGAAATCGTCTGAATCATTGCCAAGGCCAACTTTTCACTTTGGAGCATCTTGTAATGCTTGGCTTGCTTCTCTTGTGAGATGTCGCGCAGCTCTATCTGGAATGTATCGTCGAGTGTACTCAACGTTTTCCAGCAAATTGATTGTAGTTTGGCCAGGCTTCAATCCTAACTATTCAAAATTTTGGCTTATGTCATACTACCATCATTAAGTGCAAGAATAATATCCAATGTCTCAAATCTAAAGACTCGGACCCTAAACAAAGACAGCAAAGATGCAGCAACTAAATTCCCATTAACTCAACACTTATACCAGGCCGTTCTCCATTCGGTCTAATTGCATCACAAATAATAGTCATGTCTATCAGAGCATACCCATTGTCACCATGCACGTGATTCGCCTCAAAGGACACTGAAAACGTTGAGAGGTTCAACAATGAAGAGCTTGCTGGTTCAGTGTTCAGCGCCTTAGTACATCACTGACATTTATTCAACTTAGTAAGAGAACTATACAGGTTGCCACAAAATTTACGCTTGCTTAAGACCTTCTTTACCCCCGCATCTAAGCTTATCGACAAGCATGGCAAACAAAAGGCGTAATAAAGCTAGGAGCTGAAAGTGTTCGAGCCGATGAGTTCCGAAGATTAAGTGTGAATATAAAGGCATACAGCATCTTCGGGCTGCTTTAGAAGTTACCTGACAATTTTTTATACACAACTGACTCTGGACAAGCAATTTGATTTTCGTACAAAGTTTTTTTTAGCGAAATAGACCATAAACACAAAGCGCATATGAGGAGCTTGTGCTACGGTGCGTTTTCATTCAATGCTTCCTTTCAGAAAAAGTGGTTTTTAGCTATAAAAAATGCTGTTTAAGAAAAGCACAAATGCATAAAATATGCACAAAAGAACACTTCCAAAATTGGAAAGAAAAAAAAAAGTTTTTTTCCCTTCAAATTTTTTCTACCCTGTGCCCTTAACCAAAACTTTCACACATACATTGGTTGTAACAGCTGTCCGAACTCGTGGCAGAAAATGGTGTGCAAGAAAAAGGAGGGATATGAGTATTGTTAGAAAACCCAATGCAATCCGACGCAGGAACATGCTCTGCATTCTTGATGGATTGTAAAAAAAATTTTTACCCCCTAGTACAAGACGAGTGCTCTATCTAAACCAACTGTCCATGATAATATCTTTTGGTGTGTCCTCATGAGAACAAAATTAATGGTGTAAAATCTGTTGGAATTTTATGACCATACTGGCAAAGTGTTTCAAGCCCCTAAACTTGTACAAATTCTATTGCTATAAGCAAACAGACACCTCCAGTAAAACCAGATCCTCACAATAGTTCCAGCAATAGCCATTTAATGAATTAAGAGGCCTGCAGTCTGTTACTCTCAACACCTTTAGTAACATCACCTTGGTCACTTGCTTACGGTGATCTCCTGTGAACAGGGGCACCAGAAAGTTGAATCCAAAAATTTACAATAGAAGAGGTTAAATAGAATGAATAGAATGACATAAGAGTCAACGCGATAACGCTTAAGAGTTCATTTTGCAGAAATTCTGGGCTCGACGTCATTGATTGTAAGAGAAAAATCATCTTCGTGTGACTAAAAAACTAAGCATCTTTGCGTGACTTAAAATTCAAGAAAGATGCAAATAAAAAATTCTGTGTCTAAGGGGGGATCGAACCCAGGTTATTTGCATGGCTAACGGGGGTTCTACCACATAGCCATGCCTCTGCTTGTGAATACAGTGAAAATGACTTCCTCTGCTTGGAGATACAGTGAAAGTAACTTTCATGCTTTATACACACATGTGTTCTGAATACATGCTTCACCATACAACATGAAATATTGCAGTAATAATGTGTGGTACAAGTGCAGATGATTATCGGGCACCAGAACATGGTATATCATAACGACTTCATAGTTTAAAGCCAGTCACCCACTACAAAAGGCACACATACTACTGCACCCTTAAGGCCACGTAGTGGGTGCATAGCAAGTTTGAAAAGATTTCATACACGAAGTTTTTGAAGTATGCACTTGTAACAGAATATTGCTATCATGTAAAACTTTTATTGGCAAAGCTTAAGCGTCACCCAATTTTTTTTAACCTCAATAACGAGCACCCTACTTACTTTCAGTGTTGAGAACCAGGAGAGAATTGCTTCGCGAAATTCTTTTTCGGTTTCCCCAAGCTTGACCGGCCGGACATTTCTGCACAGTTGTGTACAGAAAAAAAGAAAAGACATTTTTATTCAGATCTTAGCATAAACACACTGTTGGAAACAAAACTCTAGGCTTGGCTTAGATTCAACAATGTTGTACAAGGAGTCATGTGAATAGGGCTGAAAGCTTCTATAAGCTATACCCATTAATTACGTGAGCCTTAATTATTCATTTAAAGTCAATTATACGTCATGTCACGAGCTGGCAGACAAAAAAAAATGATATCAGCAATTTCACTTTAATTGCCACATAGGTATGTACAGATAACTATTCTCCCGCTTTGGTGTTTTTGGTAAACCACACCACATACGTCTCAGAAGAATTTCAAAGCATTCTACGAGAAAGCTCAAATATCACAGTCAATACAGTAGAGCCTCTATAGTACATTCCCACGTAATAAAGATTTTCCGGCTCTTACACTGATCACAAAAACTAAATTAAGCCAATTCGGATCGTACGTTTTCCTGGATCGTATGTTTGTTTCCCGCATTTTTTTTTAAAGTATCAACGAGGTTCTATTGGATATACCAAGCATTATTATCCTTAATTTGTCTGCTACAATAATGCCTAAAATAGATATTTTGCACTAGTTAACATGCTTGCAATTTTTTTCTCCAGAAGTCCTGAGACTGTAAAGGGAAATGAAATACAGTTGAAGATCAATGTAACAAAACTACAACTGTGCTCGAATTATTTTGTTAAATCAGAAAGCTTGTAAAATTGACAACAGAATTGTTTGGTCCTTCGATATTTTAAATTTTAGTTTACTGATACCCAAAAGCTACGACAGCATTGTTGCCGCTAACCCACGCCTGCATCACTAGGGCAGTGTGAGTGCGGCTAAGGACTTGGTGCCCCCTATGTCCGGGCTATGCAGGCCTGATAGATGATCACGTGAAGGTATGACAGAGTACCGATATACAAAGATGCAAAGAACAAATGCAGAGAGTATGTGTACAGACCGAGTGAGAAAGAAGCAAAGAGTTAATCAGTGCTATGTGTGACATAAACCATGAAATAACGGGGTGGAAAAAAAAACACTCCCCTAGCAACATCCAGAATGTAAGAGTGCTACGGACTCCAGGGTCTGTTGTTACGCGCTTGGTTGCAGCGTGAATCATCACCAAATTAAAGGGACACTAAAGACAACTATTAGGTTGATGTGGATTGCTGAAATAGCCGTCCAAAAACCTTGTAGTGCTTCTTTTGTGACAACCAAATGCTTATTTTGAATTAAGACCATGCTTTAGTGGTCTGCATCGCTTTCGCACACTTCAAGTTACCCACCTCGAAATGAAAACTTTCATGCCATTGTTGCCGTGTGCAACACTGCCCGATTTTACTGTGCGGCCGCCGATGCTAGCAGCAGCAGAGCAATAGTAGCAGGAGCCACAGCAGCAACAACAGCCATTGAACAATGGCCTCCGAGATGGCAGGCATGCTTGGTTCAACTGGGCACCGCTATATGGCACGACCTATCCACTTTAACCAGTCGAAAATTGAACTTTGGAACTACTAGCGCCATTTCCCACAGTAACGTCCGGCGCTTTTATTCTAAAATCAGACAGAAACGAATAAGCAGCATTTTATTACGTTTCTTGATGTATGGAAGCTTCATTGTTTAGTACAGCTGGTTACATTATTAGTGATTAATTGTAGACGGTAACTCTGACGTATGGAACCATTTTACAATGTCCTACTTGTGGCCCATGTGTTCTCATGCATTTTAATTTATTTCTCGGTAAGTAGGGCACTGTTGTTAATAGTATTGTCGTTTTGGACGTCCTCATGCATTGTGCTTTCTCTCTGACATGAAGTGTTATTTGCCTTTAGTGTCCCTTTAAAGCTATTACCGTGACTAGGGTGCCTCGATGTTTTCATATGATAGGTTTAGAAGTAATGTTTCACGAAAATTTCTTTAAATCGCATTAGGTGGCTCAGTTCATTATTACAGGAAGACAAGAACATTGAACCTTGTGGGCATTATAGCTGAGTATTGGAAATTTTTTTTGTTAGAGTGGAAATTTCTTAAAATCTGGTTTTATTATATGAAGCTTGAACTGTACTGGTAAGACCACATTTCACTTGCTTTTTGATTGGAATAAATATTGTAACCAAGATGTGAACAGTTCCTTCGTGAGGTGCACTTAAATTTCGAAAATATGAAAATGGAGAGAAACGGGTTTTCGCGGTAAAAAATTATATATTTTTCTAAGCAAACAAAATCACTTTTCCCCAAGCTAACTAGCAAATTCTTTGAAGTCTGAAACCGGCAGCTGGAATAAAATTTGTTAAAGTAGAGCATGGTTACCAAAATTTTGTGTCCATTCTGATGTGGGCAAACCACCTATCTTTTGTGATAGGTGGCAAATAATGTCTGATTGTGCAAACCAAATAAGCAGCTGCACAAAATAACTATCACACTATATGCTTGTCTTACAACTTTAACTAAAGTTTCATGCATCTCATAATACAAACAAAGAACTGATGTCAGGTGTGTGAGAAACAAAGTTCTGTGTTCAGTCACAACATTTGTACCCCGCACATATATTATGTAAAGCTGTAATGCAATAAAATGCAACTAATTGTATTTTAAATATAATTTTAATGTAGGCTTGCAAGAGCAGGTTTATTGAATACTATGTGGAGGGAGGAACCTCCATACACATAAGGAAAACATGCATTGCAGAGCAAAACATTCTAATTACTAAATGAACATTTTTCTTATCAACCATTATTATTCTTATCATTATTTAGTCTTTACATTTCAGTGCATGAGCATAGTTTGAAGCAGACATTATATCTTTGGTAAGATGGTCATTTTTTCTGTGTTCTGAAAACAGCATATTGGCGATGAGGTTCCAATTCATGCAGATTCCTGGCAGTTCCTCTGCACTACACCTTCCAGCACTGCCCCCCCTCCACCATAGTTGTGAAGATTGGCAAGCTATATTATTTAAATGTGTTGCATTGCCGCTGCATTTGGCGGCGACTTGACAAAATGGAGGGCTGCACTGACATACAGCATGTGTATTATCTCTTCATCTTAGCTACAAGTCTAAAATAAGTTAAATATGAATCTTCATATTCACAACTTGTTAGATAGCTGTAACACATTTATATCCTTCTTGATGTAGTCCCTTTAAAGTAAGTGGCGACTTCCATGTGGCTTTGAGTATCAAGCTAATCAAGTGCGACTGAACAGCAGCCCAATGTGATGATTGTCTTGAACAGACAGAAGAGGCGGCTAGTTTTTGATGAGCAAACACTGTTGCCATCATAAATACCACTGTGAATGATGTTTCACTTGTGTTTTCATCAGAATATTTATGGGAAGCAAGGACATTGAATGAATTAAACCATTATTTCAGAGAAGAGGTCAGCTCTCAGCAGCAGTATGGGATTATGTGGGGAAGGAGTCAAGATTGAGGTGTAAAGAGATTGTTGGATGAACAGCATTAGCATTTTACTAATATCAGCCCTTGCTACTTCATTGTGTACATATTACTGTGTTTGCTTTGGTAAAGCTTTAATACAGTTTAATGTCCAGTTCCTTTTACACAACTTAAAATAGGCCATTTTGACTAGCATAACTTGTTAGTACTTTTTGTGCTTCACCTATTATACATCACCTTAGGTTATGACATCTTTGCGTAGCAGGTGTTGGATATTTGATCTCCTTTGCAAGAAAGCTGAGTGGCTCCAAATGTGGCATTCCTGCTCTGCATAACTTCTGACAGTCAGGGCATCGAGAAGTGTGTGGATTCACATGCCTGGCTCCAATATATTTGCTTAGTACAGTCTGTTTCACACTTGGGAAAAATCTCATGGTATCGCGATGCGACCAGTGCTGCACTTGCATGCTGGCAGCAGCTCGCGCGTGCACAGGCGCTTGAGGAGCGTGGTGTTGAACCGCATCGTCTGCGATGGCGGTGAATGCTGGCCACATTGTTGGGCAGCCTGTTGCACTCATCGTTGCTACAAAAACTAGGCTGATATTCTGAACTAAACATTGTGCGATGCCAACCTATCAGTCTTCATAGGCGATTATGGGGTTCTGGAAACAGTGTTTGACATCATACGTTCTTTGCTCATCTGAAACGCAGAGGCACTGAGTGCATTCTTGCATATTTGTTCTTTTGTGTGTGCACTGCAGTGCAGTAGACTACAACGGGGAAGACCATAATGAGCACTTAGCATGTGTGGTATTTATTTCACACTAAGAAAAAAGGAAGCATTCTATAGCCACTGCCAGGCATCTATGCTAGGTCAACATAATAAGAGAAATGAGAAAGAGTTCAGGAATTTTGTAGGTCAAGATAATCACCTGAATGTGCTTCTTCTTGATAGCATTTCATTACATGAGGCAGCACTCACTCACTGGCGCTGAAATGCACGTGTGAAGCTTCCAACTACACTTCATACCCCGTAATGTCCCCAGCGGCACTGATGACAGGGCCAAATTGGATGGCAGTGACGGGATGAAATGCCAACACATGTTGGCATTGCTGATAACGTGTTTCAATTGTTCAGCAATATGCCCCTCAAGCGTCTGCGCAAGCGCCAGCTGCTTCTGGCGCATGAATGCCGCGCTGGCTACATCATGGCTGCATCGTGATGACATGTGCTAAGAAATTTCCCTAAAGTCTGGAACAGGCTGAACATGTGATGTATGCTGCATTGGTCATAACTTTGCTCATATAAACACTTCTGCTGGTGAGGAGACTTTTTCACGACTGTGATGCATCAATGCTCTGCTAGGAGCCTACAACCCACAATTTTAGGTAGGAACTTAGGACTACTAGGTTTGTTGAATGAGGTTTGGGGTGTTACATGAGAAATCAAGGCCATCCACTCATGCGGAGACCACATAAGTGGATTTGGTTACCTCGTCCGTGCCTGCGTGTGCTGGTGTCTACAGAATTTCTACAATGATTTCACAGTCTTGCAATCTATTTCACTTTTTTTTTATTAATATCACTGGTCAACCCATATTCACAATTGTGGGTGCTGTAAATTGGGCAACCACTTAATATGAATCCGTCACTAGTGAAAGCTATTTCAAGGACTCTCGTGTACAATGTTTTCTGTGTCTATTGGAATAGTGTTGACAGCTCCCCATACGGCAAACGGCTCTGCATGTAAGGGTGCACCATCGCAAATTTAGAAAGTGTGATAGCCAAATGGCAAGGTTGCCAAAAGACTACGAAATGTAACAGTGTTAACAATCACTAGAATTGTCTAAATATTGCTGTCATAAATATTACATGCATATTATGTCACTGCTATGTATAAAATCATTTTTGCAAACACTAGGTAGGAATGACGAAATGGATGTACTTTAAATATACCAATTTCTGCGGTTGAGAAGCTGTAAACAAGCTTATCTATTCAGATGCATAAAGTAGAAGCTCAAGCATTTTCTTTTACAAGAGGGACCATTGCCAAAAGATGATACTTTTAGCCCTATTTTATGATATGTCATGTAAATGTGCTCCTGGTAGGCAGTCCTTAGTCCAAAGACAATTGCAATGTTTCTTTCTGACAGTAAGCCTGTACTTGTTGCTTATCAGAGGCGCTGACCTCAGATAAGCGACAAGTTGCTGTGTCTCGCATTCAACTTAGTGATGTTGACCAAATCAGGGAAATACAATCAGTTAATCATGCACACTTGCATGGTGAATGACAAACCTGTTTTGCAAAGGAATTCCTTATTTCGGATTTCTTTAAGGTTGTACCGAAACAAAGCTCCTAAAATTCTCTCCTTTTGCTTATCTACTTACGGTTAGCTAAATTTCATACAATGTCTTTTGCTCATGCATGTTTATGTCATGAACACAAGTACTAGATTATTTATTTCATACTTCAATGACCCCCTCCCCTCCAAGAGGGCTTTACATGAAGGTGTGGGCAAAGAAGATATAAAGAATAATTCTACAGCTTTTTAAAATTTGTGCGTGTTGAAATAGTCATCGATGTTTTATTGGCTTCCAAGTACCCTGTATAAAAAAATAAAAATTTGATCAAGAGGAGTTTTAATAATACAAATAATGCTGGCCGAATTTCAGTGGAAGAGAACACTAGAAGTCCATGTACTGAGCACATTGCCCTGTGAAAGTGGGCAGCAGGAGCAGAGGAGAGGTCCTCATCATCAGCTTCCCCAAAAGAGTGAGCTGGATCAGGATCAGTTGAACATCTTGCCTACGTGGTGCCCTGGTACAGAAGACCACCACCTCACCTAGAACAGTTTCCCAGATGAAGCACACCATTGGATAATTAACAGCAGCATCTTAACATCTGGTTCTCTAGTTTTGTCACCAATATGAATACGATAATAAAATTTAGCTTGCAGTAGTCATGTATCATAATGATATCATAAACTAGTTTTGGGGAATGTTATAGTATTTGAGTTAAAACACTTGATAGACTAGGCTACGATTTCCGAATTAATTGGACACATGTTTTTCAATGTTTTCCCAGAATGAATTAAAAAATACAACTTGCATCCTGCAGAGACTAAACCTGCAACCTTCGTATCAAAACATGGCAAGTTTAGTCAAAGTTGCAGGTCCAGTTCCTACCATATGCAAGTTGTGTTTTTCTTTAGTCCGCTTTACATTCTTCACATATATATATATATATAATTATTACTACAATGCACTTAGAGGAGTGCCGACAAAAAATTTTGACGGCGAGATGAGTGAGATCTATTTGTCTAGAAACACATACAACATCTACGAAATGTTAAGGGCAAATATAGCCTAAAATATGTTCAAAATCAATTCTAAAGTGCGTGCCACATGGCTGAAGGTGTGGAGACCCTTGCAACAACACCAACGCGATCAAAGCCCACGTCACAATATTGCATTGGACCCCTGACAGTGGTATAGTGGCTAAGGCATTCGGCGACTGGGTCGCAGTATAGAATCCCGGCCGCGGTGAGTGCATTATTGATGGAGGTGAAAATGCTTGAGGCCCGTGTACGTACACTCAGGCGCATGTTAAAGAACACCAGGTAGTCGAAATTTCCGGAGCCCTCCACTACAGCGTCTCTCGTAATCATACGGTGGTTTTGAGATGTGAAACACCAACGATTATCATTTATATTAAGTTTGTGTTGGCTGGTTGTTGGCACAAGCCTTCCATTCATGCTACCTGCACTTTCCTCCTCCGTGCCTGTGGCTTCACATGTGATTGCTATTAGTGCGGCACCCGCTAGCGCCTACTCTTGCATGTGTGGCTACGTCACAGTTTTGTGAGGTCACGTGGTAAGCTGTGTTTACCTTGGTACCGGAGCTGCCCCTGCCCGGCTCGGTGCTCTTTGAAACCGAAACAGGGCGTACTAAAAGATTTTCTAAATAAGTAGTCATCGCACACTCGTGCCAACGAGGTTTCCAGCTGTGATAAGTGGGTCATAAGCTACTTATTGAAAAAAAAAAGCAGCAAAATTTTTGTGTCAGCTTTCTAAAACAGTGAAGGTAATTTCTCCTGTACCTTCCTTGCTTTCATTGAGTGTTGTTTTTATTAGGGTACTTGTCATAAGTATTCTACAAGAGCTTTAAACTGTTAATGTTGTTCTCACAGATGTTCCTTTCTTTGCAACACTTTTGTAAAGTGTTGTCAGCATCCAAGTAAATTCATATAGCCTGACACCAGGTGCAATTCCGCCATGTGAGATTACATCTGTTAACAAGACAACTTGGTTGTGATAACTGTATAGAAGATATTCACATAAAGTCATCCACAAGAAGCACTAGTGCCACAGCCACCGTAATTGTGGTCACGTGCAGTCGTCATCTTAATACCACAACCAAGGTTCTTGGCCTGAGTATATTATTTTGAGTTTTGTTGCTTCATCATTTAACAAAACATTAAAGTTTCATATGTCAGATCACTGAACGACGGATATTTTGGCCAGATCTGGGCACTCACTGGTCCCACTTGGTAGATGAGCTCAGTGAATACTCTATAGGATCTTGCAGCACATTTCAAGCACTGAAGTGGCTCTGTAGCAGAATGCTCGAGTGCCCGGGTTCGATTTTGGCTTCAACCCTGCCCATTCTCATTTATTATTATTTTTATTAACCTCACCAAGGTCAAATGGATTTTCATTGCAAACATTTTTCAAGGCAAACCTTATGTGTCACAAGGGGCGCTCAAAGAGGCCCTCCAACACTTTTGAAGCACCTATTTTTTGTATGTGTTTTGCATAGACCGATGGCCGGGGATAATTTTAGCATAGGTCCAAGCACCCATATAAAATCATTTAGTATTTTAATCGTGCAATAATGTCACCTCATTGCTGCCGACCGCGTCGGCGCACAGTGGCACTAGCTAGAGCTACACGGGCGGAAATGACGACGATGAGCGCAGCCTATCACAGGACGCGTAAAGCCTCGCTTCGAACCAAAGGGCCTACTCGAGTTCTGACAAGTCGGGGAGGCTCATTTCAACCAGCCTCACCCAGCTGTTCGATGGAGTATAGAAAACGGCGTGGTCATGACACCATGTTGCCTGTTGCTACAACAACGTCATAAACACATTTGACTGAACAGGCAACAATGGTGTACGAGCTTCCTCTACGTAAAATCTTTCAACCCATGTCATTGGAGGCCCCCTGCAACGTCACAGCAGAGAGTGAAATGTGGTCATGTCACCCCGCGATATTCGAGTTGAGGGTAGGCATTTTTTTCTTGTATTTTGAATTTTTTAAAATTGAATAACTTTGTACTGCATGCCGCTCTCACTGCCGTTCTTGCTGCACTAATTTGTCTGTGCGTCAGTCTATGCAGTCCACGAGTAAAAAAATGAGGTGTTGGAAAGTGTTAGAGGACCCCTTTAAGGCTTTCATCTAAATAAACACATAATTCAAGCAACTGTTAGTGCAGCCATAAGCCAGGCACAACACATTAGCCCACGGCTTCACCACAGTCAATTAGTGAGCAGGTTTAACAGGCTGCACTTATAGATGGCATACTTTGATGTCACTGAAACCGCCGTGTTGAGACAGAAGTATGTGAAGACACATTACTTGCATTTCACATAAAAGTGGTTATGAAACGTTTTCAGAAAAGCTTTAACTGCTTATGTATTCAGAATCGTGGCCGTCCATTCACAACTATACCTCGACTAAGTTCATTTAATTGTTACATTCAATTCCCAGCTCACGTTGCTTTAGGTCGGCCAATGAAAAGTCTCTGTCATCGACAAAACACGGCGACTCAGTGACGTTTGCCGAGCCATAGTTGACGGAGGTTCGTGGCATCACATTGTCTCGATTGCAGCGCCACAAAGTAGTCACGAACGTTGTTTCCACTTTGATAAGTTGTGCGGTACTGTATGACGACACATGCGGTATGCATACTGAGGGCGAAGCCACCCAAAACACGCCACAGAACGCAACCAGCACGGAAAAAACTCAGACGCGGCACAAAGCGAGCGAAGGCAACACGTGACAGAGCATGGACGTACTTGAAAGCAGAACTAAGCAGATCACTCGCTGCACTTCCATGGTATACACAGCTGAGAGCACGAGAACTGCTGTTATTTTTTTTTGTATATTTCCTAGGTTCTTAAAGAATCTATCATTTCAGAACAAACGAAAGCTACTGCTGTGTTTATAATTTCTCTTACCATGACGTTTCACTGACATCACATGTTAAGAGTCTATGGTGGTAGGCAAGGCCCCGTGGACGTTTAGGAGACCGAAAAATTCAGAGGTGCGTGATTAATTATAGAGAAATGATTTGGAATCTGCATGTCTCATCTCTATTGAAGCAGGGTAATTTATCGCCGGGCACCTTCATTTTCGCTTCACGACCATTTTAGTGCCATCAAAACATCCCATGCAGGTTCTGTAGTTGGGCATGCAGACGTTCCGGCCACATCCTCTTCACAGTGACGCCACTCGTTCGCTATTAAAGGCTCAATCGTGGAGTGTCAATACATTCAGAAGCTGCATCTATTATGTCGCGGGCGAGCTATCTATTGGCTGACACCCTAACCACAATGAAACGTTTCCTATTAATTTTAGACCTAATGCTAGACACTTCGTTTCCAAATATGGGTTTGGTTAGGTTACACTGTATACAATTACGTGCATCAGCTGCTCGTGTTTCCCCACTTAAATCAAGCGAGGCATCTCTAGAAATGTTTCCAACTCAGTGGCACCAAAACTACGCAGCTGAACAAGGAGTACCGCCTGTAGTGAGAATAATGTTCGTCGGCAAATTTACGCTTACCATAACTGGTTCAGCTTCAAAAAATGATTACGCATTCGTCTACGATGACAGTGAAACGGAATTATGCGATATCGGCACGAAATTCCAACGTGGTGAAGCACGTTGGCCGGCACACATGCACGACAATGCAGCTGCTTTCCTACCGATGCATATTTAGCGGAACAAAACTATGAAGTAGTTTCTTACCTTACGAAGGCCGTTGCCGCCGACCTGCCCATAAATTCGGCGTGCCTCGCTCAGGAAGTACGGTAGCAATTCATCGTCCAGAAGGAAACCTTCAAGGTAGGTACAACGTTAACTAGCAAGAATCGGCGAGGAGCAGTAGCAATGAATAATCACTTTTAACAAACTGCGTGAAAGGGATGGACATAGCTTACCGTAGGCGATGAGACTCGGAGGGCTGACATCAGCGGTCGTCGTTCACAGTTGCTTTAATATTTTAGCCGACAGAAACACGTAACACATTGCCACAACAGCGCGAAATTTCACCACTCGCATGGTGGAAGGAAAAGGAACCTACTCGTCCGTGACCGCCATACAACCATTTCCCGCGCGGCGTCCTCAAAAAGCCGGGACTCCGAGCTCGACGTTAGATGCTTTCAAAAAAATATAAAAAAATAGAGGATAAAAAGCAAACGCTTCCTCCGTGCAACGCAACGTCACTTTCGGCAAAAACATTAGGTTCGTTCGATTCACCTGCACCAGTCGGAATCGGTTCACGGCTGTGCACACGAAGTTCAGAAATTGTGCAGCGCCAGTTCAGCGATGCAGGCACAGCACGACACCGAAGCGAATGATGATGTGCCGACAATGTGCAGGGCTTATTTCTGCTCGCTTAATATACATGTTCAGCTAACACTTATCGATGGTGAACTGCACATGCGGACAGTTTATGAGGCGCAAGAACCTTGGCAAACCCCCACGTTAGTAGAGGCGGGTGCGGCCTGCGTCGTCTGCTCAGCTGCACGTGCGGCTGCATTAAGCCAGCACCATTGGCGTAGGAGATGAAGAAAAATCATGAACCAGTGCTGCACCTCTTCTGCACCTTTAGAAACAAATGACAGGGTTCAGAGCTTTTCAGTGCTGCACCGTTGAAACGAATGGCAAGGTGCAGCACCTCATGAACTGGTTGACGTGATGCAGGCGAATCGAACGAACCCATTTTTTTCTGTTTTTTGTTTTTTTAATCTTGCGCATGCGCAGAGATTACGAAGCACTTGGATTCGACGTTCACGTTTGCATCCACGCTTGCTCCGGCGAGGCCGGCGAACCTTTTTTGTTTGGACCAATCCCGTTGCAGGATTTTAAAATTGTCGTACAGAGGGAGCAGTTGTCTGCGGTCAAAGCAAACCGCTCTCGGTCTGGATGTGGCGTTCCACAACTGGAGTGGTATTAACAGCGCTTGCTGTGTGCGGGTAATTCTGCTTCGTGCATTTCCCCGAGCTCTGCGGCGGACACTTCGAGCACTTTTTCATCATGTCTACACCGTGGTCGACACCTTAACAGAATACCAAGTGGCGTGACGTGCCAAGAGAACTTAACGTGTCATGCGTGGTCAACGGTTCATGTGTAAGAGGCCAAATTTTTGTGTAGGATTACCGTCCGATTTCCGGGACTAACGACGATGGCCAAAGCTACAAAGCGAGCATGGAAACTTCGTAAGTCATCTTTTGTTAACTCTACGTCTTAAGCAAAATGCAAGCTTTGCCTGCTAGTGCAGCATATTTGACGAAATATTTTGTAAATATGCGACGGTACCATTCATTGATTTGGTGTGCTCGAAGGGATCGGTGACCATCGCTCACTGCATACGTATTATTACGTTTCTGTCGTTATGATGCGTAACGGCACTTTTTTTTTTTGAGAAGCACCAGTTACGTGAAATGTTTTTAAATACTCGCGAATGTGATTCAGCGCCGTAACTCGCTAGGTCTTTGCGCCTGCTGAAATCCCCCCCAAAAAAGACTTTGCGATCTAGTGCGTGCGTGCTGCATTTGTTATACCTGAGAGATGACCGTTGCGCAGGACAACTGCTTTAGTGAGTAGTTCGTAATGCAACGGGAGCACGAACTTCGTTTGATGCCGCGTTTAACTGCGGTACGTGCTTCCGTTGGAATTTGTAGTTTTGGTGCAGGAATTATAAATTTCCGCGCTTAGAGACAAATGTGATAATCTGAATATTAAAGCCGGACAGAAGCTTTGTGGGTGGGCAGATCGCTTTCTCTGAGAAAATTGTTTGGACTTGCGACAGAAATAAAGTAACAAGAAGTAGCGCGGTTGCACTGCAGGCGTCTTTCGCTTTCCCCCCGCACATTTTATGGACGGAGAGTGATTATCACTTTGCACTGATTAGTGGTTAATCCCTCTTTTGTCTAATCACAAACATGGGGCTTAGTTTGAAGGAAGTGCTCCTTAGGCGTACGATTTCCGACTTTTGCCTGAAATCGAAGGTATGGGCATTTTCGTTGCTCTGCTGGCTCATGAGCTCTAGTTCTGAAGGCGTAAAATGCTCGAAGGAAAACATTGAACTGGTGCTTACTGATCAGTAATGTTCATGTACCAGGTGAATCCACATGCCCACCTTATGATTTTGATGCTTGGGAAGGCATGTACCTGTTGGGTGTGTTAGTTCACCGCATTATTCGTTCGTTTGCATGAAGACAGCACTAACTAAAACGTGCTAGGTATTCATAATTTCCGCCAAATTGCCTGCCGTGCGGGCTCCGATATATCTGACAACAGAAGTACAACGCTCACTTGAGCTAGTCTAGCTGAGTGCCGATCGAGCACGACGAAGGGTGCTTGAAAATGACTGCAATCAAGGTGCGTTGGTGTCGTCCTTGAGCGCCTCAATGCATAACTCACTTCAGTGCGGTCGTGAGTTGCCGCCGCCTGGAACATTGGTTGCGCTCTGGTTGTGGCTTGCACGTTGTATTTGGTCGGTTACCAACAGTGACCACTGCAGCGGTGTCGCTTTCCTCGTGCAAGTTTAATCGCTCTCTTCCCTGTAGCGCATGCATGCCGGCCTTGTCGTTTGTATAGTTCATATTGCGCTTGTTCAGGGGCGTTTTCCCGGGGCAAGGGGGCAGCAGGGTATGTTTGTGCACGTGTTTGTATCTGCGTGCCAAACTCAAATTTGAATATCTGGACCCCCCCCCCCCCCGGCTACTACACCAGTGGACTTGCGCCGCAATTAGCTCTCCTGCGCGTGATTTCGCCGTTAATCGTTTGTGTCGCGTTTCGCAATCTTGGTAGCGGAAGTATACCTATCAGTTGCGAAATTGGCCATCTTTCCATTATCGGTTCGTCTTTGTCGAGCGAGCTACAGCCTGGTTTTTATGCTGCATTCATAATCGGCTGGACAGAATATTTTGCTTCTTGGGTTTTCATTGGAATCTTAGCGGGAAGTGTACGGCGTGCTTAATCGGCATGCGGTGCCTTCATATTTTGCCCGGCGACGATCTGTTGCGAACTCGAGCAGAAGGTGCGGACTAATTTGAGAGTACTCGGAATGTGTCAGTTCGGGCAGCACTTACCGGATAAATTCCTCGCGCTCTTTTTTTCCTTTTTGTTGCAGTCATTCAGACTTAAGGGTTTAAGCTAATGGAATCCAGTATCTCGTTCAGTCTTTTAGCGATCATCGTTCGCAAAATAGCTTTGTAAAGAAGCGCAATGATTAAAAAATATAAAAAATCGCCTGAGTTCTGGTTGGCGAATGCACACCGAGTTTACAGGGTTCCACGGGGTGAGTTAAGGCTGTCTTTTACAAGCTAAAGATCGCACATTTGCATTGTGAGTGAACAAATGGAATTCGCTCTTTGCGTTGAACCCATCTGCAAATTTATTACTATAGGACAGCCAACCGTATAAGCACGCTCACGAACAAGCGCACACGCAATTCAAATATTTTAACTAAAAAAAAAAAAACGTTGGTGGTAAAGTAAGTTAGTCAACAGAACCATTATGCAGTCTGTACTGCAATTTAATACGTATGTGTGCGATGATCGGTCATTAGGCATCAGCATGATTGCTAGCTGTGTACGGCAACCTACAGAAATGTTTACTTGTCTTGTGATGAAGTATATTGAGTCGATTGTGTGCTGAATAAACACTTACCTGGGGAACCGTGATTCGATTTGTTTTTTTGCTGCATTGAACCGGTTGAATCTTGATACACCAAAGTATCTGGGGTCTATACGTGCGAAAATGTGTGACGCTTGTCATAGTGGGAAAGACTCGCGAATTTCGACCGTCTGGTGTTCTTTGACGTGCACCGACATCGCACAGTACTCGGACCTTCAGTGCTTTGCCGCCATCAAAATGGCGACATCCGGGATCGAACCCTCGACTTTCGGGTCAGCAGCCGATGCATATTCAGTGCGCGTACATTTTCACCAATGTCCGGGAACGCAGCAGGCCTTTTATTGTTCCCGTGCTGGACTAGAGTGTTGTCAGGCTCGCAGAGCGCATGTTGCTCTGACCCGTTTGGGACCTCGGATAACTGAATGCGCCACGCTTGCAGTGATTCAAGGTTTCGTGATTCTATCAATAAAATTGGTGACCTCTGGATGGTGGCGAATTTTAGGCGATTTCCGACTTACATTCTATGCTCATTGTATAATGCCCAACTAATGAGTGGCAGTTTTTCTGTTTTGTACTCACTAGCTGGAGGCGCACCGAGGCGGTGGTGTTAGACTAAGTGCTTTAGGTGTTTTAAGCTTCTCTGAAGTTTCGCTTCTGCAGTGACGACGGGCAGGCAGCGTGTTCTGACCACAGCTCCAACGCTTGTCGACTTCGTCACTGCTGCAGCTCCCTTTAATTCGATATTTAGTGTTTGTTATTAAAATACTTTTGGAGCAGACCAAGGAGTCTGCTTCTTTTGGCAGCCTTGAGAAACTGCACCTACGCGAATGTGTAGCTTGACTATAGTGGCTAGAAAGCTATAGCTTGACCGCACAGAAAGCGTGGTGTGGTCATTGCGAAGGTTATACACTTCTGTTCTTTTGTTATTAACGACTATGACACGTATGATTGCAATGAAACTTGAATCTATCTGAAGTAAGCCCTCTCTTGTGTAGCGACTGCTTCACTCTGTATTCGCTTCAAATGAAACCGATTCCGCCACAAGCTATTGGTATGAGGCATTCCGCGATGCTACTGGTGTATGCGCTTTCTCAACGCACATTACCCCGCCGTGGTGGTATAGTGGCTAAGGTACTCGGCTGCTGACCCGCCTGTCGCGGGATCGAATCCCGGCTGCATTTCCGATGGAGCCGGAAATAATGTAGGCCCGTGTGCTCGGATTTGGGCGTAAAACCCATGGAGAATACTCAGGTGATGCACCGATATGCAAGGAATATATCGCTAGAAAATCTGTAGCTGGGTCTGTCGGTGCATACTAGAAGGGGAAAAAAAAACAGCTTGAAAGTGCATGCACAAGAAGGTGACGTATTGTGCACTCGTCTCTAAACTGTTTTTTTTTTTTGTTTCTTCATACAAGGAATGTTCATCGTTTTTTGCATTTCTACATGGTACTAAACACAGTACACAGCAACGTGACTGATGCTTGGGTGGCTTTTCTCCTCTGCTGGGACGCACAGTACGTGGCATTTGACAATATGTATTGCTACATCTCCACGTGGTTGGCAGGCCAATGTGCGAGTCGTTGAACCATACTGCCTGCGCATTGCGGCGCCATAGTTGCAGTGCGAACGCGCGCAGGAGAGGTGAGAGCGCAGCCTTTGGTGCTGCTACGTGAGTGCAGCGCTCACACACTTGTTTGTTGCTTCATGAAAAATCGGGTAAGTATTTAGAGATGCTGCAAGCAATTTGTAATGAAAGACGAAATTGCGCGCGTGCGTTTGTGTGTGTGTGTGTGAGAGAGAGAGAGAGAGAGAATGCGGCGGCTGCATTTTCGCTGGAGGCGAAAAGGCTTTAGGCCCGTGTTTGGTTGCACGTTTAAGTACCCTAGCTGGTCGAAATTTCTGGAACCCTCGCCGTCGTCGTTCATAATCATATGGTAGTTTGGAGAAGTTAAACTCCACATATCAATCAAATCAGAGAGCGAAAGAGAGAAGAACACTTTTTGTCGCTGTTAACAAAAGTAAGGGGACAGGGTGCGAAAACAATAAATGTAACTGTTTCATGAAATGGTGCACATTTGTGGCAATAACGCTTTGACTTAATCGGTATCTTTCTTGAAAGTATAAAGCATTGTAATTATTCATTCTAATAGTACAGGAAGGATGTTTGTAGTTGTAACGTCGCGTCTGATTTTTGTAGGGTGTTTTGATGGGAGATGTGACCATTATGGGAAGTGTTGCGAGTCGCCCAAAATGTATGGGACTCATTGTTGTATGAGTGGACTTGGTCAAGGTGGAAGGCTCACTAGTGCTTTATCACTATATTCTGTACCTGGATATTATATGTTGGTTAATTGATATTAGAACCAAGATGAGTGGCGCGAAGGGCCATATTGTCTACAAATATGTGAGCAAGTTGGATTTTAAAAAATGGGGGACCCTTAAGCTCCGCTTTTAATAGTTGAACGTGATAGCGGTATCCTGTCCCTCAACTAGTTAGTGCACACTTTTCATTGTGTATTACTCGAGATGCTTAAGTTGTGGGACTCTCCTATTCAGGCGGGAGAGACACTCGAGGTGCCGACCAGTGCGGACGCGCGAAGATCGGCTCCTGCTTTCAAGAATGCTTTCCTGTGGTATTCATGAATTTGTCGCCGAGTTTTCAGTTCTATCGTGTGCCTAAGTTTTCAAGAAATCAGCAGTTACCACCTTTGTGCTGGTGAGCGGACTTTTAAACCATTTTTGGGGCATTTTTACACGGCAACGCCACCGGGGGATTTAAGCCTAACAACCAAGGAGGCGATTGTCGCCGATGCGCCGACCCGGCGCCAACATGACTCAACGCTCTGCGCGTTCCAGAACCTGCAACTGAGAATGGAATACCAAGTAGATGGAGAGGACATCTCTCCAGAGGATTGCACGGAAGACATGGGTTGGAAGGAAGCCGGAACGAGACGCTCAAGGAATAAGCAAGCCGCGGTTAGTGTTCCTGCTGGCAAGGGTTCGACCAGGGCTGGCGTTGCGGGAGACGCTCGAGCCAGTCGTAGTCGGTATGATACCAAGCATACAATCGTGCGAGCTGGATGCATGCCGCCACTACCCAAGGACTTCTGCAAAATTGTGCTACGACCACGTGGAGGATTAAATATCTCGAGAATTGGCACTGGAGCCGTGGCAGACGCGATAGTACTGGCGGCCGGCATCAAAGAGGAGGAGGCCATGCAGGACATCATCTGTTCCAACTTGCAGCAGAACATTATAGTGGCAAGCACTTCGGACCAAGACAGAGCTTCAAGATACCTCAAGGTCAAGCAAATTGACATTGGAGGCAAAGTTTTCGAGGTTAGCGCGTACGCCACAACACCCCACGATACTTGTAAAGCAGTGATTCGTGGGATCCCCGTAAGCGATACTCAAGACATTTTGACCCGAAAGATTGTGAATGCGAACAACCCGCTCGCGCTGCAGGCCAAGAGAATTAAGGACACCGGGACAATCATCATAGTGTTCGAAGGACACAAAGTGCCCAGATTCGTGAGATATGGACCTTCACTTTTGCTGTGCTCCCTTTACCGCCAGAACATCGATATTTGTTACGTCTGTGGAAAGTTGGGACATCGGTCTGACGTCTGTCCGAACCCAGCTGAAACCATCTGCACAGGCTGTGAGATCAAGAACCCAGATAGCCTGCACCAGTGCAATCCAAGATGCAGGCTGTGTGACGGTCACCATCCCACGGCAGACAAAGAGTGCAAGAACAGGTTCCTAGTGCCATACATCGTCAGACGCAGACGTTGGGAAAGATCGCGAGCAGCCGCAGAAGCCCGGGATGCATCAATCACATCTAGTCCAGACATCAACGACAAGCAGCTTATTCCAGCCTACGGGACCTAGAGCATCCAGACTACTCAAGAACAGGAAAGGCGGCCCCACTCCAGGGGGAGGTGGCGTTCCAGAAGAGGTTCTAGACCCAAGCCCCGCTCCCAATCACAAGGGCGCTCGAGTTCTGAAGGTCACCATCAGGGTCGGGATCAGCCTGGGCGGCACCCAAATGGCCAGCTGCCTGGCGTTTAGTTTGAGATCACGGCTTCACACCCGGGGAGGACGCCTGCAGTTACATAGAAAGGCAGCTGGGCTGAGCGAGTGCGCAACGGCGTGGCAGAGGTGATGACAGGTAAGCTGCCGGAGCATGATAGAATTGCACAGCTAAAGCAAGAAAACGCGAGACTTACAAAATTGAATGAGAGGCTATCAGCTGAGTTAAAGAAATTCTTCTCACTAAGCTAACCAGCGCGCAGTCTTCACAGCCAATGCCTCAGCCAGTTGATGTCCCTGTGGCTGAAAACATGGGGGACTCGAGAACCACAAAAAAGAGGGCAGTCATGGCAGAACACGTGGAAGTCAACCAAACGACCATGTCAGATATGAAAGAGGTCTTTGACACGCTCAGCAAAGTAGTAGCCAATCTTAGCGAGCAGATGGGTAGGCTACAGTCAAGCGTGGCGGCACTCGAAGAGCATATGACTGCGCATTACAAAAGTCGAAGCATATCTGCACAACACAGCAAGGCCTCCTCATGCACCAAACTCACCTCTTCGGCCACCAATACTAGTGGTACCAAACCTGTCGACAGGTGCAGCATCAGGCTCTGGCGGCCCATGTAATAACCATGATGGCAGTGCTACGTGAAGCATTTCGTATCTGGCAATGGAACTGTAGAGGTTACCTTAAAAAGAAGGCAACCCTACAGCAGTACATTAGGAGCAGCCAAGAAAAGCCTCATATTATATTATTGCAAGAGACCCTTTCACCGCAAGCAACGTTGCCTGGATTCCGGCCTGTAATAGGGAATACTGAAGGGAGGGGAGTCTGCACCTTCGTATGCAACAAACTAACGCACGTAACCCACGACCTCAAGATAGAAGCAGGCCGGTTGGAACACGTCATGGTAGAGATCGTGCCAGGTACCAGCAACCGTCCGAGCATTTTCATTCCTAATATATACAGCAGTCCAAAGGAACAAAAGCAAGGGTTCAAGACGGTTCTAAAGAAAGCTGTTAATATCGCCGGGGAATGTCCACTCGTCATAGCAGGTGATTTCAACGCCCCTCATCATACATGGGGTTACAAGTACAACACTGGTAAAGGAAATCGACTTTGGCAAAGTGCCGGTGAACTTGATCTCACCCTAATCACAGACCCCAGCCTACCAACAAGGCTTGGTACATCTTGCTGCAGGGATTCCACCCCTGACCTTACATTTGTACGGAACATCAAGAAGGCCCAGTGGATGAACCTTGCTGTAGACCTAGGGAGTGACCACTGCATTCTTGCCACTACCTTCTCCGTGGAGCATAAAAAGCATAGAGAATTCCACTTCACAGACTGGGATAAGTTCAGGAAGATAAGGATGGAAAGGGAACAAGATGGCCACAGACAAGGCTTAGAGCAGTGGGTCAAACAGATTAAAGATGACATCAAATCTGTCTCCTCCATCATTACCACAGATTTTCCGGTTGAAAGAATGGATAGCCGGCTCGCTCATCTTCTTGAGGCAAAGCAAGCACTACTGAACCGTTGGAAGGGTCAGCGCCTGAACCGAAGACTGAGGAAGAAGATAGCTGAGGTAAACAGATCAGTCGAGGAACATTGTCGCGCACTATCCAGGCAGCAATGGGACGAAATCTGCAACTCTGTCGATGGTCAGATGCGCAATGACAAGATATGGAATATGTTAAAGCATCTCCTCAACGAAAACACCACCAAAACAAATCAAAAGCATGTTATCGCTCGAATTTTGCACAAAGAGATAGGGCGCACTACAGAACAGCAAGTTGTGCAGCGGCTCGTGCATAAGTACCTCCCAATCAAAAGAGGATTGGCACCACCAAGTAGACAGTACCAGGGCAGGCCCAATCCAGGTCTTGAGGACGACTTTAACATCGAGGAGATCAGAAGAGCCTTGCATGATCTCAACGGCAGGTCGGCCCCTGACCCGAACGGTATATCAAACAAGGCCCTTCGTAACCTTGATGATGATTCAATTGAAAACCTGAAGGATATGATCAATGCTGCATGGAAAGAAGGCAGGGTGCCAGAGCAGTGGAAGCTGGCCAGGACGATCCTTATTCCTAAGCCAGGAAAGCCCCCTAACTTGGACAACATGAGGCCAATGTTCTTGACATCATGTATCGGCAAGGTTGCAGAACATGTCATACTGCACAGGATAAACAAGTACTTGGAAGATAACGACATATATACACACAATATGGTTGGATTCAGGGCAGGGCTATCCACACAAGATGCATTGAAGCTTATCAAACACCAGGTCATCGACAACAAAACGAGAGACGTGAGAGCCATTCTGTGCCTAGATCTAGAAAAAGCGTTTGACAACATCCACCACTCATTCATACTTGAAGCAATTTCCAAGCTTGGTCTGGGGAAAGCCTTCTATGACTACGTATGGTCCTTTCTTACAGATCGGAAAGCCGTGATGAAGATTGCAGATATCGAGACTGCAGCAATCGAACTAGAAGCAAGGGGCAGTGATTTCACCAATGCTGTTCAACATTGCCATGATTGGACTGTCAAAGAAATTATCGAGCATTGAAGGATTGAAGCACAGCATCAACGCAGATGACATTACCATCTGGTGCACAGGTGGAAGCGAGGGGCAGATTGAGAGCGCCCTGCAAGAGGCGATTGACACCGTAGAAGAGTACCTTCGTCCTTCTGGGCTCAAGTGCTCCTTGAGTAAGTCAGAACTTTTACTGTATCGTACTGCACGCCAAGGACCGAAGCCCAGAGGATGGAAGCCGTTAAACCAGAGACATCCACCTCCGTACCAATCAAGGGGATTCCATCCAGAGGTTCGACTCCATCAAAGTCCTGGGCATGCTGATAAAGTCTACCGGCGCCAACAGCAAATCTATAGCCAAGTTAACTTGGAAAACAGACAGTGCGGTGCACCTCGATACGCAGAGTGGCCAACAAAAGAAATGGGATCAAAGAAGACAACCTCATCAGGTTGATGCATGCGTTTGTTCTAAGCCACTTCACGTACGAGGCAGCAATGCACAACTGGTCAAGAGCAGAGTCCGAGACACTGAATGTGCTCCTCAGGAAAGTTATCAAGAAGGTCGTGGGCCTACCCATACATACCAGCACCGAGCGTCTGCTTGAGCTTGGCATTCACAACACGCTCGAAGAAATAGCAGAAGCCCAAGAGAGAGCACAGTTTGCAAGGTTATCTGCAACAAGGTCGGGGAGAATGATCCTGCAGGAGCTGGGCCAACACCCAATGGCAATCAGGCACAATTACAATGATATCCCCGACAACATCAGGGAGAATATCACTGTGTCTCCTATACCAAGAAACATGCATCCAGAACACAACGTCGGAAGAAGAGTAGCGAGAGCCAGGACTATACTTCGTCAAGTCTCAAACGAGGAACGAGGCATCGTATTTGTTGACGCGGCTTCCTACGCCAATGGGAAAGCGTTTGTGGCAGTGGTGGTCGATGGGGCTGGCCATGTCGTCAACTCAGCGACGGTCAGGACGAAAGACCCAATCATTGCGGAACAGGCGGCCATCGCCTTAGCATTCAAGGTGGATAACATTGAAGTCGTCTACAGTGATTCCATGACAGCACTACGGGCGTTCGCCAAGGGGACGGTCTCTGAACAAACGCTGAGAATACTGCAAGGCAAGAACATAACGCATCATCTTCTGAGTTGGTTGCCAGCTCACCTTGGGCAAATCAACGATTCCCCTCCCAATCTCAATGAAGCAGCACACGAGGCGGTGCGAGAACTCTCCAACCGCGCCTCCCCGGGGATGCGTTCTACCGGTGAAGAGGATAACCGGGGAATTTTTACAACATATAATGAGCTCACTAAACATTTCTACCTGTCTAGAAGGATTTTCCCTCCACCTCACAAAAATCTAACCCGGCCCCAAGCACTTACATTAAGGCTTTTGCAAACGCGGATGTACCCTACTTTGAAAATGTTACACATCATGTACCCTGACCTACACCCAAGTAATCTTTGTCCACATTGTGGGGAAATAGCTTCATTAGAACACAGGCTCTGGCAGTGCACCAAATTCGCTCATTTATCGCGCATCACCTCTGCCAGATGGGAGGCGGCAATCCGCAGCTCGTCCTTGGCAGATCAGCTCTGGGCTGTCCACCAAGCCCGCGAGGCGGCTGAGGAGCTTGGCATCTCAGTCCCCACGTGGGAGCTGCCCGCAACGCAGTGATCTGTGTTTTGGAGGACCAAATAAAAGTTTATCCAATCCAATCCAAGTTGTGGATTACTACAACGTAATTGATAAAGTTGAAATTGGCTTGCGTCAGTGAAGCTTTCGCATAGGGCGGCGTTCTGTGTAATGGGTAGCATGCTTTGAACCACCAGCAGTTATGCGCGTGATGCTTTTTTTTTTTTTTTGAGCTTGCTATGCACCCACTATGTCGTGTTAAGGGAACGCGCAGTAAGGTGAGTGCCTTTTGTAATTGCTGGCTTTCAACTACGATGCACGCTAGTACCTAGCAATACTATACTGCAATAAGTACATGGTGTATTGTGAAGGCCATAAACAGGACGCGTGTGTTTGTAAAGCATGGACGTTACTTTCACTGCGTTTCCAAGCAGAGGAAGTTTTTTGATCTCTATTTCTAAGCAGACGTGTGGCTGTGTGGTAGAACGCCTGCTTGCCGTGCAAGCAACCTGGGTTCGATTCTCGCTCGGACCCGGAAATTTTCATTACTTACTTTGTTTGCATCTTTCTCGCTTTTTCGGTCGCATACAAGATGGGGATATTTCGCTCGCAAGCAACGACACCGATGCCGGAATTTCTGCGAAACAAGCTCTATAACGCTGTCGCGTTATTTAAAAAAATAGAAGAAAAAGACAGTGCTATAGCTCAGGTGCTCTTACCTTTCTTGTTGCGGGTTTGATTCCTGGGCACGATGGCCGCATTCCTTATTTTTATAATCTAAATCCGATTCTGCTATGGGAACCGAATGCCCCGTTTATATTTACATCTATAGGCGCAAGTTGAAGAACCCCAGGTGGTCGAAATTATTCCGGAGTCCGCCCATTATACGCTGTGCCTTACAAATTTATCGTGGTTTTGGCACGCAAAACCGCAGCAGTTGTTTTTTTTTTTACCCTGTCATACATAATTTATATATAAAGCCGATTCTCCTTCTTTTATGTGTTTTGTTTAATTGGTATGGTCTTGAGGGGCGTGTTGACTGGTTTGCACCTCGGGCGGCATGCATCAAGCTAGCTGGCCTGACAGCGGTGGACATTCACAAAGACGTACTTTGTTGCGAACCGTATACCACATCCTCGTTGGAAATCTGATCGTCGTTTTTTGGCACCGCTTGCCTCATCGTCTCTGACGTAACGTTAAGCCTGTTTCGGCTGCTCACTGTAGCGGTGCTTCGTCACTCTCGTATTGTGTGGTGGGCGAGAAGCGGCCGTGTTTGTCGCGTCGGTGTTGCAGCGCCGCCCCCTGCAACTCGATCGTGGAGCTCTCGTTGCAGTGGGGGCCTGCTTTGCGATTGTGGCGGCGGGCACCACAGCCGCTGCTTGCGTGGATGCTGCAGACCTTGCCGGCGCCTTGTGCGAATCGTGGCGTGTGTTGCGGGCTCCGCCGCGGCCGTGTGGGTGGCCAGTGTGTCCTCAACTGAAACGCCCGCCGCCGCGTCTCTGGACACGGCGAGAACTGATCGTTATCGAAGTGCAGGAGTTAGTTGGGAACCAATAATTGACCTGTAAGCCCGTGTGCTCAGACTTGGGTGCACGTTAAAGAACCCCAGGGGGTCGAGATTTCCGGAGCCCTCCACTACGGCGTCTCTCATAATCATATGGTGGTTTGGGGACGTTAAAAATAGCTGACCTCCCGAAGCTTGTCGAGGATAATTAGAGATTTTGTAGGAACTTGAAAAAAAAATATTCTACTCTCACTGCTTTGTGTGTGGATGTTTTGGTGTTGCACATGTACAGCGCCGACGGTTCTGCTGTTCATATTACTTTGAGAAAAAAGCTTGACAATGCACTTGTGTCTACTTCCAAAACTTACTTTCATGTACAATATAGCTCTAATTATTGCATGCTGGAAGGCTATAGTTTGGGCATTGTTTCATAACAAAATGATTTGTTACTGTGGCCCCTCGTCCTAGGACCAATGGGGTATTGTCACTCGACGGAGAGAGTCGCGCCTTTTGTAGGTGGATAGCGAAACAGCGCGTCGTGTACGGTACTCCTGGTTCGAGGCTTATCCCTTCGCTGCTTCAAGGTGCCTACTGCGCACTGTAATCGTGGAGGAAACCCGTGCAATTCTGTGACGCTTTTGCTGCCGCTAGTTCCAATTGTTTTCTTCATTTTTTTTCTAAATAGATAGATTATATATTTCAAAGAACGATGGGCAAAGACAAGGAACGTTGAGAGATAGATTTCGAGCACAATGTGCGGTTATGCTTTGAAACACGCAGTAATCTTTTGCAGAATCACCTCGATTGAGTATTTTGAGCGCATGTTCATACCGAAACCACTTCAAAATCACTCGCACATATGGGCACATGCTCTCACAATATATGAACGATGCCTACATATACGTGCATTTTGCGTGATGTGTCAATATAGTGTATTTCTATTGCATAATCTGCATCGTTAACTGTCTGTCAAATGTGTGGAAACGGGTGAGCGCGTAAAAGGCCAACAAAACAAAAGGGCCACTCAAATAATGGGATCGTGGGACTTGAAAAGATTGAAGTCTCTTTTTGAAGCAACCAGTAGCTTCGTATGGCGTCTCTGTTATACTTGCAAGCATGAAGTGCCTACAGGTTGTATTACACTCTGACTCATAGCCTTAAAGGCTACGTTACACAACTTGATGCTGAGTGCGAAGAATTTCGTATTTATTGAAAGAGAATGATACCTCATGTAAAGGGATATTGAGAGGCGGAAAAACAAAAAGCCAGAAAACTGCGAGCGCGTTTCATTTGTAGCGTTTGAAACACTTTACCACGCTCATTCGCTATATCGAACCCGGAGTGGTATCTTTGCAAGGCAAAAGTAAATAAATCATTTTACGGGTACGTCACCAACTTCAAAACAAATGAACGGAGTTTTCAGGATCCTGTGATGTGCACCTCGTAGTGATTGCTTTAGAGTGCCTTGCTGCATAGCACTCTAAAGTATAATGCAGCAGTATGTAAGAAAAGGGCACCACGAGTGCAAGGTGGAACACGCGAAAAGCGCCGGCACTGGCGAGAATGCCTGCGCGGCGTCTCGAACCGGAAGTCGGTGCAGACGGGCGCCGTAGCCCACAATCCATTGCTTGAGCCACGATTTTGCTATCCACCTATTCTAGGGTGAAAAGGCGTGTGTCGGACGCTGGTTCTAAGGTTGCCGCGCGTCGGCGCGTGTCTTTATGACGCGGCTTCGAGCCCTCTCCCAGTATTTACAGAGAGAGTGGGCCGCTTCGCGTAGGCACGCACCCTTTCCCTATAGAGAGTGAGGGTGCGCGCCCTCTCTCCGAATGAGAGAGGATGTGCTGCAACGTGTGCGTGTGGTCAGGGTCCAGTCGGGACGTTTGTCGCTGTGTTTGTCGGGAAACATTTTGTCTTGTTTGCAAGTGTGGACGTATTTTAAAGAATACCGTGCCTTGCAAATATTTTATTTTCCAAAGAAGGAATACGAAGATTTTCTGACATCCGTAGCGAACTTGAAACACCATGACGTATACCTGTGCATCTAAGAAACCCTGAGCGTTGGTTTCTACCGCGTTTTCGCACCGATTATAAGTTGAAATACATCAAACACAATTTGCCGAAAACTTTAAATACTCATGTTCACGATGCTAAATTATCTCGCAAGGAATTCATGTTGCGTTTTGTTAACATGTAAGCGTGTATACGTGGTATATTCATGTGTAATGATGTATATGAAATGATCATGATTGTTTCGTTATTTGTGAAAGCATGTCTGGCGTTGGATGCTGTTGTAAAGCGTGCATCTGAGTATCAAATTAATGTTTGTATTAGTTTTGTACCAAAATGGTCACTGTTTCCCGCAGGTCGCGGGTTCAAATCCCGGCTGCGGCGGCTGAATTTCCGATGGAGGCGGAAATGTTGTAGGCCCGTGTGCTCAGACTTGGGTGCACGTTAAAGAACCCCAGGTGGTCGAAATTTCCGGAGCTCTCCACTACGGCGTCTGTCATAATCATATGGTGGTTTTGGGATGTTAAACCCCACAAATCAATCAATGGTCACTGTTCTCGCGGTGTCATGTACAACGCTTCCTTGGCCCAATCAAGCTGCGGACGGCAGCTTTTACCCCGGAGGACGTTTCTAGTTTGCGCTAGAAGAAAAAAAAAAGAATAGGTTAGGCGTAAACTCGCAAAGCCTCATGGGATGCACACGGTCTGCACTGGCTTCCGGTTTGACCGGCTCTCCGTTTGCCGTTTCGGTCCTATCGGTGTCGATCGCTTTCTTCATGGCAACCCAGCGTGTATGCTGCGAATTGCTAGCGCACGTTGGCACGGCCGAACCTATAAATGACCACGAAAGGAAGCATGTGATGTCATTGCGAAATAATATTCTCAGTTGAAGTGGCAAACAAAGGACTGTACGTGCTATCACGATTCTGTGTTTGTTTCGCATAATAAGTGGCTTGGCCTTAGTTGTCAGGTCTTTCAAATAATTTTACTTGCATATTAACACAGATTGCCCACTAACGTGCTTATTTGTACTTGTCTCCTTCTGTTGGGGCGCTCAGCTGTTTTTGAATTCGTAGTTGCACCGCTCTGTCGCCGTCTCAGATTGTTGCCCAAACAGTATACATAGAGCTTGTATCAATGTGCAGCGTGTGCAGGGGGTATCCTATGTTACTAAAACTACGTGTTCAGTGGCGACGGCCTGGCAAAATGTTCAATCGTTTGTTCGTGAATGACCTCGACTAGAATACAGAGCTGAAAAAGTTGAAAGGGAAATCTGTCGGCGGTAACTTTTTTTAGCGAAGTCGAGTTCGTTTGGCGTTTCCCTGTCCCATGGCGTTGGTGAACAGGCTGGCCGAGACGTCGCTCACCTCAGTCAAGCGCCGCGTTTGTTATACGTAGTTACCTGTTTTGACCAAGTATTGTTATAGCGCGAGAACAGAACGACGACAAAAGGACAAGAAGAAGACCGTCTGTCCATTCGTCGCCGTTCTGTTCTCGCGCTATAACAATCGTCATGTCATACCAACTAGCCGAGTCACCTAAGTCACCTGTTCTGCTCGCATGCATGTGCACCACGCGAGAGAGGAATAAATTGACTGCTACGAAAGAAATGCTTGGAGGAACACTTGAAATCACCAGCACACATTGTATACCTGCTCTATATAAGTAGCGCTTTTTCTTGTCTGCATAGCGATACTGACACCTCATTTTCTCCCACTGGTGCGAGGTTGTCGCTTTCATAACCACTGGCTGACTGTGTGTATATCGCCGCAGTTGATGTCATTAACAAACGCTGTGTCCGTGGATTCCGCGCGTTTCGCGGCGGTCATGCGTTTTAGCGTAAACGCCGTATATGCTTGCTGCGCAGTTAGCGATTGTGGTGGCGCTTATGAAAAGCTACACATCCAAATGTCTTTCGTTCTGCCGTCTTGACGCCTCAGTTCCTCTTCCGTCGTGCAAAAAAAAAAAGTCGATGGCACGTATGCAATCTGCCGTGAATCTTTGCTGGGAGGGCCTGTACGTAAATACGGAAGGTGTCAGACGAACTAAACCATCCATGCAGAATTTGGGACTAATGTCACCCACCCAAAGGTTATACCACTCACCGTGGCTCTTTTTGTTACCACAAAACCCACTTTATATCTTCGTTCCAAGGGAATATGAGTATCTTTTTCCCGTTTGGTGCTTGAACTCAAGCAATAACCGGCAGCTGCGCAACCGACCATGATTATGCGAGCGATTAGATTCCAACGCAATGGAAAGAAAAGACGTGCCTGCAGTTCCAGAAACGCGGCCAGTGAAATATATTGCGCCACGAATGCCTTGAACCGGAAGCCGATGCAGATGGTGAGTCCCATGAGCCTTTGCTGGTTTAGGCCTCACCTATTAAGTTGAAGTTGCTTCGGCGTCACTTTCTCTCCTGTTGAGTTCCGGGTGGGGTGGGACTTCAGTTCGCCTTCCCAGCCTTTTTTTCGGTGGGCCGCTGGGTGTCCGTTCGAGTGGCCGGTTACGCGTCGAGCCAGGCGGTTCATTCCATTGTTACCTTCCATTCAGGTGTGTTCCGGACGCTATACTATGCCGTCGTTCATTTCGACACTTCATTGCAGCATGTGAAGGACCCGACCGGGAGAACTAACCGTAGGAAAAGTCGGCAGGTGTCTTGGGAGTCTGCATATGTAAAGCCGACTGGCTCATCACACAGGGGAGAGATAGGACACATTTTCGCACGTGTCGTTTCACTTTCCTGTGTGACGTCCTTCTTTGATAAATGATTTGATAGGTTGGTTTTCCAGCTGTGGCTCGCCAGCAGTTTTCTGTTCGTTATCGGACCTCTGTATTCAGAAACGCTTATTGACGTGAGCTTGACGGGCCACCACCTTCAATGCAGCGCGTTTGGAGCGTGCTTGTGCTGAATTGCAGGTTTGGGCAAGTCAAGTTGGAGTCAAGGAGCGTTTCTGAATACGGGGGTTACTGTCGTACACTCTGGTCCTGTCCGGACATGCATTCGCATATCGGAGGTAAATTTGAAAGTGCCGCGATCTTCGAGTGGTGTGCTAGGAAAACTAGTAATTTTCACAGCTTCGTGGTAATGGGGCGATTTCACTTACTTGTGATCGAACACACACGCGCACACACACACACACACAAACAGGATGTATGTGTGTGCCTGTTCATATATGCCCAGCAGTGCATACGGTAGGGGGTACAGCCAGTGCCGACGTCTGAGCTTTCGCTGTTACTAGCAGGACTGTTGTCGAATCAAGGTCAAAGCCTTTCACCAGTGCTGCAAAGTTCATTTAGGCGTTGACAGTTTCGCCAAAGCAATTTAAATGCCTGTTTTCACACTTTTTCTGAACGCCATGTAGGCTCAAATTTTTTTTTTCGTGCATTCGTCATGTGGAAGTTGTGTGTAATGGTGCACGAATTTCTTCGGATGACAAGTATTTATTCGCCGAGTACCCGGTATGCCCAAATGCAGTTTTTTTTAGAGACGTAATATATTTTTGTACCATGTCAAATTCGTTCTATACGTACAAGGTGATCGATTTGCCATTGTTCCTGTAAAATGGCTATAACTATTGCTTGAGACCAGTTTATTTATTGCAATCGACAGAATCGATTTTAGGTTGCTGTACTTTGTCAACATTTTCCTGAGGGGAAAACGAAAGGGAATGTGTCACTCGAGCTTCGTTTACTTGCCAGAAAGCATTTCAGCAGCGTGGTGTATCTCCAGTAGGCCTTTGCCGAGTTCGTGTATATTTTTGTGTTACATGTTATGCTTGTGTCAGCCCGAGGACTGTGGCGGGTCTCACGAACGGAATGGCAGGAGCAGCTGCTCAGCTCTTTCTCTAGGCGGCCCGCACTGCTGGCGCACGTGCTTCTGACGTCACTTGCAAACACTTGCGCAGCTGGGCGGGCTTTTTCTGCACGCATCTCGTAAATAATGTCGTTGCAGGTGCCTGTGGTTTAGTGCATTAAGAAAAACTGCCAACTCAAAAATATGCGCTTGTGGCAAGCCATTGATTGTGTAGCTGTACACCAAGACACCGTGCCTTACGCACACAGCCTTGACGTGCTAATGTGTACTTGTACAAAGTTACACACAAATGGGAACAATAAGTAAAGGCTCTACAAGAATGTGCAAACTCTAAAACGCTTGCGCCAATAGCCGCTGGGGGGAGATCTGAGCCGATTCCATTAACGTTGCCGAGGAAGGTGAAAACATCTCGGTTTCAGCTTAATGGTTACCCCGTTGGCCCCGTATGGATTGCTCGCAAGATGTTCGAGCGAAGATTTGGGCTGAGCGACCGATTATGTCGCTTTGCAGTTGGTCTTGTTGCTGCTGCCGCCGTTGTACTGGCGCTTCGACATTGATCTGGTTCCTGCCGTCATGCCAATATTGTTTCCGTTTATTAACGCCGAAATTGGCGCTTCCGACTTCAGTCTGTTATATTTTAGGCAACGCGTTTCCCAGCTGCAGCCTGCGAGCCCGTGTCGTTTGCGACTCCTCACACTCCAGAAGGACAACTGCTGCGTTGAGGCGAACATGCCGGAAGCGACGGGGGCCGCCGCAAAACGCGAGCGGCGTAGTAAACACACACGTCAGTTTCATTCGCGTTCCATTTTCACGAGCGCATCAGTACCCTGTCGAGTTGATGTTATACTTCTGATTTGTGACTGCGAAGCGGACGCCAAAGAGTTGGAATGAATGAATATTCACTCCCGTATTGTGACATTTATGAAGTGTTTGTTAGTTTTGCTCCAACTGTAATGTACACGTTTTTCTTATTTTTTTTGTGAAGAGTACCGCTGAAGAAATGGCGAAGGTGCATACACTGTTGTTTTTTTATAGTAAAGATGCGCCGCTTTTCAAGCAGCGCAAAAATGTGGAACATATCAGCACTCACTGAAACTTTGGTTTCATTCGGCGCTCGCAGCGAGTCTGTCATTTTCATATGAGCAACGTGGCATCGTACGCTGTTTTGCCCTTAATAAGGAAGGTGTGCGTGGCTGGTATACTTGAAATGTGCGGCATCTGCTGACAGGATATAAACTTCGTTGATGCATTTTCGTGACATAGTTATGTGCGTTAAATCTAAATGCTTAAGACGGAAGAGAAAAAGATGACCGAGTGGTGCACGTTTAACCATTATTGGAGCATCGTAGCTGATACTCCCTTTCTCCGTGCATTGAGCAAAGTTAGCTTCGATAAGCTATATAAATTCAGCTGGTGCCGCAATACGCGAATGAACAGTTAGTGAAACTTTCGTGTATTATTGTGCGCGCGGCAGTTGTGATGCGATATTACATAGTCGCACTTGTCTGGCTCGATGTTAAGTGTTGGGGGGCACCGGTTTCTTGCTCTTCCGTAGGTGTCTGCGTATACTGACTAATACTACCAGCGAGGCCGTTTCTTGATAGCGACGGCGAGGCCATGATTCTTATTTGCGCCTCGGCTGTATTTATATAGGCTGTCAAACGACCTGATCCGATAACCAGACCGGCTTGTTTCACGCTATAGAATTGCCCCGAATGCGGCGTCCTGTAAAAAGAAAGTGTATAAAAAAAAAGGTTACTTTCAGTTGGCGTTGGTCGTAAATGCATACGACGTGTAGGTCGTTTCCTGCCAGCTACGTCACTCGCAGCTAGAATATCAGGGCAAATTAACTTGATTCTAGACCACTGTCGGACAGTTTCCTGGTGCGCGATTACGAATTCACGCGGCAGTTGACAATTGTTTTTTTTTTGTTGTTGTTGGCTACCTTCGTGTAATTCTGAGTTCTCGCAACTGCAGCGTGCATCAGATTCGTGGTGTTCAAATTAAATTAAAAAAAAAAACCGTTTCTTGCGTGCTGACCGGTTGCGCTTCGCTTAGGTATAGCGCAAGCTGAGCGGGGCCGAAGTACTGGCGCACATTTGGGGTTCGTGCCGCTGCGGTGGCGCTAACTGTCCACGGCTGCTGGCCTAGAAGGCGTTGATTCGATCCCGGCCATTTCGATGCAGGTGACATGCCGTTTTACTGTGTGCTGTCAGTGCACGTTGAAGAGAAGGTGGTCGAACTTGTTTGGAGTCCTCCCATACGGCGTCTCTCATAGCATAAGTCGCTTTTGGGCGTCCGACCGGCCGCTTTTATGCAAACGAGCAAGGACTAGTTATGGTGCAACTGTTGCACCATCCACCCGCCTTGATGGTCTAGTGGTTATGGTGCTCGACTGCTGACCAGCAGGTCGCGGGATTGAATCCCGGCCGCGGTGGCCGCATTTTCGACGGAGGCGAAAGTGCTTCAGGCCCGTTTATTTAGAAATTGGGCATAGGAGGGTTGCACAGGGGCGTGGCCCACGAGAAGGCGCCAGCGTCGAAGAGGCAGCGTATCCATTTTTGTGGTCTCGCTCTCGGCCGCCGCGGGCAAGCAGTCTCAGAACGTACACTCACGGGTGTCCGCGCGGCGTGTGTCCCTCAGCGTAGGTTTGAGACGTAAAACCCCAATAATAATAATAATAATAATAATAATAATAATAATAATAATAATAATAATAATAATAATAATAATAATAATAATAATAATAATAATAATAATAATAATAATAATATAGTAGTAGTAGTAGTAGTAGTTTTCGTCGTCGTCACACCAGCCATAGACCAAATAACGCCGTTTCCCCGACTTTCTTATCGGCCTGGCATATAACGAAGTGAAGACAGCGTTTCGGCTAGCGAAGCGTGGACCATTGTTTTCGCACGGCAGGTACACATGTTAGATGGCTGTCACCTCTGTCTGTATTCCTTCTCGCACAGCAGCTCGATAGTGTGCGTGTGTGCATGTCAGAGGCTGAGCATGGTTCATTGACGCGCCATCTCGGAGACAGTTCGGCAACCTTGCGCGGCGTGAGTCATCGTTTCTGCGCACTTTAGTGACTGGCGCTGTGTGCACGCATCCGTGCCATATTCGTTCTCTCCCGCGCTCTTTACTCTCTCGCCGCAACAATGTGCCTCGACCCCGTGACTATACGGGCCTGCTTTAGTAATGCTGCTGTATATAACGTCAAAATGGGGCAGTAGCGTTTTCTTTTTTGTGGAGCAGTATCTTTTCCCTTGGACCATCAAAGGGCAGGTTATTTTGAACCGCTTCTTAGTTCCAAGCGGCACAATTATAACGCAATTGATGGCCTGCAATATATTATGGAGGTGTTGTGTTTGGCTTCTGATAGTTAATGCACATGCTTTTCATAACGACATAACGATAGTATTTCACATCTAACCTGTTTTTTTTTATTTTTAATGCTTAGGCCGATTCTGGATCGCTTACCACACGTGGGTGATGAGACGATGCATTCTATGTGTACATGTTGAAGAGAATTCGATATAATAAATGACACTTAATTGGCCGTTTCCGGTTGTCATTTAAACTTTTTATCTATCATTTTGTAATGTTCTTAAGGTGCTAAATGTTGAAAGCACGATTGATTGATTGATTGATTGATTGATTGATTGATATGTGGGGTTTAACGTCCCAAAACCACTATATGATTATGAGAGACGCCGTAGTGGAGGGCTCCGGAAATTTAGACCACCTGGGGTTCTTTAACGTGCACCCAAATCTGAGCACACGGGCCTACAACATTTCCGCCTCCATCGGAAATGCAGCCGCTGCAGCCGGGATTCGAACCCGCGCCCTGCAGGTCAGCGGCCGAGTACCTTAGCCACTAGACCACCGCGGCGGGGCAATGTTGAAAGCACGTCTCCATTACCGGACGGGCTTTAAGTTAAAACATTTTCGGCACTTTTCAGCAAGAAAGAGGGGGACAAAAACATTCAAATCCCTCCAGTGTACAACAGTTGTAAGCGACCACGCATCGGCTTATACCTGAAACATTTAAAGCAGCCTTTGATTTAATTATGTCGTTAGTTATTATTAAGACCACGCGTAATAATTATCAGAAGCCAAACACAACGCATCAATACTGTATTGCAGGCCATCGACTGCATCGTATATTTCTGCAGCTTGGGACTAAAAAAAACCGTTAAATATAACCTCTCTTTTTATGGTTTAAGTGGGAAGATAATGTTCGGTAAAAAAAAAAAAAAGCACTACTGCCTTTTTTTGACGTTCAACACAGCAGTATTACTAAACCAGTTGACAAGGAGTTGTTTGAAGGTACTCGGCTGCTGACCCGCAGGTCGCGGGATCGAATCCCGGCTGCGGCGGCTGCATTTCCGATGGAGGCGGAAATGCTGTAGGCCCGTGTGCTCAGATTTGGGCGCACGTTAAAGAACCCCAGGTGGTCGAAATTTTCCGGAGCCCTCCACTACGGCATCTCTCATAATCATATGGTGGTTTTGGGACGGCAAACTCCACATATCAATCATTAATCAGGAGTTGTTTGACATGCAAGATTTGCTGCCGAAAAGCCGCCGCCGCTGGATCCCCGCGCTGGCGTGCTGTGCAGTGAACGCGGAGGAAAGGAAGGCTTCGTACTACCTTGTGGTTGTTAATTCGGAAATTTTTTTTTGTCCCTCAAAACAAAATCTACTCTGTTGAAACTTTCTGCTTATCTTACTGACAAACTATGTTATACAACAATGTAAAAGTCATATTTTACTTTTTACCACTACATTGCCAAAATGAAGCCGCCATATGAGTCAAAAAGCTGTTTTTCCCAACTTTGCCACAATATTTTGCCAATATTTTTGCTTCATTCACTCACGAAGTAGTATTTTAATCATTTGTTATAAGAGCATAAAAAGCATTTTACGGGGGGGGGGGGGGGGGGGTTGTATATATGAAACTTTCCAATAGACGAAACAAATAAATGTCGTGTAATCCAGCATTCTGTTCAGTTGGGCACCTAAGAAAGGATGCAAATTAAGGGCAGAAACTTCGTCGCGTAGTCTTCACTATTGAACTAGGGGGCGAACAAACGGCCGTTCATAATTCGAAAATATTCGAAAATATTCTGTATTCGACTCGTGTCGCACATCATTTAATTTGATTCGCATTGGATTGGGTCTCGAAAGTTACTAAATACTGGAACTTCCTTGTTGTTTCCATATTTCTTTGTGTGCGATTCTTCTTGGCGCCGAAATCCATCACAACGATACTCGTTCTCGCGTCGTATTTCGTAAACACTTCGTGTAGGTGGCGCACGAAATGTTTAGTGCGAAGAATCAAACAGATGACCGCGTCTGTACGTCCTGGAAAATCGATGACAACGTTTCCCTATACGGCTGGCTGCTTGCTTTCGTGGCACCTGGCCACATGACGGAGGAGCGGCACTCCTGGTCGGATGCGGTATACTGTGGCATAATTTGTTGCGCAACATTCCTACGGGCATGCCTTACCATACGTATACACGACACGTCTGTCCCGAAAGACTTGGCCTTTTCAACTCGAACCAGTGGGCGGGACTGCGCAAGTGTTTGGACGCATTCCAGGATGCGCGCATTGAGGAAACACTCGCAATGGGGAACACACGCTGCGGCGAAGATTCGATTAGCCCCATGCGGGGCTATATCGTCGCTATGCGAGGGTGACGCGGAGGCGATTACACCTGGGTAGATGCTTTCAACGATTTGTGTATATCTATATAATAACAACCCATGACAGCGTTTTTCATCCGGATCCCTTATTATGTATACGTGTTAAATTGCTATGGTCAAGCAGCTAACTAAATGTGTTCCCTAACTTTCTGGTTATTCACTTTGGGGCATACGTTTTCGTCGTGTAATTTTCAGTGGAGCTGCAATGTTTATATAGCCGAAGTAAACTAGCATCTCCTTCGTGGCGTCCGTCCTCTGGGATCGGCTAAAGTGTTAATGGGTGTTCCGCTTAAGCTGGTACTGAATAGTTATTTGCAATAGGGGAACAGCAGCGTACTTGCAGCACATTTTACGTAATGATGGATTTTTCGACAAATTTCACATTTCACGACGAATTGGATGGAATTTCACGACAAATTTCCTGCTAAGCACTCGAGACTTCGCCTCTTCGGCGCCAACCGTCATTTCTCGTGTTGAGTAGTTGTCTCACGCTGCATGTCTTTTATGAGTCTTCTCAAATGGCTACGTGGGCATTAAAGGGACTCTAAAGTCAAAAGTTGCGGCGATGGCGTAGTGGTTAGAGCATCCGCCTCGCATGCAAGAGGTCCGTGGTTCAAATCCCGGTACCGCGCAGTTCCCAACCGGATTTAAAAAAAAATAATAATCCGCGTGTTGATGGAACTGCATTATGAGGCCTGGGGTGCGGCCTCACCGGCAAACACCGCCGAGAACGCACTCCCTCACCAGAGAAGGATTGGCCACCCTGGTGCAGTATCTGGCCACTACCTCCCACATGCTTACGCCAAATAACTCACGGCCCTCAGTCCCCAGCAGCTGCGAAGCAACTGACCACGGCGGCGGTCAGATCTGCAACGCAGCAGAGGGTGCTAAGAATCTCTGGATCCGGACAGGCCGCCATTGGATCCTGAACTTGGCAACGTTTAACGCTAGAACCTTATCTAGTGAGGGAAGTCTAGCTGTACTATTCGAGGAGCTAGAGGGTGTTAAATGGGATATAATAGGGCTCAGTGAGGTTAGGAGGACAGATGAGGCCTATACTGTGCTACAGAATGGGCACGTCCTTTGCTACAGGGGCTTGGCAGACAGAAGAGAACTGGGAGTGGGGTTCCTAATTCACAGAAACATAGCTGGCAACATAGAGGAATACTATAGCATTAATGAAAGGGTGGTAGGTATCGTAATTAAACTGAATAAAAGATACAAGATGAAGGTAGTACAGGCTTACGCGCCTACATCCAGCCATGATGACGCTTCAGTTGAAAGCTTCTATGAAGACGTGGAATCGGCAATGAGTAAGGTAAAAACACAGTATACTATAGTGATGGGCGACTTTAATGCAAAGGTAGGGAAGAAGCAGGCTGGAGACCAGGCAGTAGGAGATTATGGCATCGGTACTAGAAACGCCAGAGGAGAGCTACTAGTAGAATTCGCAGAACGCAATAATTTACGGATTTTGAATACCTTCTACCGAAAACGAGAAAACCGCAAGTGGACATGGAGGAGCCCTAATGGCGAAAATAAGAACGAAATAGACTTTATAATGAGTGCACACCCTGGAATCGTGACGGATGTGAAAGTGATTGGCAAGGTACGATGCAGTGACCATAGAATGGTACGGTCTCGAATTCGCCTAGACTTGAAGAAGGAACGACAGAAACTGATACGCAAGAAGCCAATCAATCAGCTAGCACTGAGAGGGAAAGTACAGGAATTCAGAGTGTCGCTGCAGAACAGGTACTCGGCTCTTAGTGAGGAAACCAACCTTAGCGTAGATACAATGAATGATAATCTGACGAGTATCATTACGGAGTGTGCAGTGGAAGTTGGAGGCAGGGTAGTTAGACAGGACACTGGTAAGCTTTCCCAGGAAACGAACCTAATTAAGAAGCGTCAAATCATGAAAGTGTCAAGTACAACAGGCAAAATAGAACTGGCAGAGCTTTCGAAGTTGATTAATAGACGTAAGGTATGCGATGTAAGAAGGTATAACATGGAGAGGATTGAACACGCTCTGAAAAACAGAGGAAGTGTCAAAGCAGTGAAGAGGAAACTTGGGATAGGCAAAAGTCGGATGTATGCACTAAGGGACAAAGAAGGCAAAATAACTACCAATATGGATAGGATAGTTAAAATAGCGGAGGAGTTTTACAGAGATCTGTACAGTAGCCGAGACAAGCACGACCTTAATACTATAAGAACTAGCAGTAACCCTGATTACACCCCACCAGTAATGATAGAAGAAGTCAGAAAAGCTTTGGAGAGCATGCAAAGGGGCAAAGCTGCTGGTGACGATCAGGTAACATCAGATCTGCTAAAAGACGGAGGACAGATTGTGTTAGAAAAACTAGCCACCCTGTTTACGAGGTGCCTCCTGACGGGAAGAGTACCAGAGTCTTGGAAGAACGCTAACATCATCTTAATACATAAGAAAGGAGATGACAAGGACTTGAAGAATTACAGGCCGATCAGCTTGCTCTCTGTAGTATACAAGCTATTTACAAAGGTAATTGCTAACAGAGTAAAGAAAACATTAGAATTCAATCAACCAAAGGAACAAGCAGGATTTCGAACAGGCTACTCAACAATTGACCACATTCATACTATCAATCAGGTAATAGAGAAATGCTCAGAGTATAACCAACCACTATACATAGCCTTCATAGATTACGAGAAGGCGTTTGATTCAGTAGAAATATCAGCCGTCATGCAAACACTGCGGAATCAGGGCGTAGATGAAGTATATATAAACATTCTGGAAGAAATCTACAGGGGATCAACTGCTACCATAGTCCTTCATAAAGAAAGCAACAGAATACCAATCAAGAAGGGTGTAAGGCAGGGGGACACAATTTCTCCAATGCTATTTACCGCGTGCTTACAGGAGGTTTTCAGAAGCCTAGAATGGGAACAGTTAGGGATAAGAGTCAATGGAGAATACCTTAATAACCTGCGCTTCGCCGATGACATTGCATTGCTGAGTAACTCGGGGGACGAATTGCAACTCATGATTACGGAGTTAGACAAGGAGAGCAGAAAGGTGGGTCTTAAGATTAATCTGCAGAAAACGAAAGTAATGTACAACAACCTCGGCAAGGAGCAGCGCTTCGAGATAGGTAATAATGCACTTGAAGTTGTAATAGACTATGTCTACTTAGGGCAGGTAATAACCGCAGAGCCGAACCACGAGATAGAAGTAACTAGAAGAATAAGAATGGGGTGGAGCACATTCGGCAAGCACTCTCAAGTTATGACAGGTAGATTGCCACTATCCCTCAAGAGGAAGGTATATAACAGCTGTATCTTGCCGGTACTTAGCTACGGAGCAGAAACCTGGAGACTTACAAAGAGGGTTCAGCTTAAATTGAGGACGACGCAGCGAGCAATGGAAAGAAAAATGGTAGGTGTAACCTTAAGAGACAAGAAGAGAGCAGAGTGGATTAGGGAACAAACAGGGGTTAAGGATATCATAGCTGAAATCAAGAAGAAGAAATGGACATGGGCAGGGCATGTAGCGCGTAGACAGGATAACCGCTGGTCATTAAGGGTAACTGACTGGATTCCCAGAGAAGGGAAGCGGGTTAGGGGGAGACAGAGGGTGAGGTGGGCAGATGAGATTAAGAAGTTTGCGGGTATAAATTGGCAGCAGCAAGCACAGGACCGGGTTAACTGGCGGAACATGGGAGAGGCCTTTGTCCTGCAGTGGACGCAGTCAGGCTGATGATGATGATGATGATGATGAAAGTCAAATAACAATTGACGTCAGAGTGAAAGGTCAATGTATGACATGTAAAATGGCAATATTATCAATAACAGTGCCTTACTTAGCGAGAAATTAAGGTAAGTGCACAAGAACACATGCGCCGCAGTAGGACATTATAAGAATGATCCTGATGACATCAGGTGGATGGCCTACAATTATTCACTAGTGATTGATCTAGATGCACTAAATAAAGAACCTTCCGTGCATAAAGAAATGCAGTAAAATACTGCATGTTCGTTTCTGCTTGATCTAGGGAAAAAAAAAGAACTGCTGGGCGCTCCTACGGGGAATGGTGCGAGAGGTTCAAAAATTCAATATTCGCGTAGTTACACTGGACATGTGGTGCCCTCTAGCGGGGCGCAGTTGAACAACAACAACAACAAAAAAAACATTTGCAATCCTGGAGCCAATGGTGGGAAATTGATCAATGGCCGTTGTTGCTGCTGTGACTCCCGCTGCTTTCGGTCTGCTGCTACTAGCGCAGTAAAGCCGGGCAAGGTTGTGCATGGAAACAGTGACGTGAGTCGGTCCGTTCGGTTTGCTTCTTGAAGTGGGTAATTTGAAGTGCGCTAACCCGATGCGAACCACTAAACCGGGATTTTACTTCAAAATAGGCCCTTCGTTGGCACAAAAGTACTACTACGAGGTTTCTAGACCGCTATTCCAACAATCAACGTCGACTTAATAGTTGCCTTTAGTGTCTATTTAAGGATTGCCGGACATGCAATGTCGGCCTGTTCGGCTAAACAGTTGCGGTGTATGGTTCAAAGCTGTCTTCCACCTTATGTATTTACATTTAGACGTAGAAGTTATTTCTAATATTCGTTCTCTGCAGGCATCATCTGTAAAAGATAATTAATGTTGTTTCGAGGCGGAAATGTTGTAGGCCCGTGTGCTCAGATTTGGGTGCACGCTGAAGAATCCCAGGTGGTCGAAATTTCCGGAGCCCTCCACTACGGCGTCTATCGTAATCATATCGTGGTTTTGAGACGTTAAACCCCACAAATCAATCGATCAAGTCAGATAATGTTCTAACTCTAAGCTGCTGGCACACAGCGCGGCATAGCTTTCGCAATGAGGTCGCCTAACATGGCTTTTATGCCATATGCAGGTGGGTAAACTTCATGCCATTGTGAGCGAGTGCCCTTCGCAGCTGTCATCTCCCGGCTGTCCGAACGAAAAGCTTTAGCGACAGTTCGTGCGGAGTGCGCTAGCCAGCTAACGCGCGTTCAATGAACTCGATAGCAGTCTTTCGGAAAACAAAAAGACGATTCAGAGTTCGCACTAGTTCAGAGGCTACTTTTTAAAACGATTTTAGCTGCTATAAATGTTATGCTCGTTTGCGTGACATCAATAAAATCCAGTCATGTTGAAGCGTTAATTTCGTTCCACCGGTCGTATTCAGTTGTCATTTTGATTGCCGATGTTTTTACGTGCATTTGTTACTTCTGTCGGCTTGAAACGTGCGCGTTAGTGAGGTCAAATGTTCCTTTCCTGAGACAGTTCCTGTAAAGAAAAAAAAATCATTTTTTCGTAATGAGGCAATAACCAATCCCGAAGCTCAAAATTATAAGGAACATATGAACCCATACCGCCTTATAATGAAACAGCTTCATCAATCCTAAAAGATGATCAAGTAACTGCATGACTACTAGTAACATTTGGTGTGGTTTGCTACAGTTGTACTCGCGAAGGAGTGCATTATGTGTAACATAAGGCTATATACAGTATTATTGAACATCGCTAGAGCTGAAACATAGAAACTTGTTTTTCTTCCTATTTTCTCAACGTCGCCAACCGACACTATGCTCATTTTGTAAAGGCTGAAAACTGTTCGTTTACGTATCGACATTATTGTAGCGTTTAATGCCAAAACCACTAAGCCTATCGTTTGTTTGCGCGCGGATGTTTAACTCGCACTATAGATGATACTCGCATGTACTCGTGTAAGTACTAGAAATCACAGCCCGAAACACAAGAGGCGATCGTTATGCTAACATATTTGCTTGAATGTGTAGCGCGGCACAAAGAAGGGATGAAGAATTGATGATGATACCCTCTTGCTGATGGCGCTCAACCACAAAGGGGGATGGGCCAAGAAGCAGGTGGCCGGATCTTTGAGCTAAATACCCGTGAAGTAAAAGACAAACGCTTTAAAAGTAGACTAGAAGAAAACCAATCTAATAAATGAAAATTCTATAGAGCATACAAACTTTCAAACATAAAAACGGGTTGTAATTAACGATGTAAATAAGTAAATAAATACAAGCATGGTAATATTTTTGTTTCATGTATGCTATCAAACACTGCAAAATATACGTCTGTGTGACTGTAATCTAGAAGAGTTCTACCAAATGATATAATTGGCGCACCATTGATTTGTATTCCTAACATTTGAATGGGAGTGAATTTGAATGGGAGATATTTGAATGGGGAACATTTGAATGGGATATATATATATATATATATATATATATATATATGGGGTTTAACGTCCCAAAACCACAATATGATTGAGAGAGACTGCTAGGAGTTTGGTAACTTAGCGCCAGGTTCTGTCTAGGTTCATTGCGTGGAGGGCGAGGACTGGGCTCATGAAGACTGCGTGAAAGCCCACGGAGTCAATTTCAGGTGCTTTTAGTGCAAAATCAGAAGGAATAAATTTTTTTCCACACTTTCTCGTTTTTCCCCACGCTGTATCTCGTTCTGCCCTGCAGGTTGGGGAAAAATGAGACATCTGGTGAATTTTTAAAAAATTTCTTTTCAAAGCACCCTTTAAAACTGTGGCAACATGTTCATATTTATGCAGCACATAGCTTGTACCCAAAGCAAAGTTTCTGCATTGGCATTCACTTGTAAAGAGTGAAAAAAAAAAAAGAATATTCACTATTTCGAAATTTTGGTCGCGTTTTACCCCACCCTACCCCGAATGGCGAAATATACTAATCCGCGGTAAGTTTGTTGTCGAAGAGAGCGCGGAATCATGCGACACGAGCGCTCGCATTTTCCACTTCGCCACGCTTCGTACCGAATATGCTAACGTGCCGATTTGTCACGATGGCACGTTTCTCTTTGCGACAAAATCAATCTCGCTCGCTTTTAATTTCGTGACGTGTAGATGGTGCACAAATACGCCTCCTCATTGCAACTCGCTGACCGCGACTGTTTGAAGGCTTACAACAGCTGAGGGTCAGCGCCAGTTTCTTTAATGAAAGTAAAATCCTGATGTTCAGATTTCTACACGGTGGAAGTGAATAAGAGTTCTGCCTACGTAGAGCCACGAGTATGCTTTGTTGCGCGAGTGGCGCACAGCCCCGTGCTCTCGGTGAGCAGCACGTTGGTGGCCCTTTTGCTCGTTCGTCTATGTGTCGAAGTTTAGCGAAAGGTCTGCGCTCACCTCCTCGCGTATTTGCCGTGTCAAGCCGGGTGCGCACATTCGCGCTGTCTCGCGAAAGGAAGAACCGCTGCGCGGCCACCGTGAGAATCGTGTCACGACTCGCGGCGTGTCTCGTGTGCCGTTTTTGTTCTGCGGGAAAAGCCGGCCTCCGTGGCGCACTCCTGGTCCTGTTCGGTCAGTTGGCGGGACAGCTCCGTGCAGTGACCGGCGAAGCGTCCGTGACTGCTTCGGCCGGCTCCGACCTTGGTCGGCCTTTACGGCGGAAGGTCGTCGTACGGGTTGCTATCACTTTCCTTTGAAGGCAGCGTCATGGTTTCATCACCACGCAGCGTGCGATATTGCGCATATTTTATGCTAGGTTGGTATTCAGGTGTTGGATTATCGATCAAATTTCCCTTTGCCATCGCGGAAATGGCAGGGTATAGTGGTTCACTTGCAGCCTTACGAAGCGAAGGGTGGGTCTCTAGACGCTTTTAGTTAGAACAACGGGCTGGTGTACTTTCCCGCTATAGTAAAACGATGATCGCAGAAGGAACCGCTGTAAATGATTCACTTCCCACTTGAAAGTTTTGGCGGGTTACAGAAGCCGGAAAGTACGTCCCTTTGTCGAGTTGGACCGGTGCGCGAAGATAAACGGCTAACTCCGCGTGGTCTGTGCGACACTGGACCTCCTGTCGCCACCGCGGTTGCAGCAGGCAAGCCTTCGCATATGGCCTCGTGCGACGGCCGGCTCTACTGCGCTGTGTCCTTCCGGTCGGCTAAGACGAGTAACGACGTTTTCCCAGTGCATACGTCCCTTGCGGGAGTGTTGGCCTTCGAGCGGCACCCAGCTCTGGTTTGTGTAGGTGGCCGAGTCCTCTGCGCGACACATCCTTATTTCGGCCCGCGGGCATCCGGTGGTGCGCAGGTGCACGCGGCGGGAGGGCGCTTCGAAGTGCGCGCGGAGGCAGGAACAAAAGCCCCATTAAAGCCAAGGCGGTAGAAGCCAAAGACATGAGTTACTCCTGTTCGGCTGCGGGGGGGATAGCAGCCAAGGCGGGGTGACTGTGAGTCGCCGCGTCGACGTCCATTCTATAGCAGCGATATGGTGACAACTGCTTCTCTATGTATACGTGTTCACTCCCATCAAATTCACTTTTCTCGCACCCGAGCGTGCCCCTTGGAGTCTCCGGGCTGCGGTGGATCTTTCTGGCGTTGATGGACAACCCGTGCGACTAGTTCTTCGTGTGAACACGCGTCGTGCTTGGTTGCGCGCATCTGCTCTGTTCAGACCCCGAAACAAGTCGGATTTTTTTTTTTACGACTGCATATCTCTCGAGAAGAACGCGAATTTACATAGTTGGACGCTGTTCTCTTGCGCTGGCTGAGATTTCATATACGGAGGTTGAAGGTCGTCACACTCGTGGCGTTCATCTTTACGAGTGCTTCGTGCGGTTATTCGTGCCGTTCGTGCCGTCGCCGCAGTACGTGGTATACCTCGGATTCATGCGAACCCCGAATCCAGTCTGGTATCCACGACGACTCCAGATCACAACTGGGGCATTGCCCCTTTTCCACAGAGTGCATCTTGCAGGCTCCCGTAACTTCGGCGTCGCCCGAGTCGTACGCTTTACGTCGACTTCAGACTTGGCTAACGTTGGTGTTAAACACGTTGACTTTTGTGCGCTCTGATGCTGTCCCACCTTAGCTAATGCTTATGCTGTTAGTTTACCTATGGTAAACTCTAGTGCCTAATTAATAAAAGGCAGTGTAATAGAAGAAAATAAAGAAAAAATCCGCGCCTCCTTATTTGCACGTTATCTATTGGCACTACGTTAGCTTATTTTATCGGAGGGTGAAAAATAGGCTGCATGGTTCCAGTTTGCGACACTGTTTCTTTTCTTTGTTTGTGTTTCATTGCGCTTTAATGTTTGTTAGAACTGTTGTATTAGTTCTAATTAATGTTGTGTGTAGCAAACAGGGTGGACGTTAAAGAACCCCAGGTGGTTTAAATTTCCGGAGCCCTCCATTATGCGGCGTCTCTCATTATCATATGGTGGTTTTGGGACGTGAAACCCCACATATCAATCAATGTACGTAGCAAACATAAACGAGTCCTTAATATACCCCTTGCTTTAACGTTTACTCATATAGTGCGCGTTCGGCGTTAGGCGGCTATACCCCGACTCAACAGACATACAAAGCCTTTCACGGGTCAGATGGAGCGAGTGCGAGCGGCTACAACCGTCGTCTTTTACGCTGCTGGCGCCCATATATTCGCTAGTATACTTTATGTAGTAGTAATAAAGAGACCGGCTGTGGTCGATGTGTTTGTGTGACGACGACGTACGCTTTTAGATGTTGTTGCTGTTAGAGATGTGTTATCTCTAGTTAAACGGTAATAACTTTTTAAAGCATTTGGTTTCTGACGTGACACATCTCTATGTGGACAGCATCTTGCCAAGCCACCTGAAACGAACCCACTCATATGTATACACCAGAACACGGCAAGCTCAGTGCGTGCTGCCATATTGAAAAGTGCGTCGCGCCATCTGTTGCAAGTGCGGCGAAGCAACGCCCTGCACTGCCACGTGAGCAGACGCTCCGCAAATCAAACGCGAAACTCTGTAACCTGAGTCCGGCTGTAAGCTTGTTTCGCGCTCTTCCTTTGCTGGAATTTTGTGCTGGTTTCGTGTGAAATGTCGAGGAGACTTTCCTCGACAGTCCGTAATGTCTACAGCACGTGCATTGCAGTATACGGAAGCCACTTCATCAGGTACGTAATATTGTGATTGAAAGTTGCTTCCGACTCTGTCGAACTACGGCGTGCCTTGGCTGTGGCAAGACAGGATTTGAGGCGCTTTTTTTTATTTTTCTCTAAAAGAGCCAAATGCACTTTAAATGAAACTGAGCAAAACGCACTTTTTATTTACTGGCAATAGGGTTGGGCCTGCTCAAACAACTTTTTGTTAGTGTGTTCTTCTCTTCTAAATACCACGAATCTATATTGTGGTTATAGTGTACATAGCCAAATATCGTCAGTACTGTGAAGTTTGGATTTGGCTCATATAGATTGAAACATTTCATTTGGACGTGAATCAGCTCTTGAAGTACGTGTAAAATGGTTCGAACGTACGATATAGCAATAATTCGCGATAGAATTGACATTATACTTGCGCTTCCGTCACGGCCGTTGTTCGACGCTTGGGCGTAATGGCGATTACTAGTCTTGAAGAGCGAGTGGTCCTTCCTGGCAGAAGGGGCGCTAGACTGTCATCAGTGTTTTCTTGTTCCTGGCGTCAATTCAATGCCTTGAAAAGTGTTCCAGTTAGTTTTGTGCCTTGCCATTTCTGACCACTTCTTCTTTAGGGAATAGATAGACGCCCGATATCTTTATTTCATGGCTATTTTATTTCAAATATACTGTGTTGTAGTGAACTGAAGACAACATACTGCTGCGCTAAAATCGAAAGAAACCACTAAAATTCAAGAAGTAGGCAAGTCAGCCTCTTGCTCTTTACAATCGAGTTTTGTCATTAAATATTATGTCCTTCAGTAAGTGCCAACTCACGCTAGAAAACCTAGTTGTGGAACGTAAACACGATAACTAAGCAACTAAGACACAATTGAAACATTTTGGGTGAGACCATGTTAGTTATTTTGATCATGTTTGTTGGCGCAGTGCTGGTTAAAGAATGTGGCTCACTTTGATTGAAACAGTTGCAGTATTTGGCTCATTGTTGATTAGAAACTGCCTTTTCGAGCTCATGTTACAATAAGAAATTGCCCCACTTTGATTATAACTGTTCTAAAAATTGAAGATACTTTAGCCTTCGGTTTCTGCATTTGGCTCTTTTAGAAAAAAGTAAAACGCCTCATTTGTGCTGTGAGCAGGCGTCAACGTAGCGCTGAAATCCCGCTCCAACTTGCGCTCATGCACCGCATGTGTTTATCGTTTGCGAGCGAGTCATGCCCGGCACTCTGAACACACACGCGGTGCGAAAGTGCCAGCCAGACCATGATATTGAAATGAATGGTATACGGTGACGCCGGCCGAAAGCACAGGTTCGCCTACTGACGGTCAAGGCATGTCGCAGTTGGACTGAGTCGAAAGCCATGCTTTCCGCGCCGTTCACGTCTCTTTGCATCGCGATAGTACGCCGTTACAGTTGTACTAAACGTGCGCGGTGCGTGCATCCACGCGTGAGTCGTAATATATCCCATTATTGGCATGCGGCCTGCGAAAGAGTGCGGCAATGATTTGGTGCCGCAAACACCGCACCGGCACTATTCCCGCGGTGCTCTGTGACCTTCACAGGCAGTGATCAGCAATATCTTCCTCTTGCGCTGGATGGAGGCGGAAATGTTGTAGGCCCGCGTGCTCAGATTTGGGTGCACGTTAAAGAACCCCAGGTAGTCGAAATTTCCGGAGCCCTCCACTACAGCGTCTCTCATAATCATATGGTGGTTTTGGTACGTTAAACCCCATATCAATCAATCCTCTTGCGCTGGTTGTCGCATCCGCAGACGGCGCAGTGTTACCCAGACGACTTTTTATAAGCGGGCGCCGCGTTAACAGGCGCGTATTCGCTATTTAAAGTCGCAAAGCCACTGCTTGCCATGCTGCACGCCTTGGCAGTTCCGAACAAATTATGGCGTCTCTGGGAGCGAGGGTATACCGCCGAAGGCGCCTGATGTAGGCGTGCTCTCGTCTATACTGTGGAAGCTCGATCATTCGACTACCGTTAATTAGCGAAATCGGCTGTTGTGTTTTGTCCCTTTGATGGCGGCAGACACTCCTCATTTCGGTCATGCTTAACCGCTACCGGTTTAATTTGGACGATCCGTGGAGCACACCGAACGCGAAGTGCCGCAATGTGGGCCGCAGAGGAGCGGCGTTGGCGGACAACCAAACGGCCGCGGGCCTTCATACAGACGACGGTTGTTGTAGCGCGAGAACAGAACGACAACAAAGAGACAAGAAGACGAGCGCTTCTTGTCCCTTTGTCGTCGTTCTGCTATTGTGCTATAGTAATCTGAAGCAGGACTGATAGTTGGGCTAGTTGGTGATACATAATGGGTAGTAAGAACTCTTGGGACGAAGATAAGAGACACAAACAAGCCCTTGTTTGTGTCTCTTCTCTTTGTCCCGTGAGTTTGTGCGCTGTTACTGCCCATTACTATAGTAATCGTCATGTCATACCAACTAGCCCAAACCACCACCCTCCATAAATGCCTGGTCGCCATCCCGAATCGCGTTGTTAGCGAGGGAGGGCTGCGGAAAAGTTCTTTCGTTTTGGTCTTTATTCGGCGATCTGCTTGCTGGCACTATACCTATGATCGCGTCGATAGTGAGTGCTGTCAAACCTGCGACCAGCAGTATAGTTTTGTTTTCGCCGCGTTCCTTCAGAACTGCGCGGTTGCCTTCCACGACTCCGCATTAAGGTGCGAGGTTTATTTCGAAGCTGATGCGGCATGCTCTTGAGTTTCTCACCTGAGTGTAGCGGGCCTTCCCAACCGCGTGGACGCTATGATCGCGTCGGTAGCTGCCACGGTTAGCTGATGCGGCACTCGGTAGCTTCGTCTCAAACAGGGACAGTGTGCGCGATGGCACAAAACTTAACCGTGGAGGAAGCTGTAGAAGACCGAGAGCTTCACTCGCGGTCTGCAGCTGGCATAAAGCTCGAGGACCACATCGTAATGGACGAACGATCAGTTGCCCGCATTTTGTTTGGCGGAAAAACAACCAAAAATTATCTCGTGCGCGTGCTGGCGGTGGTATTACGTGGTAGCGGTTCGACGCACGTTTCGAGTTAGACACGGGAGCCGCGTTCACGTTGTGCAGGAAGTCGCGAATGACAAAATTGCTGCTCGTACACTCCTATTATGCAAAATAAGCACACGATTTGCGCATCCTTCGAAAAAAAAAATTTGAGGGAGTTGATCTTTCTTTTATTGTTTTCTGGATGCTTGCTACAATAATACGGGTTTGTTACCGGGATCCGGTAAAAGGTGCTGGCATCTTTGGAACCGCACGCGTCTTGCTGCTGTTGTGCAGAGGAAATAACCATTTATCGGCCATGCATGTTCCGCGTATATACGCAGGTGGTACCATTGTAGCGTCGCGCAAGCCAACTTTAGAGTCGCCGCTTGACAGCACGCTTGTAGACCCGACGAGTGCTGCAGTCGCGTTTCATGAGACCCCACTAAGCCGCAGTCTTTGTGATCCCTCAATGTCAGACATCTATATGCCCTGCCATCAGGAATGCTTGGAAGTGGGCTCGTTTTTTTTCTTTTTATTTTATACTTATCTTTTGTTGCTAGAATCGCCCGCCTGCTCGGCTATATAGTGCCTTCACACTCGATAACATCGTGTGCAACACTAATTTTTGTTATTGGCACCGCCATCTTGGGCTGATAAGCGGCTGTTTTGCCGGTTTTTTTATGTTGTAATATGAAATGGTCAAGGCCAACAAGCGTTACATGTACTGGCCAAAGCTTTTTCGTGCGTGCGAGTTCACTGTGTAGCGCTGTTATTTGATACGGATCCAATACTGCAACGTTATCAGTCCAAGATGGCGGTGCTTGAGCCCGTCAGGAAAATAGTGTGTGTGCGTGTACCAGGTTTTCGGACTCGTGAGCTACAAAGTGTCAGCTTTAGGTGGTCATTGTTAAGGTTTTTTGCTTGCTCTGCGACTCCGTCGTGACGATTTTTATCACGCACGCTATGCAATATTTCCACTGAAGAGTATATAACCTGTGAATCAAAAAAAAAAAAAATGGCTTGAGGCTGATGTGTGTTGGTACACATTAATATGAGTGGAATGTGCTTTATTAACACACGCATGCACGCGCGTGCATACCATACTTGCTCGAATGTAACGCCAGTTGTTTTCCAGATTTTCGCTATACACAAATTAGTGTATATATATATATATATATATATATATATATATATACTGCGTGTACCAGCTATCTTTAAGCAAGGATTAAAACATACAATATTAGATGTAGTTTTATGTCATGTAGAAGTGGCGTAGAAGTATCGCGCTCATTTGACCAAAGGATTGTAGAATGTACAGCCGCGTGCTCAATGCAAGTTGCAACAGACTGTCTGGGCTCAAAATGGCGCCAACACTGGAGATCTGCATTTACATAGAAAAAAAAAAGTTGTGAATTAAACTCTCTGTTAGCGGTACTTTCTGTACCAACTTAACGTTGGTCCGTTGTGTTCAGATTTTTTGCGTCTCTCAATCTTATGGTGGTTTTGGGACGTTAAACTCTATATACATATCAGTCAGTTGCTCAGGTTTGGGGTAACTTCAACCACAGCCAGCGTGTTGCAACTAATATTGAGAGCGATTGTACATCTGTGCATTTAGCTTCAAAAAATGACTACAGGAAATGTAATGACATTGTGAACACGGTGAACAGTAGAAATGAAAGAACATCATCAGTTGTGCTTTTTCTTGTCAAGTGTTCCGGTATAGTACAGCTATATCACTCATAATTTATAATGAATGCCCCAGAGGGGCTTGTCTTGTCTCCGGTTTGCGCGCTTGACACTGTGTGTGCGTGCGTACGCGAAAAAAAGAGAGAGGGGGAGATTCACCTGCAATTGTGGTCATTTGATAGCGGGTACACATTATATTTTGTGGTGTTCTGGACACTGCAGTGCAGTACTCACTGTAGTTCTCTCGGCCGAAGAAAACGTTTAAACTGTGCTAGGTAAAGTTTATAATTAGTATAAAACACCGGCGTCGCCATAATGTGCTGTAAAAGCGAGATGTTATTATTGCGTGACTCTGTATAGTTTTTTTTTTACTTTTCCGCTGCTTGCACCGGGGCCTTTTGGTGGGGGACAAGGAAAAATGAAATGAAGGTAGTCATAATGGCCTCTCGGTCGCCTATGGAGAGGCGGCCCTTCAGCGACGAGCTATTTGTGGTGGGAAGCGGAGATTTTCTGCAGGCGTCCAGCGGCGGCCTCTCGCGCGCTGACCTCGGCGTGTCGCTGCTGGACGTGCCCGAAGAAGAAGGCGCCGTTCGTCTTCCTGCGGTGCCATCGGTGCCACAAAAGCGACCGACACTTTTCATGGCTTAGATGGCAGCGGCTGCCAGCGAACGTGAGAACAGTGGTGCCGTGTTGGGAAGTCCTCGTCGAAAGCGCGAAACGGTAGATGTTAATGGTGCCGGTGGCCTTTCTTTTTTTCCGCGCTTTGTTCTGGCGTATTTGATACGAGCGCTCTTTCTTTGCGGCGCACGACGTCTATGCCCATCCAGTTTCGCACGTCTTCTCGGTACTTTCGTCAAAAAAAGAAATCTTTTCTGGTCGTCGTGGTATGCGTATATATAGCCTAACCGTAGCACAGTATAGGGTGTTGTATACCGCGATGTATTTTCTTTTCTCTTTCCGTCTCAACATACGGACCAGTCTGTGTGAGTTGTGAGTCACCGAGTGAATTTCAAATTTCGTGAAGGTTACATCGGCTCAGCGTTTTAGGCGTGAAAGCGGATAAAGGTTGCAGCGGGCGGCGGTAAAGGTGTCGCCGGCGAGATTTGTTTTTCGACGCACGCTTCCTGCATGGCCGTCTTGTGGCTCGGCGGGATGCGAGTTGTATACCTGTGCGCGTGTGCCATTGCTATAGCGATGCGAGTCCTTTCGTGTTCCCCGCGTGCGACCTTGGGCGTCTCAATGGCAGCCGCATATATTGATGGCTTCCCTTTCGCGATCAGCTTCATTAGCGATGGCACGCCGCGCTGGTGATTGTCTCGCCGTGATGCGCTGTATACCGGCGGCGGGCAGAAATTCTCCGGCTTCGACATTGCGGAGACTCCCCCTTTTGTCTTCTGCGCCATAACGCGAGGGAGGCACTTGCCCGACCGTCGAGTGTCGCCTATTTAGGGAGCTCCAGAATGCGGAACGACAGTTGGCGCATGCTGTGCAGTGGAGATCGAGCCGTGTTTCGTGCATGTGCTGAGGCGCTGTTGCTATTTAGTCGGTCCCCGACGCGCACGCGTGGTTTCTAGAACACTGATTGATTTGTGGGGTTTAACGTCCCGAAACCACCAGATGATTATGAGAGACGCCGTAGTGGAAGGCTCCGGAAATTTTGACCACCTGGGGTTCTTTAACGTGCACCCAAATCTGAGCACACGCGGGCCTACAACATTTCCGCCTCCATCGGAAATGCAGCCGCCGCAGCCGAGATTCGATCCCGTGACCTGCGGGTCAGCAGCCGAGTACCTATAGCCACTAGACCACCGCGGTGGGGCGGTTTCTAGAACATTGCGTTCTATACAGTTGGGCCTCTTGTGAAAAGTAACTTTACGGCATGTTAGATTCGCTTCAGCAATCCTTCAGCTGTTTGTCTCGTGTTCTCGAGAAAGTGCGACACTTGTGTCCCGTTTCTGCCGTGTGCCTGCGCTGTTTCTCTCGGTGCAGTTGTCCTCCTTTCGTGAGATTCTTGGCTTTGGAAAGACATCTGCTGCTTTGACCACATGCGTGCATATAGCACACACGAACGATACCGCATATAGGACGCTTCTGGCAGTGCTATCAGCGCTCGTTGCATGCGGAGCAATATTCGTTGCGGTGCTTGAAGAGGAGTTTCGTTCCTTTCATTTAAGTAGGCGCTGAATCACTCGGTGAGATCAACCTATACCAATCGACTTGCGATCGCATTCATGCAGCCTTTCCTCAGCAACCGTATCCAACAGTTTTTTTTTTTTTTTTCCAACAGGTTTCGTCTGCTGCCAACGATACAAGCGCAACCATATTTCAGACCCGTCTCACGTCGTATTGTACTGAGTGCTCTCCCCTTTGTTGCTGGGCCGTTGTGGCTATCACGAAACTGTAGACATGACCGGAAAAGGCGGGCTGATGTTCCTCTACTTCACGAGCCGCAGATTTATAGTACCTGCTTTTTTTCTTGTTTTGTTAAGAAACGTATAGATCCTGCGCGATCCAGAGCTCAGCGTTCTGCAATTCATAAGCCGTCCGTACCGTGCGCGCACTCTTACCGAGGGAAAATGACTGATTGATTTTCTATAGCCGAGAGCTATGTCATTCAGACCACTGACGCGTCTTTTTGTACTGCGAACATTAGTATGTCACCCCACATTTTGTTCGTCTTTGTCCCAGCACTTCCTGTCGGCCTGCTGCGAAGGCAACCTCGATTGCTCTATGGGCTGCGTGCGTCTAGCCATGTGCGACCGTCGTGCGGGAATAGGTTTATGCGCAGTTTTTATGCGAATCGTGTTTTTTGTTGTGCTTCTTCTTGCGCACTTTCCTCGTGTCTTGTGCTCTATAATGACCTATTCGTTAGAAGATAGTATACGTAACTACGGTTTACGTGTAGCGTGGTGGCCGGAATGGCTAAATATGGAGCAAAGCTGTGATTTTCAAGTGTAGCGAATTCTGAACGCAGGATATCTGCCAGCGCGTTCGTGAAACATTTTATCGGCTTATAAATTTATGAAGATGTTGGTCATCATTCTACAGCGCAAACGATGCTCCGTAACGAGCAAAGGGTGCTCTAATTAAACGCTATTAGAAATCGTAAGGATTGCTATATGGTGCTCTCTTTTCGAGCCTGACAAGTATCGACGTTCGTAGATTGTTAGGCAATCGCTGTACGTGCTGCAGCTGCTTCACCAAATTCGTCGAATTACGGCGACAACGCTTGGGACAAATTTGCGCACTTTATAAGTGCCCTAAAACGCACACTGCCGCGGTCACCATTTCTACAATCGGCGGATATGCATGGTACATAGCAGTGACTGGTGTGTCCGTGGAGAACGTGACGGCGGCTCTCGGGGCTTTCATATCGGGCGGCTTGAAATAGTCTTGCACGCCCATAAATCTGCGTAGATAGCTGTGTTTATTTGCGTTGCGATACAGGCGACTGCTATAACGCGCAAGATAACCGACCTTGGTGCACGCGCGTTGACCGTGTTGAACTGGACTGGGTGTAAGCATTGATGGATCAGTCACTACATTTTTTTTAAAATAATAGTTAGGATACCGATTTCTTGAAGTAAGACGTAGCATTCCCGGAATCGGTGTTAGTCACTTGCTCGAAGCATACATAACGTCCTTCTGGGAACTACTTTCGGACCAGCTTAGAGAAATGCAGCTGGAGATTGTTTCGCATTGGTCGAGTTAACATGTCAGTGCTTCTATTCTGAGTAGTACGAAACAGAGCAGCAGCGTGAATGCACCTTGCTGCAAATTTTTAGTGCTATACTTACCCGTTATTTGTTTCAAAGTTATTTCGGAGTTTTGCAAAATGTTATTTTTCGTGGCTACATAGCTGACGCAAATTGTATATTTTGAACGTGACATTTATAGCCAATAATTCAAGATTAATTAGCGAAGCATTGCTTATTGCTGTGTATCGATTGTCGTTATGGTATCCGTTTCTGTTATGTACAGGAGATGGTAAATTTTGTTCTGAATAACTATTTTTTTAAAACTTGAAACAATCAGCGCAGAAAGGCCGAACATACTATTAGTACGTGCGTACTCAGTGAAAGGGAAATGGGGCGTCGCTCTTGGGCCCTTGAGCCGGAGCACCGTTTCTACGCAGTATACGCGCGCGTCTGAACATCTGCTGCACGCAGTGCATATAGTGTACGGTTCGCAGAAATTCAACGCGAGCACACCGCGCGTGTGTATACACTGGGCCGAGCGCAAGCACAGTTTAGACGCCTGCATCTCGTCTCGTGACCCCTGGTGTGGGCCTCGGGACGAGAGCGCGAGCGAACTATCAACACCTGCCACACGTTGGTTCTCGGGAGTGCTGTATTCGCCCTTTCGGTCGGTTTCAACATGGCAATAGCAGCAGCACGTGTTCCTACTCAACAAACTTCTGGTCACTTCATTTATTACTCTCTAACAGCGAAACAGAAACCTTGTGTTTTAAGTTGTGCTGTAGAGTAAAAAAAGACTATTTTTCCGCTTTCAGGTAAAAGGGAGGTGCTCAAAGTTAAGGACTAACTCTTATAATGTTTTGTCTAGCTTAAAAAAAAGTCTATTTGAAATACTTGACCAGACACAGAAAGAGAACCCTTGAAAATGAACTGGCTACTATAGTTAAGGCTTCTGTTATTCACCTATACTGCCAGGGTACGCCGGCACACAGACCCGGAAACCATCCAGCACCTGTGTTTGTACACAACGATAGGGTCTATACTCGTGATTTCGCGAAAGGGCATGTTTGCATTCCTTTGCCCCCAAACTCGATAGTCGAAATGTAGTTTGTGTCGTATAGGTATCAGATCAGTACTAATAGTAATGTATACAACCAAGACCACAATATGACTAAGAGGCACGCCGTGGTGGAGGGCTCTGGAAATGACTGCCATTTGTCGCGTACGTACCTTAACGTGCACTGACTTCGCCCAGTATATACCTGTAGCATTTCGACCCCATCGAAATGCGACCGCCGCGACCGGGATCGAACCCGCGGCTTTTGGTTCAGCAGCCGAGCACCGTAACCATTTGGCCTCGAATTCTTCAAGTGGCGCCCTCTCACGTGTGACGTCAGTTTGTGGACTCCGATCGCAACCGCGCTGCAGCGGCCGCTGCTCCTGTGCGCGAATCGTCTGCTTCTGGCGGGAACTTTGTCGAACGAACAGCCTTGCGAGGGTCAACTAACACCCACAACGAACGTTTTCGAGTGCGATTATGAATTTTAGTTGCGGCCCAATCGACAGGGCCAAGAAACCTCCCAGATGGCCGATGAGCACGCCGATGCCGCCGACCGCATTGCTGGTGAGAAAGTGAAACTATGTGCGAGTGTTCTCGCTCGTCATCTGCAGTTTTCGCCGTGAGATGTTAATTAGTTCGGGTGCTTCGAAATTTCAGTAAGCATGCCTCTCTCCAGCATCTACAAGCATGTAGATACAGCTAGCGAAACGTCGCGATGGTGGACGACGCATGCCACTTTATTCAATGTGCGTAGCCGATGCCGTCAATGGAGATTGCATCACCGACGCGGCTCTGCTCTTGCAAACACGTAGACTTGTGAAGCCGCCACACGACGTCCCCAAGGCGATAGAGTGCTAGCGCAATGTAGAAGTACTGCTCTGTTCCTCAGTGTGCTTCGTCCGCCCGTGAAAAGGACGTTAGCTTTCACAAGAATCCTAAAGAAAAGGGCGTGCCTGCCCTTTCCTTGGAATATTTTTTCTGCGATGCAACGATAGTGACAGTGAATACGAGGATTATGTGTGAGAATCGCTGATTTCTGCCACTCTGGCATTCGCGAACTACGCACGAGATAATTACTCCAGAGGAGCTGTTTAAATTGCTGCTTCGGCAGTCAATCGACCGTTCATGGCGTCTACTAGAAATGCAAAAGAGCATCGAATTACCAAATTTGAGATAGTCGCGCTTGGTTATGGGCGTCGGCAAGGCGCAAGCCCGTGTTGATTGCAGTAAGAGGAGTCTTGAGGGGGGCAGGTACTGGTGTGACTCGGGAAGGGGGCAAGTTCCGCCTTGATGCACCCCCTGGAAAGTGCAAATGACTGAAGTTTGTCTCAGTAGCGTTTGTTCAGTGAGAGCGACATCACGAAGTATTGATTTATTTTTATTTATTTATTTCAACACTGCCAGGGCCCGGTGGCATTACAAAAAGGAGTGGTCTAACTGTAATACATCAATAACGCCAATTTTGAAGGTGGCAGGTTCTTCGATTGCAGCAACGGTGGCAGGAAGGTGGTTACAGTCACTATATACTTGTTTGCGGCAAAAAAAAAAAAGAAAAAAACTTGACAAGTGTTAGTGTGGCATAAGGGAACTTTAACCTTAAGATGATGGTCGAAACGTGTAAAAGAAAAAAAGATCGTTTTTGAGTGTTGGATTCGTGTAAAAGATTTTGTGAAACAGGTTTAAGCGGAAGTACTTACGGCGCGACTTAAGTATTTGTAGACCTATATATAAAGTAGCTGTCGTTGAGGAAACACTGGCGTAGCGGGAGTAATTAGAAAGCATAAAATGAGCTGCCCGATAACGAACGAACTGAAGGGCTGTGGTTAACACGGAACTAGATGGATGCCATATAGAACAGGCGTATTCCAATTTAAATCTAACGATTGTTGTGTACAATGCAAGTTTTAAATCTGGAGGAACGGATGAAAAATTACGGCGAAGAAATCCAAGCATGCCATTAGCGTTGTTAATTACGTGTTGAACGTGCACACTCCAGGAGAGGTGTAGGGTTACATGCACGCCAAGATAACGGTAACTGGTTACGGCATTTAAAGGAGATTTTTTAAATGTGTAAGAAAAGTTGTCATTAGCTTTATGATGATGCATTACTATGATTACTTTGCACTTACTGATGTTTAGTTTCATGAGCCACTTGTCGCACCAGTTAGAAACAGCATCGATGTCAGAATGTAAAGTAGAAACGTCATGGGTGTTCTGAACGACATGATACAGCACGGAATGGTCAGCGAAGAGTCTAACGGTAGAATTAATTCTGACAGGTATATTATTAATATAAATAAAAGAAAGTAATCGACCTAAAACAGAACCCTGTGGTACGCTTGATGTAACAGGAACGGTAGGAGAGTTATAGTTATTGGCATGAACATATTGTAAACCGTTATTTAGAAAACAGTGAATCCAGTCCAGGATGTTAGGGCCTATACTGAGCTTGCTCAAGGCTTTAGCGTAATTTAAACATATGCAGTCGGTGTTAAATTATTGTCGAAAACACGAAAATGATCGTTAGGAAAAGAGAGTGACTGCGTTTCACAAGAGAAGTACTCTCTGCAACTGTGTTGCCATGGTGAAAAAAATGAATTAGATTAAAGAAAAGATACTAAGTTCGAATAAATGATATGCTCGACAAGTTTGTAGGGTACTTTTGTTAAAGATAATGGTCTGTAATTGAGAGGAGAGTGAGTGTTAAGTGATTTGTGAAGTGGAACTACCTTACGCACGTTCCAATCGTCTGGCAAAGTAGAAGACTGCGAAAAAAGTTCAGCGAGTGTAATATTAACAAGTAGTTCATATTAATACCGCACAGGGGGTGTCGCTCGGGTATCAGAATTGTTAGGATATCCGGTTTGATGGAATCTCACCGCTGCCACCACTGTTACGAATTCGCTGTGTTGCGATGGTAGCGGTAGCCGAGAGTGGCGAGCAGTCGAACGGACTTCGCTGAAGCCTTCGCCCAGAGGCGGAATAGGGAGGCGATCGTTGTGAAAACAGCAACAGGTATAGGAATGTTTGCTATAGCAGGTTATAGTTTGTACAAAGTCGGCTGGGTCAAAACCTTCCAGACATGGGGCTGGGATGACCTTAAATAACGTTTTTGGTCCTTTCCCTGAGACCAAGTTCTCGATGCTCGGTAAAGGAGACGCAGCTTTGCCCGCAACTGCACGGTGGCTCGCCGCTGTCTGCGTATACAAGGCGGTGCTGAGAGGGGGGAGAGTTCGCCGGAACTGCGCCCGTTCTCGTGGGAAGAAGCGCTCCCGAACGAGGACCATGCCTGTGGCATAACGGAATATAGCAAATAGTTATCGCTGATTGCATATACCACGCACAGGGTCACAAAGATGTGGTGTGACGATCATCAGTGAATGTGCACTAAAAAATGACTCAGGTTTCGTTTATGAATTTATGGTAAGCAGTGAGCTGTAGGCGCGCGCTTGTCTTGATCAGTGAACTACGTATACAGGGTGTTTCAAGAAATGTGCACAATATTCTTTAAAAATTACAGAAAGGCGTGCTACTTGCAGCGTTGCCTTCCTGTGGCAGAAGGCAACGCTGCAAGTAGCACTGAAGATGGATACAAGCATTATATACGGCAGTACTTATATAAATTAACACAATTAACTTTTTAACCGGTGGTAATAGCTGGTCGAGTCAAATGGGAGAATTCAAGCCCTTCCTACGATTAGTCCATAGCCGCTTTGAAATTTTGGAAAAGCGGCCACTGCAGGTAATCACCGCGAAGCGATGCAGTCTGGCCAATTTAGCTGTCGAAACCGAAACCGACGCACCAAATGGCGCGTCTACCATTCACTTCGACAACACCCTCAATGACGACACTGTTTCCCTCGCATTGGGGAGATGAATAAGCGAGCGTCGATAAGTGGCCTCACAGCGAAGTGTCCAAATTGACGGTTGCTGTTCGGCGCAGAGATGTTTTTTGTGCTTTTCACTTCGCGCACTGTTTTCGTAGATTGCTTCACACGAAAGCACGTTTGTGAGAAAATTCTTTCTTGGCTCAAGAAATTTAGTCGCCGTTCGCGTTGTTAGGTTTTCTTTTTGCTGCTACATGTATTCGAATTCACTGCATGAGTGAGAATTTGTGAAAAGGGCAGCTATATATGCCCAGTATCGTTATGTGTGCCGTTCGCAAATTGCTTGAAGCTCTAACGAGCGCAATAAGAGATAAGTGGTGAATCTAGAAAAATGTTTCCTAGCTAAAGCTAGGACGTAATCTTTGAAACAAAAAAAAAAAAAAAAAACACTCCTGGCTCGTTAACGGCTTGCATGACGCCTAAAATTGCTCTGTTTTCGCTGGGGCGACTGCTTGTGTCTGTTTTATGCAAAAGAGCGATGTAAAGTGTGTAGGGGAGAATTAGTGCAAAGGTGGGAAAGAAAACGCAGCAAATATTTTCCTTTTCTTTTTTCGGTTCATGCCGGAGTCAAGTGCTAAAGCAACTACTGTCGTGTCGCGTTGTGCCCTGTATGCGTAGTTGTGTGCGTTTATTGCAGTTTCACTCTGCTGCAGTTCTTATATTATTGCCTATATGTTTATTTCTTGTATGTAATTTACAATCATGGTATGGCAGTTGTGATTTCGCGTCACGCAGTGCAATCAACCTCTCCTTGTGTCTGCGTTTATCAAACAATAACAAAGCGGACACATGCTTAGGCAGAATATCAGTTGAAAATCCAACTTTTCGCTGCTCCCACGATTCTCATGTTTTAGTTGAGAAAATTTGTGCATAGACGCACATTGGCATCGTGTGCTTGCAGCTCTAGTGGTGCAGCTTACACGAGGTTCATCGATGAATGCAAACGATGCGTTAAAAAAATAATTGAAGTATGACCTCAGAGACGAGCACGCACGTAAAGGTGGTCTCTGTATAATATTTCTAGGCACTATACAAAATGGCCTTCGGGACAGCCGCAGGGGCCTATGGATTATATTACTCTACGGTGCAGGTTCGTGCGCGATGTTTGCGAGCGGTCAGTGCTGAGGCCTTCGTGCGAGCGCGCTCAACTCGCACGTCAGGGACCCACCATGGCGGTGGCTCGATGACGCGGTGGGCGCCGCGGAATGCCTGCCGTGGGCTCTCGTGTGGGCGCGGCGGCCCAAACGAAGCACACGCGCCCAGCATGGCGAGCGGTGGACGATTTCTCCCCCCTTTTTTGCCTGGTCCCGCGCTGTCCCCTCGTGCGGAGCTGCAAATTATACTTCCGGGAAGTGGGTCGCAATAAGCGTGTGCCGCGGTGATCAAAGGATGTGGTGCCGGTCTCGTTTTCTGCCCGTCTTTTCATTTATTCGTCGTGTGCGCCGATCTCGGCCTGGTTAAGTGTGTATATATTTCGCTGCTACTTCGACCCAGAACTGCGTAAAAAAAAAAAAATATTGATCTATTTCGGTCGACGCCCATCGTGAATAGTGGCTGATCACGTGTGAATAACGTCGATCTTGATCCACGTGGCCTTTTGTTTGCAGGAATAAAGGCGTACGTCATTTCTTCGTTTCAAGCGCATCATTGGCCAAAAAGGATGGCTACTGTCATGTGCAGCGATAATACAGTCGGCAGCGTTGTTCCTGCGAATATCCCGGGACTCTTTTTTTGCCACGCCCTTGTTTCACTACATGTTGCCTGCTTGAACTGTTTGGAGCGTGGCCGTTAATACACGCGGAAGAAATAAACACTTTTCCTGGCATTATAGGCGCACTGTCCGCGCTGGCCTTCATTGCAGTTTCTTTTTTTACTGTCTATAGACGAACATACTTTTGGGTGTAATGGGCCGCTGTAGTTTTAGCAGTGTTTCAATCTGCAACGTTTTTCACACTTCCGTCATTGCTTGTTCCTTGTGGGTTCGGGGCTGTGTGATGGAAATGATGCGTGAGCCACATAATTCAAATCATCGCGGGGGATCAGTTCGCTATATGGCGCAACGTGCTCATCGGCAGGGATCGACTTGACTGGAAATGAGCCCCTGCCTCAGAAAAGCTGATACGCGCGTTAATGTATTGTCGCACTGCTTCAACGTCGTTTAGCCTGAAGTATACCTCTTTCTACGCGTCATAGCGACATTCCCCAGGTGCCTATGTATGGTGCGTGAATACATCCGATTGTCAAGCTTCGTGCCAACGTTTCGGTCTCAACGGCAGGGGGTTGTACCTGTAATCTACGGTTGCTGTTTTAATTTTAATGCTGAAGCAATGTGGCCTACGCATTATTTCGTTCTTCAGTTGTACATCCCCCGCTTCTACAAAGCAACGCAAGGGCTTGCGTACGCAAGCACCTTTGGGGTTCCGGCACGTATATCCGATAACTTTAGGCGAGGTACTTTCAGAATGCGTAGCTGAATAAGGCAAGCCATATATAATTTCATCCTAAGGACATCAATTGTATAAGGCTTTGTGTGAACACACTTGTGTGTCTCTCGTGGGCCGCGTTTTTGGTAGCGCAAAGCAATTCTTGCCAACTCAAGTACTGCAACTGTGTTGCCTGCCGCAGTCGATATTTAAAGGATCCGCGTATTCACTGAGGAACAAGTAAAATATATCATAAAAAAGGAACGATATTCAACTCACGAGAGATCTTGTCGGCTCTGCGGGTCAAGAAAAAAAAAATTCAATTTGCGCGAGCGGCTACTGACGAGTCAGTTTTTGTATACGAGTGTTTTGAAAGCTCGACGACGTGTCTTGGCCGTGCACTTTCGTTTCTCGTGCATGACTGACGAGCACGCACGCGAGTACTGCTGTCATTAAAAAAAAAGATATCGTGTGCGTCGAAACGACCCATGGATGGGAAACTTGGCCGCTGCGATCGTTGAAACAATAGTGATAGATGTATGCGGTTACTGCACTGTATAGCGATGGGCCTTGCGTTCTACAGAACTACTTTTAGTAGATGGGATGATGTTGAACGCTGCAATGCCTGGCTATGTCGGCTGGTGCGCACCAAGCTGGCATCATTCGCGCGTGCTCCTTCCAAGAATGGGCAGGTTCATCGATGATGCCACACATTCAGTTGGCCCATAGGCGTAGGCCTCACTGTCCCTCAAGTATTGCGGGGAGCGTCCGCTGTGGGATACATGCGTGGAAAAACACTTCAGCGAACTCTTCCTCCCAGGCGGCTGGGTAGGTGTACGGCTGCGTGGGTGCACGTTCTCCGAAGGGCCGGTGACGTTGCCTAGGTACGCGTGGCATTGGCGCTGGTGCCAAGGTCGCCTTGCGTCAGCCATAACGGGAAGGCCTCGATGAGGCGGCGGCGGCCGAACTTTGTGCTGGGCCCCGCCATTCGTCAACTCGCCCAGACCCTTTTGTGGGATGAGAAAGCGTAGAACTTTGTCGTATGTCTGTTAGTTTTGGTGGCCAGACAGTGTGCCCCGCATACAGGGTTGACTGTACACTTCTCACGAGTTACCGCAGTATTATACTGAAGCGCCGACTGTGCCGAAGTTTCACGGTAAAGCGCGGCACTTATTTCACTGGAAAATTGGCGTGAAATCTCGGTGAATATGCATTTGACTAAGTTTTTGCTTCTGTCGAGCTTGTCAGGGAGCCTAATTTGGAACGAAGGATGACATGAAAGCACTGATGTTATGGAAGCTGATACTGTAGTTTCAGTCACAGGATGTTTACATGCCGTTAGTCTCAAGTCAATGATAATTCGAGTGTTACTGATTGTCCCCTTCACTAGCAATACTGCTTTAGATACACCCACAGCCCGTGTTTCTGAAAGTGGCAAAAATAATGTCAGGGATGTTAGGCTTTCGCTCGTGCTGTACATATTTATTCGGAATGACGTCTTAGTATCCTCAGCACGGCTGCTAAGTTTTGCTGTTGATTTATTACACTTTTTTGCACTGTCCTTGCACAGGATGGCACGTACAGCTGTACATATTTATTAGCATTTGCAGTATCTGCTGCATCGACTTCATGTACTACAGGGACGAAAGGGTCTGATCTGTAAGCACGGAAAGAATTCACGTTTGTTGTTTGCTGGCTTGTTCCCTGCTTTTCTAACCTCTCTCTCTCGATCTCTCGGTGTTGCAACCACGCTGTCATCGTCAAGGAACTGAAATGTGGGGCATTCAAATCTCAATGCAGTTCCTGCACTGCAGTCTTGTGGAAGTAGGTTACCATTATTATAACACCTGAAAATGTCTTCAGGAGTCGAGTGCCCCCCGAAGTCAAACTCTTATGTTCGTACTGTTGCATATAATCGTACTCGGTTTCGGCGAGGCGCTTTTGTGATCCACAATTCGTGCATAGTGCGCACGTGTCGACGGCACCGCTTTCCAGGACTGTGAAAGTCCGCGTGGCTGTTGCACAAAGATGTGGCGTGCCTCTTTGTGTCGCTCAAGTTGCTGCGTTCAAGTGTTTAGCGTTCTATGGCGAGAATCAGCCCCCCATGCGATTGCCCCGTGCGTGCGAATACTCGAGTAGTGGACTGTTTTCCGCCGGCGTGTTATGCTCCTTGAATGAGGTGGAGCGGCTTTGTCCACGTGTTCTGCAGCCCGTTGTTTGGCGAGCGGGAACGCCTTACACCGGCGATTGTGTACTTCGTCGGCTCCTTAGCTTTGTGCTGCGCTCGAGATAACGGTGTTTCGCACGGGCCGAATCAAGAGGGCAACCATGCGCTTCGAGCTGTCGACAGCTCTCGCGAAAGTTTCTGCCACAGTCGGGACATTGCGGGCAATGAAAGGGACGTCCCAGATACACACCACAGAATGCTTTATCCCGCGGCGCTTTTATTACATCATGGCCCTCACTGGGTTCTTTTGCTTCACTTCGGGGTCGGTTATGATTTTCCTTTACGGTGCTTCGTGACTGACCGGCTCGCGCCTTTGTGCGCGCAACCGGGTTGTTTCTCGCTGTGGCCGTCCTAGCTGCCGTCGATGCTTGATTGACCCTGGTGAGGGTCAAGAGAGCAGAGCACGTATTCCGACTTTGCAATCTGCTCACTTCGATTTGTGTGTCGATATTCGATCAGCGTGTATGTGCATCCGTCGTAGAAAGGAGCTCTTTTATCAATAATCGCTTATGCTCACGAGCATGAGATGTTCTTGTCGCGCTGCCATTGATCTTGTTTTAAGTATATGGCTCCGTGCTATGCACTTTGACCTCTATTACACTTAGTACCGTGAAAAAGATAATGGTGACAGCCCGCTGTGTATATACCCTATCTTTTCATCAAAGCTGTGTCACTCGTTCAGCGGGGTGCGTTGAAAGCTACGACCCACGGATATTCATAAATGCGATGAGAAACTTGCTTTGAAAGTGGTGACTTACTTCCACGCCGATAAGAGGCGTTCAGCTGAGAAGCGGCCCATATTTTGATACAAGCAGCAAAACTGCAGGCGAGGCTGCAACTCCCACTTGTGCGGTGTGTATATATACCTCACGCGCCCTGTTATCGCTGTTGTCGGTATACCTCCCTCTGTTATCGTTCCTCATTGTTGTGCGAAGCCTTTGCAGATGTCGCTTGTTAGCCTTTCTTGCCTGCTTTGTTACAGACCGCCGTAACGACAGCTGATGTCGTCCGGATACTGATTGCACATCTTGACAATAGCGTCCGTTTGCAAGCAAAAAGTTTTTTTTTCTTCATTCTGAAGCACAGGCGGCAGACAGTGCTCGCTCCGAACTGCTGTGCTTGTGTTCTAACACAATAATATACTTTTCATAATATTGTTTTAGTCAAAACTAAACCTGCAAAATTTCGTACACTGATAGTTATGAATATTGAGCGTAATCCTACGATTCCTAATCCTAATAGTTGAGATATTGAGCGTAATCCTACGAAGTTGTGTGAACTAACTTGACTTTAGATCATTGTCTGCAGATTCGTCATAAACTATAAGTGCATTCGCTGCATGCAGGGTAAAGCCCCTCCCATGTTTCGCCAGTCAACTCGGTCATGTGCTTGCGGCGGTCACGTTATCGCCGCAAACTTCTGCATATCATCTGCCTACCTATCATTCTGCCTCTTTCTCGCGCGTTTGCCTTCTCTGTTTATCCAGTCCGGCCTGAAATCAGCTGCACACAATGTTAGGCTGGTGCGCATTCGGAATCATATCATTCAGGGGTTACCGACTTTGCGCTGCACAAGTTTTTTTGAGGAAACTGTATAGGTAAAACGAGGAAAGCCGTTATAATAGCACACTTAGGAACTTGCAAGTATGAAATAAACTTTTCGGGCGTGTTTATCTTACTGAATTGAGCGCAGAGAGCGCCAAAATACGATGAAAAGGGGATGCAGCGCGTGCAAGGCAAATGGTTCGGTTGGAACGTGTGTACGCTCTGACACCTTGCTAGTGCCATCGAAACAACTAGCGAGTGTGTATGGTGCGGTGCATTTTTTTCACTGCCCAGGCATGCAGGCTACGTGCGCCTCTTTGGCATTTGCAATCTATCGATGGGATTCTGCGTCGGAGAGCTGTGCGAGATTTTTTTTTTCTTTGTTTCTGTGCCACTTGCTTCCGAACTGTACAGCGCTTGTTATGCTTCCCATCCACTGGACTGGTTGAAGTGGTTTGCGCGCAGTGAGGCATTGCTGGTGGCCTCGGTTGTTTATTCATACTTTTTGACACGCTTTTATCTTCTCTTATGACTTCCAGCGTGGTTACGTGTTTGTAGTCACTATGGAAACGAGCCGCATTTCTTACTTGGACAAGTATATAGGTATATCTCTATTTGTTGAGACGTCATTTATTAGAAATGATGGGTTATCATTTTATGTACTGCAGGAAAATAATTTTTTTTTATCTTTGTTCGCCAGCAATATTTGAGCTCTGCAAACATTTAAATCCTTGCTCGGAGGTGAGTTAAGCTTTTGCTTATCTTCGAACATAGCAATAATAACGGTCGGGCCTTCCCGTGTGTAGTTAGGAAAGAGTTCGGTTGTGCGTGTTTCAGTCATTGCGGTCTTTTTCTGTCGCTGCTCGGCAAGGGCTTTTGTCATCCTTCCCCTTGGCGTAGGGTAGCCAGCCTGGTTTACCTCCCTAACTTGATTGATATGTGGGGTTTAACGTTCCAAAACCACCATATGATTATGAGAGACGCCGTAGTGCAGGGCTCCGGAAATTTCGACCACCTGGGGTTCTTTAACGTGCACCCAAATGTGAGCATACGGGCCTACAACATTTCCGCCTCTATCGGAAATGCAGCCGCCGCAGCTGGTATTCGAACCCGCGACCTGTAACCTCCCTAACTTCTCTCTCATTCTTCTTACTTTCGGGCGGCTGTTACGAGAGCTGTTACTGCTCCTCCTTCTCCCGGCCCTTTGGACATTAGTGCTTTGCACTGCAAGACCTCGTGCAAAGTCACGTGTGCACTGGGCGTGCCCTTAGCGGGGTTCCCAGTCGTGCCTTCTGGACGAGCTTCGATCGCCGCCGCTGCTGCTCAGGTGGCGCTGTAGCGCTGGTCGTGTCGGCGGCCGTGTCGACGCGTGTTCGTCGTCAGGTGCCCAGTGGCTGCCCGTGCTTTGTGGTGAATCGATGGACGGTGCCCGGTGAGTCCGATGACGACGGGCCTCGTGGCTGCGTTCCCGCCGGTGCCCATGGCCCCGCTCGGAAGCCTGGCCGGTGGCCGGCCGCTGCCCTGGCTCCAGCTCGAGACCACCGCCTACTGCGTCGGCGTCGGTGAGCACGCGCTCTGGGCTCTTCTGCTCGCCCGATGGTCTCTGGCACCTCCATGCACGTGTTGTATTTCACAAGGGAAAACGCCAATTAGGTGGTCACGTGGTTTGTTCTCCGTGAGACATTGGCTTGGTGAATAGAGTTTTTTTTTTTTTTTTGCTGATATATACCGATTTCGTGGTAGCCGAATCTCGAATTCGAAATAATGCATCTTGGTTTGAGTGTTTGGATGCCCCATGTTGTATGCCTGACTCTATACCTCGTTTCTTTTATTGCAGATGCTGCTTTATAATTATCATTCGCTCAAATAATCGGGCATCGGCCTGTCCTTTTATCTTACCGCGCCTTGCAACTGAATTCAAGTGTAGCCCTGATTGAGAACTGCTTCACTTGTTCGAGCCTGCTTCGACACGTGCTTATAAGTCGCTGTTCCGCTTTGTCCTCTCCCCATCGGAATTCCTCGGTGGCGCGGCTCTGTCAAGGTGACCGTGTCGTCAAGCGACAAGAATGAATGGTCGCTGTCAATAGCGGTATATTTTACCTGAGCAATGTGGTCACCAGCGCGAAGGCTCGTTTGTTATGCATACGATCTGACCACCGTCACATGTGTTATCTCGTATTCCTTCCCCGACGCTCGTTTTGCAGCCTCGCTGCGTAAGAGTGAAATCGCTCGTACGTGCTCTAGAGATAAGTTGTCTGCCCTGTATTTAGGTTGCGTCTTTGATTACCTTATCAATGATTGAAGCGAACAAGTGTGTAACAGCTAGATGGTTTAAATGTACTTTTTATGCTGTCTGTAATTTCTCGCTGTTTTTGAAATTAACCTTTAAAGCACAAGTTCCAGACCGGGGCTCTTAAAAATACAGAAAAGGAAACGCTCTCTCTTTCCGTTAAGTTCCGAAATTCAAAATAGCTGACACGTATGAAACGCATTTTCGCGTTCCGAAACTTTCGCCGACGCTTGACAGTAGTACCTGTTAATGTTGTTCTCTTTCAATGCTCCTCCTCATTTCAACCTCACGTTCGGAAGGAGCAACTTTGCGAGGTGGGCTCACTTCATGGGCGTTACATATGAATTTGCTGCTTATGACTTTTCCGAATACTTTTCTTTGGAATTTTTCTTGAGCACAGTTTCTTAAGGGCACAGACGATACAACGATCACGTTTGTATCGTCTATTCCTTCTCCGTTGAATTGAATAATGAGTTCGCAGTGGTCCCAGTCTTACAATTGGCGCGATTGTTACAGACGGACTGTGTGAAGTGCGCTAAATCGGTCACCTCATGCGAACTTTAACGGCTTTGTCGGATTGGAACCATGCTTACGAACCGATAAAAATAATAACTGGGGTTTATAATGTCCCAAAAGCACCGCATGATTACGAGGGACGCTGTAGTGGAGGCATACCGAAACTTCGACTACCTGGTGTTTCTTGAGATACACGGGCCTGTATACCATTTCGTCTCCACCGAAAGGCGACCGCCGGGATCGAAACCGCGACCTTCGGGCCAGCAGCCGATCACCCTAACCGCTAAAGATTAAAAATTAGGGTACCTTAAAGCTTCGCCTTTAGGAGTTGAAGGCGATAGCGATTGTTCGATAGTGAGTTAGTGCATGAAGCCTTTTCGAATTTGCTAGGCACCCACGTGGCCTTCAGGGAATAGACGCAGCAGCGTGTGTGCTTTTTGTAGTGGGCTACCTGCAATTTACCACTGAGCCACTATGATAATCGCATATTCTGACGCCCGTTTTGTGTGTGCTGCCTATAGTGTGCTGTGTTTATATCTCTTCCCTCTTTCCTCTCTATCTTTCATCTCCCACATCCCCCTACGATGCGCACGGTAGCAAACCGGCTGCCTATAGGGTGGTTAACCTCCCTGTCATTCTCTTCCTCCTATTTTCCTTCCTTCCTTCCTGACGCCCGTTGGCAATGGACGCTTGACCACACATTATTACTGCAATATTTCATGTTCTGACCCGCAGGTCGCGGGATCCAATCCCTGCTGCGGCGGCTGCATTTTCGATGGAGGCGGAAATGTTGTAGGCCCGTGTGCTCAGATTTGGGCGCACGTTAAAGAACCCGAGGTGGTCGAAATTTTCGGAGCCCTCCCTATATACAGCGTCTCTCATAATCATATGGTGGTTTTGGGACGTTAAACCCCACATATCAATCAATATTTCATGTTGCATTGTGAAGCATATATACAGGACGCGTGTGTTTGTAAAGCATGAAAACTACTTCCACTGCATTTCCAAGCAGAGGAAGTTCTTTTCTTTGTTTTCACAAGCGTGGCCGTGTGGTAGAACATTCGCTTGCCACGCAAACGACCCGGGTTCGATCACCTGACCCCAACAACGCTGGTTCGGTCCCCACTCTCTGCAGGGTTTTTTAATCATTTTTAATTTTATTTGCATCGTTCTCGATTTTTCGGTCACGCATAAGATGATTACTTTTCGCTCACAACAACCAACCACGGCGACGCTGGAATTTCTACAAAACGAGCTGTTTAACGATATCGCGTTAAAATGCAGCAGTATCGTTGGCAGTGTACAGTACAAGTGCGCATATACAGTGTATACGTGACGAGAGCTCATGATCTGCAGTATCCGTGCATTCGTGTGTTGGACGATGATTGCTCAGCGAGCTTTTCAAAACGTGAAATTTGTTGATACTTCACATACGTTGAAATCCCGCCGGCTTCCGGGTTTTGGTTTTAAAATTTTCAAACGGGAAAGAATGTGCGATATGAAAAAAAAAATTATTTTCTTGCATTTCTCTTTCTTTGTTTTTGTGTTTTCATCTTCACTGCATGTGCATCTTTTACCATTCCCGCGTGAGCATCAACCGATCGTTATGTCGATGCTTTATGACGGCGTCAAATTACGAGATCCGCAAGAAAGTTAACCCTTAGCGCGATCGACTGTCGTCCGTGACAGTGTTCCTAGAAGCACGACACAGCCCATATGCCACGGTGAACTCGGTTACAGCGTCAGGAATATATATATATGACTCGCGTGGCGAGTTTCCCCACCGACCGGAGATAACACCAACGTCTCGCTTCTTTTTTATGTAGCTGTCGTGCTCGTGACACCGGAAGCTGAAAGAAGAAAGCGCTACTATATATACAGGACAGTTTGACTGGTAGGGGCTCGTCATCTTAACGCATCGACAGCGAGTTTCACAATAGGCCACAGAAGATTACAACATGCGTAGGGCACATAAAAGGGTCGCTGATGCGTACTCCTGTGTTACTCGTTGCCCCCCCCCCCCCCCCCATCTTCCCCCAATACATTTGATAGGCTTTATCTCAGCCCTGCACAATATTTTCTGGTGCGCATGACAGCGATACGCAAGCCAAAAAGTAAACGCAGTGCATGCATTATTGCTATCTTCTGTCAGCCGAGAGACTTGCCAACGAGTCAACGGTGGCCGGCACGTGATGTTTCGTTCTCTTGAGGACCGTATATAGTTTCGCTCGGGGTGAACGTTCTGCGCCTGCATGCGTTTACTGTCGTTAATGTCGTCGCTCGATGATATATCGGGGTTCTTTTAAATAATCGAAAGGCTTTACGTCCGTGTGCTTATTTATGAGAAATAAATCAGCCAAGCTTCCATCTAGCGGAAGCAGTTCCTTTGGTGGTTTGTTCACGGTTAAACTTTTTGGGGTGCAGCGCTATGAAACCCGGACTGAGAAACACGTAGTATAGAAACGACATAGCAGCGCCCCTCGTGTCTGTTGTCTCTCTCTGTTCATGTGTTTCATGGCGCTGCACCCGAAAAAATTTGGTCAGTTCCTTTGCTCGCTCGATGTGTACAGAACCACCGAGCCGTACTAGTGTACAATGCTGGTTTTAGTCGGCGTTTAGTCCTAAGCAAGTCATTTTTTGTGCGAGGTCAATGAGCGAGGAGGAGTCCAGATTTTGGTGTTCCTGCATCGTATATACATATCAGTAATCTTGAACGGCAACAAAGTGGGACTCGTGGCGTAGAAGCCGGTGACCGGGAACGTGTTCGCATGACAAAGTAATTTACTGTGATAACTGCCTTGTCACCTCCCCTCCTTTTTTATTTTTTCGTTAGCTGCGCGGCTTACCTCCTTTTCTCACTCATTTATGGATGTATGCGAGCCCTGAAAGTATTTTCAGTTAATATATGAACAAATGCCGTGTACACCTGGGCAGTACATTGCATTTGCTGTTTTTGACGTGATGCTTGAGCGCGCTCACAGGGATGCAGGGTTTTAGTGTCTTGTATGAACGTTAATTATACTCGATTTCTGCTACGGCGAAGCAATAGGTCTCCCAGTACGCTTGTGCGTATACACACACACTTGACCCGGGCAGGAGAGAGCGATAGAGAATATGGGGCTGCCACAGCAGAGCTTGATATCCTGCTCTTGGTTGCGTGTGAATAACTGATAAGTGTTGAAAAACTGCGTCAGCTCACAGCCTCAGCATGAAAATTGACCTTACAAATAGAGCGACGCCAGAAATAGATGGACTGATTATGCCATGGGATTTAAACACGCGGCCCGTGGCTTTACAAAGAGTAAAACAATGAAGGATCATTGCTAAATGGTACTGGAATAATTTTCTCGCCTGTATATGTTGATTAATAACGCTCTGTTTGGTTAAGCTACAGAGACTGCACTGGTCTCAAGCATTTTTTTATTCGTGAGGCACACGAGGTGGTTAGACAATTTCAGTTTAGCGAGCGGAGCTGCCTTTCGCACGCAACGCTCGAGAGGAAGCAATACGTATTGCGCATGTGCTGAACCCATGAGCGTTGCGTGCGTTAGCGCACGCAGAGGATGCGTACGCTATAGATGTTGCGCTTACGTTGCTCTCGCGAGATCTTGACCTTCTGAGGCATGGAGGAATGTTCCGAAGGCAAAACAGAAAAAAAATGGCCGCGGCCGACAGTAGCACGGTGGTAGGGGGTAGCAGCGAACGAAGCCCGTGTGAGATTCTGCATTGTCCTCGATTTGGAACTTACTTGAGTGTCCGTTGCTTGAACCCCATTGGGGAATAGGTGTGGTGGATTGTAATCGCGTCTGTGTCGTTGCACAATGAATCACGACTGGACGCCGTCAGTTCCTATTGCGCACCTGCCATTTTGTCAGGAGAGCATGCACTCAATGAAACAACAAGCCGATCGTGACGTGAAGCAGTATGACGGATTCGTGGATTGTTGGCGGGCCGTCGTGTATATATGGTCCCCTTTGAACTGTGGTGGTTGGAACGTGATTCAAACCGCCAGATGTGTGACTGATCGCCCGAAAAAGCATCTCCAATGTTTAAGTGATGTGGATGTGCCTCCGTGTTCCCCCCAAGCTAAGGCGATTTGCTCTCGCACACGGACAACCACCGTCACTGTAGAAGCTGCTCCCATGGCTCGTGAAAAAGGCCTATGCATAAACAAGAGAGCCGCGGGTTAAGTTTGTCAGCTGCCTGGGTTAAGAATAAACTGAATTATGATTGTGAGAGAGCTGGAATTCCTGGAAGTCGCCGGTGCCAACTGGAGGCAGCCTCAAACACAGACCTACAGCTTTTTCGCTTCCACCGAAAATGCAGCCGCCGGAGCCGGGATTCAATCCCGCGACCTGCAGGTCAGCAGCCGAGTAGCTTAGCCACTAGACCAGCACGGCGGGGCGCGAAACTGGGCATGTTTAATTTGTTTTCCCAGCAAACACAAGACGCTGCTCAAATAGAGCCCCACCTTAAATCTCCGTCACAAAATAGCCCACATCTGAGATATGAGAAGGGACTTATTTGAGATTACAACGTTAGCTGACATTTTGCTGGAATTGCATCTTCCTTCTCCCCTCTCTCACTGTCCCAGCTCTTGTGGGGCGAAATTTTGTCACTGCGACCCGCTAGCTTAGGTGAGTTTAAGAACCCTGGATCAGGTGGTGTGATTCGACTGCTTGTGAGGAGAAACCACCGTTATTTCTGAAGCCACCGCTATTTTAAATCAGCAGAAGGTGAGGATGACTGTGATGGACGGGCGCCGCTAAGTGTTTGCTGGGAAAACAAATTAAACATGCCCAGTTTCGCGCCCCGCCGTGCTGGTCTAGTAACTAAGCTACTCGGCTGCTGACCTGCAGGTCGTGGGATTGAATCCCGGCTCCGGCGGCTGCATTTTCGGTGGAAGCGAAAAAGCTGTAGGTCTGTGTGCTGAGATTTCGGTGCACGTTAAAGAAGCCCAGGTGGTCTACATTTCCGGAGCCCTCCACTGCGGCGTCTCTCACAATCAAATGGTGGTTTTGGGACGTTAAACTCCACATGTCAATCTGGACTTTAAACCGCACTCATCAATCAATCGATCATGCCCACTTTCGCTTCGGCTTTCCCTCTGCTGAGGAAAGGACGAGCCGCCGTCCTCATGTCGGAGCCCACCGTCGACATCTTCTTTGTTCCGAATTCAGATCTAATCCCCCTGATCATGATATCGCCACTCCTCGTCTTCTACACAATTTCAATATGCTCTGTCCCCTCCACAGTGGCGCCTGACGACGATGGGTACAAAACGCTCACATGAGTTCCAAGTACACAATGTTCATCAATAGTAGTAAGATTTTCAAGTGGTGTCGTCTGGGTCTCCTCGTGCACTTGATCTTCCAGCGATGTTCTGTGCGCTTGTGCTGCGTTTGTGCTATGGAGCGCGTTCACGTCGATAAACTTGCTCAGTCGCTGAGCAGGTTTGGTTTCTTGGTATGAAAACTCGCACCGAAGACTCTTCCACGAAGGCCTCCTGCACCTTTTTCTGAGGAACCGTTTCCTTCGCTCTCTTCTTGGCTTAATTTACCTTGTAGGCATCAGCTTTCTGTCTAGGCCTTCGCCTGATCTCTCCAAATCGCCGCTATGACACGTACTGTCTTGGCATTTCGCAACTTCGCGAAAATAAGCCGTGCCATACACATTACATTCAATCTTCTGCAGCTTTCTCGACAAGCCAAACGTTTGAGCAGTAGCGGTGGCTGGCTCGCGTTTGTGTCGCCAGAGTTTTTCTCTTTTTTTTTCTTTCATTTCTTTTCACCTGATGAAGTGGCTTTGATTTCTTTTCTCCAGGCACACGTGTGCGCGAACATGAGGGCAGCATAAAATCCGAATCAATCGTCTCCGGTGTGCAATCATGGTCGACATGTGGATGATCACCCCTTCAATTTATTGATGCATACTGCTTTTTTTTCGTGCAAGTATCTTCCTCCTGGTATACATCTGAGCAGCAGCAGCCGCCCTGTCATCGACTTCGGGGTTGGGTTGACGAAAATGCTCAAGTGCTGGAAGGTGTCTTTAGACTTCGAGGTTATTCCGAATCCTGATCTGATTCCCTTAAGAATGATATTGCCACTCCTCGTCTTCTACACAACTTTCAACGCCTCTCCGTATATTCAAGGAGGGGGAAGGAAAAAACATTGTGATTAGTCTTACGTGTATGTAAAGAATTAACCAGGAGTCCCGCACCTCATGATGATAGATATCACAGTTTTGGCGCACAAAGCGCCACAATTTAATTCAATGACATTTGCAACTCCATATATAAGAAACCGACATGCAGAATTTTTCTTATCCTCATTTGCAGAGGATCCCGAGGTCCAGCTGTTGTGAGCCGTCTAATGGTTCCGTTTGCGCTTTTCTCGAGGCCAAGATTATTCGAAAATACTGCGTCAACTTTCATGTCACACCCACTGTCGTTGAGATTTGCAGCGAAGCTGCATCCACATAATTTGTCCGAATTCGCTATGCATGGTTATAGAGGCGTGCGACTGCGGTTATGAAAATGTCCCTGTGTCGTCCTTTGTTCGCACTGTGCGTGAAGGTTCGGTCTGTAGCAAAGCGGGGACCCAAAAAAGTCGGAGCGAGTATGCTGACCAGGTTGTCGTTCGCTGACATTCGGTGGCGGAAGACGGGGCCGCCGAAGCGCGTCAGCGTGCCGCGGCCCTTTTTGTTCTTCCGACAAGCGCCCTAGCCGACGTCCCCTGAAGCTCTTTTGTGCACGTGGTCGGGCTGGGTCGCACGTGACTGGCGCCGGGACGTTCATTCTTTTAATTGGGCCGCGCGCTGCATGCAGCAGCGCGTCGAAGTCGATGGCCCCCCTGTGCACTGCAGCATTGCGACCCCGCCGTGATTGACAGCCGCGCCGTCGCGCCCTGCTCCCCAAACGTTGCTGATCCCTGTGGTGGGTGTGACGGCCCCGTATTTTCCCCGAGATCCTCTCGTGTGAGACTTGCCGGAGGCGTCTCCGGCGCGCTCGGTTTCCGCTGCTTGTTTCTCACAGCTTGCACGCTTGCGATCTGCCTGCTTTAGATGCGGCATGCATGCGGCATGCGCTGTGCGTGTCGTGTTTTATGCGGGTTTGAGTGAGAACCGTGGAAGGTGTTGATGCTTGGAAGTGAACGGCCGCCTTAGCCCAGCTATACCTGGGTGCAATCTGGGAATCGTGGAGAAATGTAAACACGATATGATCGGGAATCCTAACCTGTCTTCTCTTTTTTTTTTCTTTATGATCAACTTCCGCCACAAATATTTCGCCATGTATGCGCCAACTCGTTCAAAGTAATGCATATTCTATAGTAGCCGCTGGCTTGTGTTTATCTTTCTTCACCAGCCATAGCCAGTCCTTGTGACTCGGACATCACTGGGCGTCGTTTGTGGGTTTTTGTTGCATTCTCAGACGTTGTTGTAGGTAGGCAGTGTTTGGCGTATTGTAGAATGCGTTGAGAAAAAAAAAACAGCTATAAATGGAAATACAGCAACTATTGAGGCCTTTGATGTAGAAGACGCAGTGTGATGACCTCATAATCAGTAAAGTATGTTAAATAAAACGATTTTTTTTTCGCTCGAATTTCTTCTGTTCTCGTCAACGACCGCGTAAGCGAGAGGCTGACCGCGTTGCGATTTCGCCGACCAGGGAGACTATGGGGAGACGTTCTCCTGGCCTCTGCTTGTGCGGACTTAGCCTGGTCTATAAACATGCCGAATCGCATAGTAAAGTTTATTAATTCACTCACTCACGTGGCTGACCTGAGCCATAGGGATTGTGCGTTCAGGATTGCCGGGGGTTCTCGTATACACTTGATACTGTGTCACGAAACACGTAAAGCGGCTACCAGCTTTGACATGTCGCAAAGCGGCACCATAGGTCTAACAGCGGCTCATATTACTGTGAATCTACTCTCCAGACAGGTCTGCAGTAAGTTGCACGGTGTGCCGGTGCCATGCGCTTGGCAAGCTGAACATGAGGCGATGGTATACGTGTCTTCGAGTTATCGAGTTTCAATCAGGAACAGAAAGAATGTTCGAACTCCTTCGTTTTCAGGTATCCGATGTTTCAGCATTTTCTGTAGGCGGCACATGTTATTTTTCGAAGGAATTCAGATATAATCTTCTGTTTGATAGGACTTGCTTTTGCAAGGGAAAACAGGTAAATCACACCTTTGAACGCGTTATCTGCATCACATTCACTCTAATCGCAACCACGTGGTGTCAATGCTTCTACGGTGAAACGTGGTGTCCCTTTAGTTAGCATTGCGAAGGTGAACCATGCATGATGTCTTCTGCGAATGTTTGTCCAAGCCTGCGAACATAGCCTATATTATTTTGTTATAGATGCCGAAAGGGGTCCCTACGGTGTTTTTTTCACTGCTGTCGTGGTTGAGGCGGTTTTTTTTTTTGTCATGAAGGTGAACAAGCTGCTAAACACTTGTGAAGTAGAACAACTTTCGTCGGTTGTGCAACGCGTCATTACGGGATGGGCTTTGATAACGAAACAGCTGCTCTAGCCGCGACCGCATTCCCATGCGGAAGATGAAATGCATCAACGCCTCCCCCCCCCCCCACCCCCTCTCATCATTCGCGCACGGTCACCGTCAGCTGTGGCCGAGATTGTTCCGGATTGGACCATTCTTGGTGGGCACCTTGAATTAGCGAATAGCAAGAGCTGTCCGAACACAGCAGCGTGGTAAAACCAAGTGCTAATATTAGTCTATAATAAGACGGTAAGTAAAATTGAACCCCTGTATCAGCGTCGCTGTCCTGGAGGGCATGCGTCGCCCGTGCTATCCCACACGAGGCAGTTTCACGCGGGACTCCCTGGCAGTCCGTGCCCAAGGGGCGTCGAGTGCGCGAAAAGATGCAAGGTTTTTGACCCGCAGTGGCGACGCCTGCAGGGGGGGAAGCCATGCGTGGCGTCGTTTTAATCCCGCGTCAGCGAATGGCGTCCTGCCTCGGCGGTGGCGCGGGAGACGGGCTCCCTGTGTGAGCTTGTCGCGTCGATAGATGCACAACCTGGTCGAGCCGCGGCACGCGACTCTCCCATTCGACGTCCATTTCGCCGCAATTATTGGCGGCGTCCAATTTGTTCTCTAAACGGGGCCGGCCGACCCCGTGGTGGTGCGCCCGCGCTCCTCGCGGCCTTCTATAATATCGGGGCCAAGTTTGCGCTTCGCCGACGGCGCATGCAGCGGCCAAGCAAGCATTTGACCGCCGGTCGCAGTGTCACGCCCGCGTGCGCCCATACTCCGTCGTATACCTCGATCACATCTAGCTGTCTCATTCGGCTTCAATGAATGCACGGGTCGCTTGGCGCCGCAGGCGTCCACGCGGCTGCTGTTATTTCCTCGTGCTTCTTGGGACAGTCGCGCGCGCCTCGGGCCAACACTCGGGCTCTCGTTGTGGATGCTTTCATTACGCTTCTATTTATCCTGACGCGTATACACGGCCCACTTCTAGGGCGTCGTGTCACTTTTCCGCAATGCGTATATCGGTCTGGTACAGCAATCGCCGCTGAACTCATTTGCCAGGATTCTCATTACAGAGTCAGCCGATGCTGTGCTTCCTCGATATATTGTCTCACGTGGGTGGTACTATCCTTATTCGGCGATCTGATGAGATACGCTTGCACGTAACTTCTCAAGAGTGTTGAATGCGTTTCTTATTTTACTGCAGGAGCTCCTTGCATTTGAGCTCTCCCGGCTCTATTTCATCGACACGAGCTTATGTTATGGAAGGGACCTGCAGCGTATTAAGCAAGCGTAGTTGAGACGAATCAGACGACCTCTATGCAATGTTTGCGCGCGCACATACACATACACATAATCACACACGCGTGCGCGCTCGTCTCTCTCTCTCTCTCTCTCTCTCTCTCTCTGTGTGTGTGTGTTTTATACCGTTTGGTTTCTGCTTGTTTTACATCCCTGAACACCACGTTGCACTCTTTTTTGTATTCCTTATCACTGTATGCCTTCGACCGTGTACCAGCCGGCATTTATATAATGATACTGGGTGCGTGGAAAGAGACCGTATTGAATTCTCAGACTTTGCGGGGTATACAAACATATCAATTACAGCAGAAGTTGAGGTGTAACGTTAAGAGACTGGAAGACAGCTAGTAGAGTGGATAAGGGGACAGGTATATAGGGGTAGCGGATTTATAATTACCGGAGCTCGAGACGAAGACACAGTTGATGTCAAGAGGAAGAAATGTATCTGAGTGGGCCACATAATGCGTAGGGCAGATAACTGATGGACAGTTGGAGTATGCTAAAAATGGCCAACAAGGGATGGGGAACGCAGCCGGTGAAGGCAGCGAGTTATATTGAGGGACGACACGAAGAGGTTCGCGGATATAAACTCTAATCAGCGTAGACAAGATGCAGTGAACTTGAAATCATTGGGCGAGAATTTCGTCCTGCAGCAGATCTAAACGAAATTGAAACGATGATGATGATGATCGCTTGTCAATATATGAAGTATACCAGCCGGCATGCACGCTTGGGCGATGTCACAGTGCATCAGTGACCGTCCTTGCACTATCCGAGCTCGACGCCGAGGCCCAAGGCCGCCGCGAACCAGAGCCGCCTAGCACAGCCACGCTTGAGCGCGGCGCCCGGCCGGGTCGGTTTTTCCCGGGCTCTGGGTCAGAGCTTCGGCTGCGCTGCTTGGCCATGCGGGTCAGCCGACGGCCTTGCAGGCGCGCGGCCCTGGGCGCACCGAGGACGCTCACCTGCACACGGTTTGTGTGTCAGCTGGCGCGACATATATACTCGTGGGGTCGCTTCGAATCACTTAATTCGGTCACTTGTTCAGCACACCGAACACGTACCGCCGTATATACTCGGGACCTTGCGTGGTAGATCAAATAAAACGTAGGTGAATTTATATTTCGGCATGTAAAACTCGTTCCAGATAACGGCGATCTGTTGTGCTGCAATGACGAAATTACTGCGTGATGGTCGTTAGCTAAGGTTAGTTCGATTATATGCTTACAGGCTCGTAATGGGAGGACACCACGGGAACAGCTACCTGAATTACCTTTGCTGCTAATCTTCCGGCGTTGTTGATTCTAACCTTGTGGGCCGTCAAGTTGGCGTATACATTTCCTATATTTTACGCCCTGGACCAAGCGTCAAGACGGGGATGTTTGCCAAGTGATAGGTAGATTAAAATTGGTAAAAATGGAATACATTATTCTCTGAGGGTGCCGTAGACGTAACCATCCAATTTTTAGGAAGTTTTGTTTGGCTAATGTTGTCAGAATACCAAAAATAGGCTGAAATTCGCCAATTCATGGGCGGAGATCTTGGCGCGAAGTTTAAACATGAATCTTTGACCTTGATTCGCTCCTGTATTAATCCTTTGTGTGTTGATTTATGTTTTTCGCAGGGTAACGAAAGATATGCCTGTGTGATCTCCAAATAACGTACTTCGAAATAGTATGACGCCATTTTCACAAACTACTGTCATTAGTTTAGGAGAGGAAAAAAAAAAAGAGGGACGTGCCATTGCCCTGCCGCGGTGGTCTAGGGGCTAAAGTACTCGGCTGCTGAGCCGCAGGTCGCGGGATTGAATCCCGGTTGTGGCGGCCGCATTTTCGATGAAGGCGAAAATGCTGTATACGCCCGTGCGCTCCAATTTGGGTGCACGTTAAACAAGCCCAGGTGGTCGAAATTTCCGGAGCCCTCCACTATACGGCGTCTCTCATAATCATATGGTGGTTTTGGGACGTTAAACCCCACATAGCAATCACTAGAAAAAGAGGCGTCAGTTGTGATCATGAAATCGGTACGAAAGTAGCGTCGTTTGTAATGCTCAAATATGGGATTAATGCCTAGCATCCAATTCTGCGAGGAGGTGGAATGCCGGAAGGGCCCGTACTGTGCGTTTTCAGTGTACGTTAAAGAACCCCCAAGTGGTCGAAATTATTCGGAGCCCTCCGCAGCCACTTCGGTACGTTAATTCCAAAAAGCGACCATACTTCATGAGTGCAAGAGCGTGTCACTGTATGCGTTGTATGCTTCATTATAATTGTTTAATATTATTGTTTAAGAGGTCCGGAGCCTGCATTATATTGTTTTGCGGTCACACACTTTTACCATATTGCACTGCCTACTATGAAGGACTGAATGTATATGCTTCAAAAGGGCATTAACCCTGCTGCAAGAGCCTCTACAGAAGTCGTTTGGCTGTTCCACCCGGTCCTTAAAACTTAATCATGTCTGGTGTATGTGCCTGTTTTTACTGCGGCCCCGCCGTGGTGCTCTAGTGGCTAACGTACTCGGCTGCTGACCCGGAGGTCGCGGGTTCGAATTCCGGCTGCGGCGGCTGCATTTCCGATGGAGGCGGAAATGTTGTAGGCCCGTGTGCTCAGATTTGGGTGCACGTTAAAGAACCCCAGGTGGTCTAAATTTCCGGAGCCCTCCACTACGGCGTCTCTCATAATCATATGGTAGTTTTGGGACGTTAAACCCTACATATCAATCAATCAATGTTTTTACTGCGGTGGTTTATGGGGCGCGAATTGTGGACTCTGCCAGGAGAAACGAAAAAGAAAAGGATTTAGTATATCAAGCTAAGGTGCTGGCCTGGCATAGTCTTCTGGATTCTGTGGATTGCGAAATCGAATTAATTTTTTGGTAATAAGTTAGATTAAAGCCGAATACTTTTCTTGAAGCAAAGGTAAGACTACGGCTTTCCTATGTTTGTCGTCTCATATGTGGCACTTGTTTTCAAGCGGAGTGTTAAAGAAGCCAAGCTGGCGGACTGGTCTGCTAGTGTTGCGGCCCCTTGGGCCCCAACCTAGCCCCGTCAAACTTGGTTTCCCCCGCTTCCCCTCCCCTTTCTGAATAATAAAGTTTATTCCTCCAGAACCCCAGATGGTGAAAATTACCGGAGCCCTTCACCATGGTAGGCCTCGTATTCATACCGGGGTACTGGGACATTATTATTATTATTATTATTATTATTATTATTATTATTATTATTATTATTATCAAGCGGATGACAAAGGGCGGTTGCCAGTGGAGGAGATGGTTAAATTTCACTCGTCAGGCCTCGAGGAAGTGACTGTGTGCTTGCAAGAACTTGTGTTCAGCAAATCTCTCTCACGTTCATGCACTTTGTGCCGACCTGTTCTGATTGAGCTTTTTTTTTCCTGTGCCTCTGAGAGTTTTCACCTCTGTTACGTCCATGCATCGCAATATTTCACGACGTATATCCAACGCTCACGAGGTCACGATGCAGTCGCGAGCCTGTCGATGGCGGAACAAAATAGTGGTTGTGTAGGCCCTTTCAACACTACACATCGGCCAGGAACAGCTATGAGCATGGGTTAACTAAACTTGTGAAACTCACTCACTCACTCACTCATGCAATATAATTTACACTTTGGACTCACTCGGACTTAGACTCACCGAAATTTTCCTGACCATAACTCACTTGGACTCACGCTCACTAAACTTTTCTTCAGCCGCACTCATTCGGGCTCACACTCACGGCTGGATCAATGAGTGAGTTCGCCGACATATATGGCTATGAGCCGTCAGCTATAGCTTTTGCACCTTTTCATGTGTACCAACTGGCGCCAATGTAATTTGTGAGGGTATGTGCCCACATGTAATGCAATGCATGTTCGTAGCAAGGTGATGTGATCATTGGAGGTTACTGTCGCCCCGCCGCGGTGGTCTAGTGGCTAAGGTACTCGGCTGCTGACTCGCAGGTCGCGGGTTCGAATCCCTGCTGCGGCGGCTGCATTTCCGATGGAGGTGGAAATGTTTGTGGGCCCGTGTGCTCAGATTTGGGTGCACGTTAAAGAACCCCAGGTGGTTGAAATTTCCGGAGCCCTTCACTACGGCGTCTCTCATAATCATATGGTGGTTTTGGGACGTCAAACCCCGCATATCAATCAATCAATCGATTACTGTCGCTACCGTTTCTTGGGGTAATTTGCTTGTCATGGTGATGTGGAAGGATCACTGAGAATGGCTACTTATTTAATGGCTGTTTCTTTTTGCCTACCACGACGCCGTTCGCTTGTGTGTCGCGATATTTGCATGAAGAATTTTCTCTTTTTTTTTCCAATTTCTAACCAACCAATGCGTCGATTCTCTTGGTAGTTAATACTGCGGCGTGACAAGTCAATTTACAGTATGACGCTTCCGCATGCTAAAACATTTAATCTAGGCGATGGAGATTGTTAAAAGACGATGTGTCCTGTCTTGTATCTTGACTTACCTCACATCCACGTGAAATGAGCGTTGCACGACTACTCTTTGCCGGGTCGCTTGCGCGCTCGATTTGTACCGCGGCGTATATCGGATTCCCTCATTGGCAGTCGTCGCGTCGTCAGTCTGGTGCGACTGCTTTCGAAACTGGCGTGTCCCCTTTGTTCGGGACTTTGCATCCCGCATTGTCGCAGCTTCTGCTTACGTATACACTGAGCAGCGCGTCACACACTACCGGCGTGACACGCAAACTGTATTGTTTCACGCATGGAGAGGCTTGCAACGGGAATTGACCCGGCGAGTGCGCTCGGCTTGCTCGTCGCTGTCTGCCTGCGCCTGATCACATAGGCATGTCAGGGCGTCTCGGAAACAGGCGCGCCGTTGTCGCTATGTATCCTCGCGTGGCCAGTTCCTTTTCGCTGGTGTAGCAGATATGTTCCATCGTGCGTTTGTTTCCCCTTTTATCTTTTACTACAGCTGTTACGGATGATGCAATTAGTACAGTTGAATTAAGCTTTTATGGCATCACATTTTTTTTTCTTACACGCGTTTTCTGTGATTAATGGTTTCTTTGTCACTTTATGATGAGAAGTTGGTGTATGCTTGTGTACATTTGTTTTCAGGCTTATATAGCTGTCTAGTCGCACATTCAGTCATAGTATACGTAGGTACTTACCTATATTGAAACATATAAGCGCATTTAGCGTTGTGCATTGAAATCCATTTTTGTTGTTGTTGTTAATGACCGTACACACGAGCTTTCAAATAATTCCTGTCTTTTTTTTCCTCGTTGCAGAAGAGTTCGTCGCTCACGGCTCGACAGTGAAATGCCTCGCTATTGGCCACAAATCTGGCCGCGTCATGGTCACCGGTGGCGAGGACAACAAGGTCAACTTGTGGGCCATTGGCAAGACCAACTGCATCATGGTAAGTTATCTCTGGAAGCGACTTGGGTTACGTGTTGAGCAAATACCGAGACAGGTGTACGCGTTGCCGGACCTGTCTTGAGTGTTTGTGAAGACGTATACCGTCCTCATTTGAAACGATGCAGCTGCGCGCTCTTTGGATGATGTATCGGTGTGTTTTGGCGCGCAGCGACGGCGAGGTGTAGCCCCTCTGCAGGGCATTGGTGGATAACGACTGTCGATGGGTTCACATCCGCGGCGCTCCGGCACGTTTGTTTCGGGGCCGAGTGGCTGCTTGTCCCTTGGTGGCCCCGTTTCCTTCTCGTGCCGGGCTGCCTACCCGATTGAATGTGGCGCCTCATCGGTTACCGTGCGCTGGCTATTTTCTGCAACGCTGCAGTTTTGGGCGCAATTCAGCGCTCACGTCTCGGTGCGCAGTCCGAAAATTTGGAGGCCGCGTGTGTGCGCACACACCGAATTCGTTCTTTTGTGTGCGGCCGGAGGACGCGGCCGAGCCGAGGAAATGTGGCCCTCGTCTTTTGGGCTTCGTGGCCAAACAATGTGTTGCGCGTGTGCGAAGTGTGGCTGAGAGCAGGGGCTCCATAACAGTTTCCTCGGAGCGGTCCCAGAGCAGGTCTTTGATCAGCGGAGCGCGCAGTGGCGCCCGAGTTCTGCGCGTTTCTCTCTTTTTTTTTTTTTCCAATTCTCGTCCAGCTCAGCGATGCGCGGCGCAACCGCACCGTTTTGTGGGCCTTCGCATTACGCGGTGGTTACGCCGCACTGCTATAGGTCGAACGAGCTTTGCCGGCTCGATTCCCGGCTCGACCCCGCGCGCCACAGCGAAGGTCGCGTGCCGCGAACGAGCAGCAGCTGCGTTTGGTTCCGCGGGCGAAAGCACGGACCCCCCTCGTGTTTCGGTTGGCGAGTCTCTGCCCGCGTGTAAGGCAGCGAATTTAACCAAACTTATCCGGCATCGTTGCAGACTCGGTGCCGTTCTGACATTCATAACCCCTTTGTCGCTTGGTCGACTTACTTTTAGAGGAAAGTGAAAATTGGCAGCAGCAAGCACAGGACCGGGTTAACTGGCGGAACATGGGAGAGGCCTTTGTCCTGCAGTGGACGTAGTCAGGCTGATGATGATGATGATGATGATGATGATGATGATGATGATGATGAAAAGATGATGAGCTTGTGCTGCGCCTTGTTGCATTTATGTACGCATGGAGCCGAGCTAAGTGGAGCCTTTTGAGCAGGAATGTTACCAACACAGTTGAGTGTGCATTTCCTCCAGGACTGTTCTTTACGGAGGCGCAGTCGTATCTTGTATACGTGGGTTACTACTATTATTTTTGATTGGCGGCATTTTTAAGGACTGATCTCCCAGGTGCTTAACAGGTGCAGTCCAACCAAAACATCCGTGTTTCGTATAAAACAATTCCATTGCGATATCGTACTTACCGCTCAAGACTTGTGTATGTCCTCATCTGAGCGTTGCAGGTGTGCAGGTTGACGACTTTCTTCCGTTTAGGAAACTGTGCAGTGAAACGATAGACGAGACTTGAATGTAGCCAGTGCAAGTGATGTACGAAATGAAGAGCGGACCTCAGCATTGTAATACTTTTCCAAGTCTGTTTCTCCTGCATGTTTCGTCTTTCGCATGCAAACGGGAGTTAATTCTTGAACCATCTCCTGGACCGAACTACTCTGATCGACGCGACCGCCACTGTGTACAGTGTCATAGCGATGTGCGACAGTCACGCAGACACTGTGATACGTGTTTCGAGTTACGAGTCTCCGTGCCCTGCCGTCCTTCCTGATGGTCACGCAATCGCATGAAAACATTTCGCAAGGATTACAGACTTGCATAATTGTAATATCTATGCGCACCTTGAGTTGGTTGGTTGACCCTTATTAACTTGGCGCAACCCACCATGGGATATACCGGCCACGAAACGAACGGGGTCTTGTTTTGTAATTTTTTTATTTTATAATCTCAAAATGTTTAGCAATAGATAGTTTTGAAGTAACTCATCAGTTTAATTCACTAGAAAAATAGAAAAACGACTAATGTTTTTGAATAATAGGCTTGATTTTGATAACCAGTATTCAGTTCGTTTCGTCTCTCGTAGAAAATTGCAAACGACTTCGCAAACGCCCGTGTGGCTAATTAAAACCCAACACGGTAGCCCCAAAAGAAGTTACCGCCGGAAGTGATAAATTTAATGCCATTCTTCGGAGAGGTTCATCAATAAGTCTTTTTTCTTCGATTGGTAAATAATCTGCTTGTTGAAAATTCGTAGTCGGGTGCTTTTTTTTTTTCTTTCTTTTGTAGATTTAGCAGGGCGTGTGTATGTGCTTAGGCATCTGATCTGGTTCAAATTCCAGTCTTTATTGACTTGTGTTGTTTAGTTCCGTGTAATCGGGTTGTTTATCTTTCCTGTCATACGTCTTAATTACGGTAACCTTCCTTTGTGCTTGCTTACATAGTTTTAGTTGCACATACAAGAGCTCCGTCTGCACCTTTATATCAAATAATCTATACGGTACCGATTGGGCAGCTGACACCGTGGAACTGGTTAATCTGGATGCATGTTTGAAGGAGCGTGAAATGTGGTCCAGCCGGCCCACGCCTCCTTGTTAGTTTCGTGTTCGTTCGAGTATACTATGATGTCTACGTTCACCGCAAATCCCACTACGGCGTGGCTCGTAAGATTATGGTGGTTATCGCACGCAAACCTTGGAACTTTTTTTTCAGCCTTTTAAACCGCTGGCGTTACAAACCGTGGAAATGGATTGACGTTATATACATTTGTTTTCTTTTCGGTAAAGATTGTTCCGTTAAAGTGGTCGGGACGTTAAAGGACACACATCAAAGAAAGCCTGCGATGGCCTGACCGTGTATACAGTAAGTGACCCATACGAAAAGCTGAAGTTCCCCGCGGTGTTGTTGGGTAACGCGTGGCGTGCCGCGATTCTATCGCGAGTGCTGCCGTTTTCATCGATGACACGCGGCGGTCGGTGCGCCCCAGCAGGCCCCGTTGACGCGGAGATCAGTGAAGTGATCGCGTGAAGGCAAGCTGTGGAAGGGCGCAGCAGCCGCCGTGTGCCCAGCGCCGAGTTCGACGACCTCAAGCCCCCCCCCCCCCCCCCCCCCCCCAACTTTTCTGCTTGTCGCCAGCCGGACGGACCCGGAAGTGCGGCTCGCTTTCAGGTGGCTCGAAGGGGGTGCTCTCCGCCGCCGTCTGGCCGACCGCGTGGAGGGCCTCGCTGAATGGCCGCGTGGCTTGATTCATGTCCATCTCTTCCCCCCCTCTCCTCCTCTCAGACTGCCCTACCGAGAGTTGACGCCGATTGGAGCCTCTGGCGAGCTACGAGTCTGGCCATGTACGTTTTGAAACTAACGGTAGCTCGCTACAGGCTCTGAGAACGGCACGAAGACTATACCTGTCGAAAAAGAGTGCGCTGTCGTGTTTGTCGCGTTTTATATATAAAACATCCATGGATACTGACGACGGCGCAGTGGGGGTTCGACCGCTTAGCGGTTTGTGCGGACTCTTACTGTCGGGTACGTAGTGACGGGGTTATGCGAATGTGGCTGTTCGCGTCACGACGTATGTTGTGATCAGGTCCTTGTCCGTGTCATCGTTACAGCAGTCCAGTTTAGTTGACGCGCTTAACTCGTCTGTATCCACAGGCGCATGTTGTTGCAGGCACTGGAAAGAGCTGTTAGACGTGCACTGCAGAATGTTTTTTTTTTAGACGGTAGAGGGAGGGGGTTGAAAAAAAATGAGAAAAAGAGAGCGTGGTAAATATAATAATGATATATAATTTCAATAATTCTAGATTTTGATAAATACTCCCACATTTGAAGCAGTCAACTTCCGTACGAAGATAAGTTCTTACTATCCCACCTGTGCGGCCGCCGAACACGTTTCAGCGTTTCTTCAAAACGGAGGTTCTGACGTTGCACAAGGCATCGTCTCATGCTGTCGTGTGACGTCGCTAGCGGTTCGCTGAAAACGATTCGCGCACCATTCATCACTGTTACTTGCAAAAAGTCTCGCTTCGAAACTCGCTTCGAAAGCCTGTTTGGGAAAAGAATATGGATTCTAAACGGTTCCTTACATTTCTCGAATATATGTTATTTAGGTTTGCACCAAGTATATAATCCTACCAAGCGGGGCCATTTGCGGGCTCGATTCGGACACACATGCCCGGGGTCCTGGACACACCGCATTGGAGCAAGGCTGCCTGGTGTCGGAGTGTGCGCCTACTGAACGTGCATTGAAAGGAAAAATATATAGGTGGGACCGTAAGGGACAAGAAGAGAGCACAGTCGATCAGGAAAAAAAAAAAAAAACAGGTGTGAAGAACATTTTAGTGGAAATACGAAGAAATGGGCATGAGCAGGGCTTGCAGCGTGAAGGCATGGTAACCACTGGTCAGTGTGAGTAACAGAATGGATTTCCAGGAACGCGCCATGGGGGAGGCAGAAAGTTAGGTGGGCCGATGAGATGCAGTTTGAGGAGATAACGCGGCCGCAGCGAATACAGGACCGGGTTGACTTGCAAAACACGGGGAGAGGCCACTGCCCTGAAGTGGGCATAGTCAGGCAGCAGCAGCTGCTGCTGCTGATGATGATGATTATGATGACCGCATATAACACGCTTCACGGTACTAAGGGCGTATGTTCGGACATGGCGTCGAGGGGCGCCATCTAGTAGAGTGAACTGTGCGGTCTAATATGTAGGCAATCAACGTGGCACTAAGGGCTTCACTTTCACCTTCGCTGTCACCGCCCTCGTGAGATCCCGTGAGTGGTGTCCACAGAGACGCCGTAAGCTCCCTGGCGCGTTACATACAGCGTTGACATTCTGTATAGGTAGAGATTTCTTGGTTGATGTGCGGGCGTTGCTTGTCGGTGCCGATACACTTGACCGCGGGATCAACTACACTGAACAGCGGCGTCACCAGTGCGCTTGGCTGAGAGCTTGCGTCAGAGTTGTCGGTGGTGTAGATGCGTATCGCCCAGCGCGTAGGCCGCATCCGTGCATGAGGTGGAGCTCGTGGAGCGCCACCAGCTTTTCTCGGTACAATTACAGCGCTCGGGCAGCGCCCCTGCCACCGTTCATAGCGGTTGTATAGACGTAATCTCTGACGTGTCTGCCGCCGTGCGGTGCTCGGATGCTGACCCGAAGGTCGCGGGTTCGATTCAGGCCGCGGCAGGCACGTTTTGATGGAGGCGAAATGGTGGAAGGCCCGTGTGCTCTGCGATGTCAGTGTTCGTTAAGGGACGCCAGATGTTCGAAATTTCCGTAGCCCTCCACTACGATGGAATTTACGATCATAGTGTGGTTTTGGCACGTTATACCCCGGTTATTATTATTATTATTATTATTATTATTATTATTATTATTATTATTATTATTATTATTATTATTATTATTATTATATGACATAACCAATGAGGATTACTGCCTTAAATGGACCGACTACTGAGTTTTCTTGACCCATCGTAGTGTTTGCAGCTACAGTAGTTAATCCCAAAAGCTCGTAGTTGTTTTATAAGGAGCACACAATGCGGCAAAATTACGGGGAATGTGCATAATGTCTGATAATGTGATAGTAACAGCTGGTTATTTTCAAAAATATTTTATAAGCTCAAAATAAAGGTGCTCAAGCAGAGACTGCCGTGAAAGCAGAACAATGACAGCGAGAAGGGCTGGCGGCATCGCTATCGATTGTCGGCGTAGCTGGTGAAAAGATCTGCATATGTGTTTGCTAAATGCTAAGATTCGGCAGCTTCACTAGCGGCCGGGTACAATCAATGTTGTTTCTGATGCCTGCAGGCAGCTCGCTGCGCATGCAAGTAGCGGCTTGCGTTCCATTTATGCGCGCACGCGCACTAGCTAGACTTTTGTTCCTCGTTTTCTTATTGTCAGAGCCGGCTGGGGAGTCCTCGTTCACCCATGGTGGCCCTCTGGCTTATTTGGTTCCGTTGTATAGCAGTAGCTTGGCCGTTGTTCTGCACGTAACAAGTTTGATGCTCTCGCCGCTTCTTGGTGCATGTCCAAGACAGTGGGGGAGAGGATGATGACAACGCCCGAACAAGTCCGGCTGCGTGCACTGAAGAGGGAGCAACAAGAGAATGGACATCTACGCAGCTGGCAAAACAGGCCCCCCTGCAGCGACGCAGTAGCGTGCACGAGAAAGGAAGAATTGCCCTTTGTAACGCGCGACAGTGCGTGTGGTCTCCGTATACTTGTATTCGTGCCCTCGTTTCAAAGTATACGCTATTATTGCGCAACCAGTGGCTTATTTTTTCTCGCGTCTCATTGTTCGGTTGCTACTCCTTGTTGATTTTGCATACGTTGCATTTTATTCGCCGATTGTCATCCCTCTCTTTGTACCTCTCTCGCCACGTCCTCACTTGACATTGTACATGCACGCGTCGCATCGCTGTGTCTGATTCTTGTCGACCTAACTGAATGCAGGAACAGCGCAACCTAGAAGTAATTACTTCGTAACTACGGAAGCGAAAAACCGATGTCCGATGTCCCAATGAGTAATTACTTCTAGGTTGCGCTGTTCCTGCATTCAGTTATGTCCTACCAACTCGCCCAAGCTTCCACGCTTCATATCTTGTCGACCGTTGTTCCTACAGCATCAGTAGTCCTGCGAAAACGTCCCTCGTCTTCGTAAACATCGTCACGCTGATATTATACGTAACGATATCAACGCGAACCTTATTTTATCCTTTGTTTCTTCGCGCGCAACGTTTGTCTATTGTAGCTTTGCGGCGTACGTTTCGAGAGGCACCACAGCAGGCACGCACGCACACGCACACACACACACAGGTGCACGCACTACGCCGCACTTAACAAATACTTTTAATACTGGAGATCAAAGTACGCTTCAACGCTGAAAGCAGAATATCTGATTTGGGACGAGGGACGGAGTGTCGAATAATGGACATTCAGGCTTGTCGAACATTCCGTCTCGGTTGGACATTGAGTAGTTTCCAAGATCTCCCGAAACAATGATTTTTTTCGTTTTATTTAGATTCTGATACTCGACAATCGCTGCATGGAGCAAGCATTCGTTAACCTTTGTGCATGATTTTACACTGCTGCCCTTCTAGTTAGTGTGCACACTGCGCCAGTTTTTAACGCTGCGACCGATTTTGTTGTCAAGAAAAGAATAGGATGGGCGATGGAAAAAATAATAATAATAAATGCGCAGTAACGTTTTACGTGCCAAAATCACGATCATGGTTATAAGGCGTGGTTAAGTGACACTGATTCGTATAGGACATCATGCGGTAATGAAAGGGAGCGAGTGTTTGGCAGAATATAAAAAAACATACCAATTGAAAATGGAAGCAACCTATGCGTTTCTTTTGCGTTGTTTATATTTTGCCAACATAAATTGATCTTTCATGTGTAGTCTGAATGGAGCGAGTCAGCCTGTCTCTTGGCGTTCGTCTTGTGCAGCCTTTGCTGACGTTATTCGCTGGCATATGTATCTTAAAACTTTCGTCGGTCACCTCCCTTGCATTGTCCTGACAGCAGAAATGACCTCCAAAGCTCGCCCAGTATATACGCGCTGGTGGGAATGAATGGCAGTACTGCATAAATATCTCGCGCACAAGATTCTGGTCACTGTTCGTGTGTGCGTCCCTCGTCGCTGCAGGGTTCACAGGCGGCACTTCTGGCCGTTTCTACATTAACAGGTGGGAAACGCACCGCCCGTTACATTTGGTTCCCGGGCATCAACGTCTGATGTGCATAGTCATGGCTAAAGAGTCATATCAGTGCCGATCTAAATCGTCTGGTAACATCTGGCGCGTCTGTGACGAAATGCTAGGGCCGCGTGCTTACATTTAGGTGCTTTCCGAATTGCACCAGGTGATCACTTGTATGATGGCGAGAAACAAATACATTGATCCGAACGAGACAACGAGGCTGCTGCAGCTCTCGTGCGTTCGATGTGTGTGTGTAAACAGGTCTCCACCGCAGTGCCTGACGCTCCTCCGGCGCCCTTGCGGGCTTTGTTGTTTCAGCGCACTTTTACAGGAAGGCACAGGTGGCTTTCGAAGTCGCTGTTTCGCGCGCGCAGCCATTGGACTCGCCCACGTGGGCGCGTACGTAAACAAGGCCTGCGCGCGGATTGTCGGGGCAATATTTCTCCCATGCGGGGAAGTCCTGTTCGCGAAGAGCCCTCGAGGACGTGCTGGACAAATTAAACGCACCTGCATCTTAATCGCTCCATCACTTAATTACCAGAGGTGGGCTCGCTTGCTCACCACGTTAATCATCACCTTGATCGGGTTGAGCACAACATCCGAGTTCTCGTAATTGCCCCCGTAGCGCACCGCGGCCTCAGATGGTGGCCGTTCTTATAGCACGGAGGTTTCCTTTGTGCGTTTCATTTCGCTGGCGTCCTTCGCTCGATGAACGCACAGGGTGAGCGATCAAACTGATGTGCGTGCCTGGCAAGCCTTCCCCCCTTCTGGCCATTGAACAGTGGAGGCTGCCAAGCTTCGCTGACTGCCTCGGAGGGCGTTCTTTAATGGTCCCCCCGCGTATTCGTGGGCGGAGCACGGAGCCTCACGCTGCGTTTCATTCCGCAGCGATGCCTTTTCGAGCTGCCAGTGCCAACTGCGAGCGAACTTTTACTCGTCTACACTATCTGGCCGTGAAAGTGTGCGCTAAGGAATGTCCTTGTTATTACCCAACATGCGTCTGAATACAGTCTTCATATACCCATCCATCGTCTATTCTGGTTCGGCCAGTACGGCCTGCTTCTTTCAAGGACGATGCAAATGATTGCGTAATGTACGATGACAATAGGGAGTTTTACAATACCGTTTGCAAGCGCTGCGGGCGAAGCGGGCGCCATAAGAGTTTTAGAATAGCGTTCGCCCTGCTGCGAACCGCAAAGAACGATCGCAGCGACGCCGTAGCCTCGAAACCAGCGCTTGCGGGCCACATGCGGGCCGCCATCACCGCACGCAATTTCGCATTTTTTGCGTGCGGTCCGCGAACGCCGACTCGCGTTACGACGCATGCGCAGTGGCAGCGACCGCACCGCAAGGGCTCGCGGTGCGCTATTCTTAGAATATGTGGTGCTCGATCGACTACTGCACCCGAAGGTCGCGGAGTGAGTCGGAATGCCAGAGGCCCGTGTGCTTTCGCGCTCTTTAAGGCACAACAGGTGATCAAAATTTGTGGAACCTTCTACTATCGCGTTTATAATAATCTTATACCGTGGTTTTGGACGTAAGACCCTAACAATTAGTGTTAAGAGTCAATAATTGGGAAGCCTGGAAGCTTTCACGAAACACTTGAAAACAGAGGGCACCGGCTGTTCAGTGACGCTTTAGTAGGCCTCGCGTGCGCGTTAACGAACATGGGTTCAACGTACGAGTCTGGCGCTTCACCTTGTTCGCTTATGCGTTGAGGCCGTTATCTGTATACGAACGCAGCATCCGTTCCCTCGTTCGTGTAACCTGTCCGTACAGCTTACGAAACGAGCGGGGAAAGGGCGCAGGAAGAGTGATTGAGAAAGGTTTTTGTGGGGCGGCGCGACTGCACGATGTATGTACGCTATAATGCACCGTCCGCGCGCACTATATAACTCGCGGTCTTGCGCTTCTGGCAGCTTGACGCTGCGCTTCACGCCGGGGCATTTCGTCACGTTCGCCGCCGAGCGCGGATGGCGCCCTTTTTTCTCTTCTCTCCCATTACGCCATTGTGTGATAGAGGACGTGAACCGTGGCGCCCCTCGGCAGACTGCACGTTGCTGTGAATCGCACGAGCTATATATGCGCGGGGATGACGTTTGCCCGCAGTATACGCCATGCGGCACTCTCCATCCCGTCTAATGCTGGGCACAGGTATAGAGGGCCTGATTAGCCGATGCTGCTCGAGTTGGCTCCACACGGCGATGTTACCCTGGTTTAATTGAAGGCACGGCCCGTCGTCGCTGAATTATTGGAGCTTTATGAATTACATCCCTATAGCTTGTTAAACTGGCCAAAAAGGGATGACGACTTCCTTGTCTTATTAAGCATCATGCATGTCTGGTGCTCTCAGCTCTGAGTGAATGCATGTTTGTTTTTATCTTCTGCTACTCTCGAATATACGTTGTGAGCCTTTTTATTTTTGTCTGTGCGAGCATGTAGGATGTAACTACGCCCAAACGAAAGCTCTCGGAATACGGTAAAGTGGATGATTTCGGTGATGAAACTGACCGAACAGTGAATGTCGCTGTAGCCAAACGTTTGGGCATGGGGAACTTGTCAGTGGCCTCGTCGACGAACACCCTTTGTCGAAACCCTGTTTTAGCGGCATCGCTTGTTCGACGTCCGAGCTTCGATCAGTTACGTCGCCCGCTTTAAGCCAAAATGAGCGCACCGATGCTTGTACAGGAAGAAGCGATAAGTGCGTAGAAGATTTCAACGGAGCAAGCACTTGTGTAAAGGGGCTCACTGTTTGCGTCACCGCCGGATTTCGAATTATCGCGCCCTGTCCTAAATGTATACTTCGTGCGTAATTAACACCACAGCTGGCACGACCGCATCTCGGACGCGCTGCTCATAGAAACGGGGCCGCGCCTTCTCGGTCGACCGCTTTCGGCGATATATACTTCCGCGCGCGGCGCGTAACATTCGGCGCTCAACCTGCAGTCGGGTGTTCGTTGACGTCACGCCTTTTTCTACGGTCTCGCCTCGGTAGCAGCGTGGCGTCAAAATAACGCTGCCGGGAAGTCTATTTGCTCGCAACTATTACTTCACAGCGTCCACCGTGCGCTGATGATGCTAAGCGAAGCGCGTTGACAATAGTCGTTCTCGATAGTTGCCGACCGATATCGACTATTCGCTATTCACATCGAGAGCCTGGTTCCAATCGCACGTATTTACGTCAGCGTAATCAAATTTTACCCAACGTTCAAGCCAGGGAAACCGTCTGTCTACCGTTTATGGCTATTCACTACGCTTGTTAAATTCTTTGTGCCATTTCATCAAAGTGCTGCATTGTGAGGCGCGAGCGTTTCAGGGAACCGGGCGCTCGTATGCAGCGTCTAACGTATTTAGCTGCAGGGATGCCATCCTGCCGCGATAGGAAGCCCCCCCCCCCCCCCCCCCCACCTGCCGCGGGGTCATCACGTGGCGTGGTCGGTGGTGCGTTTGCAGTGCCTGCTTCATCGTGCCTAGCCATAGACTAGTGCAGAAAAGAATTCATTCGTTCCGCGGGAAAAAGGTATAAATCATTCGGGACAAAGAAAAGAAACCGTTTGCTCCTCTGTGCGACGTGCCTGCCCATCAGTCCGAGCGCTGGCCCCGGCGGAGAATAGGCGTGGAGCCCCGTGCATCTAAGTGCTCCCCCTCATTAGGCGGGCGATATGGCCCGGCTGGCCGCGGCGGACGCCCCGCGATCTTGAGATGTCGGCTCCGCCGTCTTCCGGGATCCGGTCGCTCTCCGAGCGGACACTGCGCGACCTCCTCTTTGTGGGCTCTCCTCGCGGCCCCTGGAGCCAATTCGCGCCCACCGCCGCCAAATTTCTGTATATGCGCGACGCTCCTATAGCTTCGCTGTCCAGTGGCCTCGCTTTACTTTCCGAACATCGTCTTGTCGACTGTTGGCATCCGTGACTGTTTTCTAAGATTATAAATGTGTTAGACGGAAATGATCCTTAGAAGAAAGTGTAGGAGTATGCCAGTTGTTGGCTGAACTCTTGACGTCATCATTTTCAGCCTCATTGTGTATCCATTGGAGGACGACGGCCTCTCCCAATAGTCTTCAGCTCGCCCTATCCTGTACGAGCTGATTCCATTGTATTTCCTTCTGAACTTTTTAATTTCGCAACTCCATCAATCTCTCAATTAAAATGCGCGACCTTCGGTTCAGCAATTGAATTCGCGACCTTCGGCTCAGCAGCCGGGCGGCGTAACCACTGTACCACCGAGGATGTCACTGTTCCATGAACTATTGACATGAACGGCATAAATATTTACTGCTTCCCCAGGAACCGCTGGAAATTTCGTTGTAAATTTTGTCGATGCGGTTGCTGCCAGTACACTGTACACACTTTAAGTAACCTTCCGTTTGTTGAATACATATGTTTAGTAATAAGTGTATACCTGAGAATTAGTCGAGCTATAGGTTCTGTAGTAACTAGTTTATACAATGATGCCGCTTAATGTTTTCATATCCAGCTTGTGTATTTATGTAGGCTATTTTCTGGTAACTTTATATGTATGCTATGCAGCGAGCTAGCCGTCGTCAATTCTGTATGTTTCCGCCATAATGTGCTGCTTTACGCATGTTAGATAATCTCGACACGTTTGAGTACGGCCCAAGCATATCTCATAACTTTGCAGCTTTCGGCGTAGAGTGAGTTTCCCTAATACCTCCATGTAGAGCTGGCCAAACTGAACTGGTAGAAGCTTCTCGTGAAGTATATTTATCGTTTTGCAGCCATATACGCTTTCCCGAAGGCCCTGTTCGCTAAAAAGCTTGTCACTGCACGCTGACCATGTTGTGCGACTGTTTTTATCTGCAACGTAAAATCTTACTGCCATACCACAGAAGTCGTGCTTTCTCAGAACCGCATACCGCTTTGGCGGCTCGCAAAGCCTGCAGCTCGTGAGCTGGGTATATTCACTCACAAAATAAATTTAAGGTATAGGGAGAGTCGGTTGCTACGCTTCGAAGCGTCTTTCGTTCGTCATTTAGCGGTCGTTGTGTATATATTCATTGTTTTCAAGCGATATAACGATAGCGATCATCTTGCATATGCAGCTTTCATTTTGTGTGCGCCTGTTGCCGTTTTTAAAGGTGTCCCCATTGTCGCTACCACGCGCAATGTGAATTGTATGGTAATGCTGCGATATCTTCCACGTAATAGCATCCTTATGTGATTATTAAAGTGAACCCGTAACTGTCTGCATCAGAGTGCGACACCTCAACACTAGCTCGCGAGGGATGGGGGTAAAGGAGGAATTCAAAGGATAGGTTTGAAAGGTAAAGAGATGGAGGGAGGAAGAAGAGAGCGAGGCGCAGGGGCAGCGAACGACAGAAAACGACGGAAGTAAAGAGGAGATAGGAAAGATGGACACGGTCGCAGAAGTCCGAGGATGGGGCACCACTCAGCGAGAGCTCTTGTCGGCGTCAAGTGATGGCGTAGGGGGAGCCCAGTCGGCCAGAGCTGCGCTGTCGTCGTAGATCGCGGGGGCACAATCGGTCGGCACGAAATCCAGAGAGCGAGTCGTATATAGCATTCATTTTGATCTCCGGATTTTGTTTGGGGCATTAAACCATCTCTGAAGTGTTATATAGTTTTTTTGCGTAACCATTTATGAACGGTGTCGGGAAACGCGCCACGTTGTAACCGTACTGCAGACTTTTTTGCAAGGGCTAGATATCTTTTGATTTGTTGGCTAAAAACAATTTTATAATTGCCATGCATTGTGTCATGATCATTCACATTCGCAAGCCCCGCATGGACTCGCCTTTGGCCTGGTGTTCCCTGCGAGGCTCTTGTGCCTGACTCTAACGGAATTGCTGCTGTTTTCTAAATAAATGAATTGATAGGCACAGTTTTGCCCTCGAAGCACCCAGCATTCTCGATAGGCCGCACCGATCGCACTACTTTTCAGAAGCAAAGTGCGCTTTTGGTGAATATGGGAGAATACTGGAGTTCGAGTGGAGGAGTTGGCAACTGAGCACCTCTTTTCTCGAAAGTATTACGTAACCTTAGACGACACGCGCAGCCTTCATACTGAGACTTACGTGATCTGTGTCTGTGCGACGTTTCATGGGCAAGCATCGCAGTTCTTGACCTAGTGGCGCGGCGCTCTTTGCGTTCGAGTCCGCCCTCCATTCAGTGCAGGCGGCGACCTATACGCGGGGATGTGTGCGGCAGCCACCTCGTCTCCGGAACCAGTTTTATCAGCCGTCAGTCGAACGCGGTGCGCGTGAGTTGTTCGCGCTGCTTGGACGGCTGCTCTTTGTTCTTTTAGTCTCCGTGATGGGCGCTCTTTTGTACGCCAGCGGTCGTGAACGGTGGCGCGAGAAATGCGGGGAAATGTCAGGCTGACTGCTTCCGCGTGTGTCTTGTCGCAGTGATGCGTGCAGTGAAATAAATACGCAGTCAGTTCAGCCTGTATCTGGCCTCGTGTGCGCCGTGCATGTTTCTCTCATACATATAGTTTCGTCTCTGTTTAGAAAGTGGCTCCTGCACCGCACGGAAGTGACGGCACTTTTAAAAATTGAAGCTATTTAAATGTAGGAATCGTGTAATGCGTTAAACCTACATAAACGTTACTAAACGAGTGTTTGACGAGTCAGTTAACGTATATTTGTTAGTTAAACGCATACATCGCAAGCAATTATAAATACAGGGGGTGCCAGGGGGCGCTGCGGCTGCGAGGGGCAAAGATATTATATAGTTGCGATGTGTTGCGGTGGTAACAACTTTATTCAAAACTCCGGCAAATTCGTGGCCTGCGCCTGGGCCGCCCCCGGGGAGGACCGGAGACCCTGTCCCCTCGCTGCCTTATGGCCTTGCTGGATGGCCCACAGTTGATCCTATAGAGAGGTTCGAGGTGCGCAGCGCGGCCGTCCACCGCGCTACAGCTTCATTGGGTGTGTGCACCACGAAGTTTCTCACTATGAAGTGTGGATTATTGCTATTAGGCGCACTGCAGTTTCTATATTGCACTGTTAAAACGTGGTGTCGTTGAAGGTGAAAGTGTTCTTGCTGCCGAGCGCCCCATTTTGTTTGTTGCGAAGGGCAATGTCGATGACGAAATAGATGTTTTTGCGCAGTTCACGTGTCAATGTACGGTCGCAGATGAAACCCCAGTGCGGCTGCGAAGTGTTTTTATGAAGCCGAAGGCCGACGTTCCTGCATTGCAGGTTTTTTTCGTCAAGTGCGAGCACGTACGGCCGTTTTCATCCGTTGCTTGAGAAATGCTGCCGTGCGTGTTATTCAGCAAGGCAGACACACTGTTCGGCACTGTTTTGTAGGTAGGAGGTCTAACGCTGTCGGCACTTGCCCTTGAGCATCCATCAAGTGTTGGTCGCCTACATAGAGCATTAAGGTTGCACGTCAGTATTTTGAAGCGATTACCTCGTCAGGTGGTGACGGTATGCTGAGTGACGATAACTAGGTTTCCTGTTGCATATTCGGCGTGGCTACGTAGCAGTGCGCCTTTCTGTCATCAGAACTTTGATAAACCGTGCAAATCAACATTTTTGACGCGTGTGCCGGAGAAACCGATGCAGCGAGTTGCATTTGAATTCAGCGCGTCCTCCTGCGTCTCGCCGATGAAGAGCATTAATTTGCAAAAACACTTTATCATAATAAATATAGCCAATTCTGCCAGGGTCATCAAACATCCCATATCAAAGGGCCTGTAGACAGGACCGCCAGCAGTGCAGCAGCAGCAGCAAGTACGGCTGACGGGAGGCCGATGATTATGTTGTATTTGTCGCTAAATGTAAACCATCCGCCGCTTCGCAGGCACGTTAATTGAACGACCCGTGTCAAAAAGGCGGGAAAGGGGCAACTTGAGGAGAACGCTTTTCCCGGTTGCAACAAAGGAGGCACACTGAAAGTCGCGTCGTGTGGTGTGGTCCCATGCCGACTCGGCGAAGTCATGCCCGTTTCAAACGAAGCGCCTAACCGGAAAAGTGCATGACGTCACTTCCGTGCGACGCAGGAGCCGTTTGTGTGTGAAGGGGGCTCGTGCACTGTGTGACGCAGCAGTCTCTGCCTTGGGAAAAATAAACGCAACCGCCTCCTTTTCTATGTTGTCGGTTGGTCACAGTATCGGTGCTTGCAACTTGTGATTATGTCTTTTCGTACATGATGACTGCAGCTATTCGCTCTTTCTACAGGTGTGATAGAATGACGATATGGGAAGGAATTTGGGCCTAAATGTAGAAAAATGCTTGTTGCAACTTTGTTCGCTGGCCAGGGTTCGGGCCTTTTTGAATAGTTAGTGCGTAAATTTTTCTAGCGACACATTCAAAACGTGAATCCGCTAAGCGCGTCCTGCAGGTTAAAAATAAAGTTTCTCCCTTCCACTCTGTGTCTTCCGCAAGCTTTACTTTGGCTAGTTTCACACAGGCCGCTGCTAAGGCCCGGCTGAAGCTTTGGTGTTCAGTATATATTGTATATATGTATATATTCCTCTAAGGAAATTGTTAAATTGTAACGACGTTTATTTCACGACCGTGTAAAACCCACCGCTGTATACTTTAGGGTTGTGCATTGCGCTGCCATTTAGGTAGTGAGCTCGATCACGGTCTTGGCGGTGCCGCATTTTCATGCAACATTCAAAAACTCGCGTTTCTTAGGTTTAGGGAACATAATTTTAAATGACTCCATCTAATTTTTGTAAAACAGTCACCCCTGTGACCTGTTTAATGAAGCTATTGCACGGGGTATACAGTACTCGAATTGCATAGTAGTTTACTCTTAAGAGCTTAATTTCACAAATGGCATCTGTGTGCTGTAAGATATGACTACCGACGTTTTCATCACTTTTTTTTTTTCTGGTGGCATATGTTGTTTATGTTGGTTGTGCGGGTCCGTCATGAGGTACTTCACGCAACTCCGTCTTCTGTAGCTTATGTGTAACACACTTAAGTGCAACGTTTCGAGATTTGTGAGTTCAAGTCCAGCATTTTTATATGTTTGCAATCAGATGATAAGATAATGGCTCTTCAGTCTTGCAAAGTGATCATGGTCACAGTGACTAACTACATCTGTAACTGATGTAGTTAGTCACTGTACTGATGTACGGCAACATGAAGCATTGGCCAACAAAAGTTTTGGGACGTTTCAAAGAGTGTTGCGGTGCGCGAGCTGCCACGTGTGGTGGTCCATCACCCGTTCTAAATTGAGTGGTGCATAAAAAAAGGAGATGCGCAAGCAGATTTATTCATGTGCCTATCTGTAATTGCACTGCCGCTCTGGCGTTCAAGTTTAAATCGTCGGTCGGTTGGCCTCTGCGCTGACCTTTGGTGCCACATTGTCTGCCATGGCGAATAGTACACTCCCAACAAGGGCGCTCTAAGGTGCTCGCTCGTAGATATTGCAGATACGCGCGCAAGTGCCTCGGCGTTTCTCGCTCCGCGCAGCTGCCAAAGGAGTTTCGCCGCTTCGGTCGACGCCGTCACAGTCTGACGCGGATCACCTGCGGCCCGATTCTCTGCGACCAGTCTCTTCAAGAAAGAGACCACGGAGGGCATCGCGCAGATCTGATTTCCGCTTATCGGTCGCGGGATTACGCAAAACAGTCGAGCGAGCACGTCGAGGAACCGGCCCCGTTTGACACTGGCGCTGGCGAGCCAACTTGGCATCTCGAAGCGCACCACCTCTCTTACAGCGAGGCTGTTTACCTCTATAGCGATGGGTTGCGTGCACAGGCGACTGCCGCAAACTGAGCATGCTCTCGACAGAAATAACTAGCGGAGCTGGTTGAGGAGTTCGGTAACATAATTGGCCTTGGTGAGGTTAGAACTAGGGATGCATATTAAGTGCTTATTACTGGATACGCGCTTTGTTGCACAGGGCTCCCTGAGAAGCGAGAATATGGCGTGGTGTTTTCGACACACAAATTTATTGGAGGCAACGTTGGAGAGTTATACAGCATCCATGAAAGCGCACGCTCCCACGTCCAGTCGTGATGGCGAATAAGTAGAACAGTTCTACGGGAATATTGAATTATCAATGTGAAAGGTACGAACCCAGTACGCTATTGTCATGGGTGAATTCAGTGCTAAAGTAAGAAGAACATGGCAAAGAAGGAATCGAAACTACGGTATTGACTTTCTGAATGTCAATAAAAGGTGCTAGTGGATTTAGCAACGACGTAATCGATATCGCATAATGGACACAATCTTTAAAAAAAAAAAAACGCCAGGCCTGCGCTGAATCCGCAGCACTGTCACACTCTTTTGGGTATAGCTGCTTCAAGCACACTTGCAGGGCACTCACTATACGCCATTAATCATTGTGTAGTAGACAGGCATTCGCTATACCATCCTTCGTCATTCTTCGTAGTAGCTTGGTACTTGCTGCACACTTGCAAGTAACTTATTGCAATTTGTGTGTGCGGTGCTAGGCGACGAATTATGCCAAAAGCTTTTGTGATTCCCCCCCCCCCCCCCGAGTGGGTATGCATCGCAGATAATAGGTGAACAAGATCAAGCTTTTGTAAAGAGTTAGGGCATTATATGACCCACTCGGTGTTTAATTCGCATTATCTGACACCTGGTTGTTCCTTTGCTGTTCTATGACACTTTATTACTCATATTAACGCGATTTTTTCTCGACATCAAGCCTGCCTAGGGTCAATTTGTAAGTGCGTTCCAAAGACCGGTGAGGTTCAGTGGTAGAACACTGGGCGGGGACACGGGGGACCTGGGTTTGAATCCTGTTGCGTCCTTGGTGTTTTTCATTTCCATTTTTTTTTTGTCATTTCGGGCGATAGTGGTTACGGACACCGGTGGCGGCGGCGGACAACTGCGGCGCGCGCGTGACCCGTGTTGGGATCTCATGACAGCTTTCGCTGTAAAAGCATATTTATTTATTTATTTATTTATTTATTTATTTATTTATTTATTCAGTACTGCCTGTCTGATCTTCAGACTTTAGGCAGGGGTGGGTACAAGTGAACACAAAGGGCAATTATATATGGGGTATTCTGCAGAAATAACAAAATACTTTGGTTAACAATAATTTATTTGATTTGGCTAAGGTACTCGGCTGCTGACCCGCAGGTCGCGGGATCGATACCCGACTGCGGCGGCTGCATTTCCGATAGAGGCGGAAATGTTGTAGGCCCGTGTGCTTAGATTTGGGTGCACGTTAAAGAACCCCAAGTGGTCGAAATTTCCGGAGCCCTCCACTACGGCGTCTCTCATAATCATATGGTGGTTTTGGGACGTTAAACCCCACATATCAATCAATAATTTATTTGATTAATCCTAACAGTTTTGGCTGGTGGACCAGCCTTCTTCGGAGAATCTAAGTGAAAAAAGCTGTAACGGAGAAACAAAGGATGAAATGATCCAGTATTTACCCAGGATGTAGCAGTAAATGATAAGTGATATAAGGAAAGAGTGATGAACGAGTGAAGAAATACAGGAAATGTAGGAATGTTTTCTAGAGATCATTATGCGTATACTTTGCTACCTTACACATGGGAAGGGTAATAAAGGAGTAAAAGAGAGACAGGAAGAAAGAACAAAAAGAGCAGTGACCAGGGGTTGGCAAGGGCGAAGATAGCACTGAGCCTGAACAGAACAGGAACGAAAGTAATCGCTAAAAAATGACGAACCTACATGCAATCACAGAGGAACGATGAGCGGTTTATGGCAGTATCGGCTAGAGGAACGGAGACTGGTAGCTTAGAGTGAAAAGAGTTATGTAACGGCAGGGTGGAGGTCTAGCCAAGTGCATTTTATCAGCTTGTTTCCACTTTCTCTCTTTGCCTCCCTCTCTCTCGCTCTACGCCGGGACTGTTTAGCGGGTTGTGGTAATGCTGTAGCTCAAGGACGCAGGTAGGATTATACCAACCACGGCGACCACGTTTCCACGGGAGCGGGACGCACAAAGAACCCGTGTGGCGAAATTCGCAAAGAACCCGTCCGCTTATTATTACATTCAGGCGCACGTTAAAGAACCAGAGGGGGCCAGCATTATTGTGGAGTACGCCAGTACGATGTGCTTCAATCATATGGGAGTTTCGGAAACCAAAGCTTTATTATTGCCTTCCTCTGCGTCACGTGTGTCGGGCGCAGCTTCGCTGTATCGTATCGCTCGCTTCGACGACGGCAACCTGTCCGCTTTGCCAGGACGTGCCAAGTGTTCGGCTCCTCCAGCGTGTCTGCGCGACGGTGGGTTCCTGGCTTCCGGGCCACCACCGTTTTCGCGCCCGATGCAGTGGCACGGCTGGAAGTTGGAGATGCGGGTCAGTTACAAGTAGCGAAGCCTAAATAAGTGATTTTTGAAAGGGAAAAGGAAGAAATAAGCGCAGCTTCGTTACTGCCCCTTTCTCTCAATGGAGGGCACCTCCACAGTTCTGCGCAGGGGTTGGGGGTAAGGAAGGATTAAAGAAAGGATAGGGAGGAATTAAAGGCATAGAGATGGAGAGAGGCGCAGGGACAGCCACACACGGAATTAAGGAGAAGATAGGAAAGATGGACATGGTCGCGGGAGTCCGAGGACGGAGCACCACTCGGCGACACCTCTTGTCGGCGGCAGGAGATGGCGTAGGGCGAGCCAGTCGGCCAGAGCTGAGCGCAGCATATATAGTAGCGCAGCGCTTCCGCCGGTGGGTTGCTGCAGTGCAGGGGCTGCGTCGCGTCGACTACAGAGACGCAACAAAGCGGCTACTGGCCCACTGACACCGAAACAAAGCCTGTCGCGTCAGCTGTGCATGTTTTTCGCCTGTCCGCAAGCTATACGCCGGCATGTGCGCCAGATTTGCGCATCGTTTTTTCCGCGTGGCTTGCAGGCTCGTGTATTCGAAAAAAAAAAAGAAACGATACTGTTAATACCCGTGAATTTCGCATTGCTTAGTTGTTAGTTGTCCTCCTTTCCCTTTTCTTCATTTCCACCTCGTGTCATTTAAAAAAATTCGTCAAGGACATTATCGTATAGTCGGCGCCGCGGGAACGTGCACACTGAATGGGTTGATACTGGAATTTCGTGAGTCTTGTGGGGCGGAAATGTTTTTATTCGTCTGTTTGGGCTGTGTTGTACATGAATGTTTTTAGTTTTTTTTTGTTCATCTCCAGTCACAACTTTGTAATAATCTACAACCGAAAAATCTCGAAAGGAGTTTCGGCAAATGATCTTTTATCTGCTGATTTTAAAAGGGGGAGTGATTCTTCGTGTGAGAACTGTGTGGTTGACGCAGTTTTGGATTAAGAAATTTTGAGGCTATAGACAAGTTTGCTTTGAGGCACCAGTGTTGACGGTGGCTATCACGGTAATTGATTCAAATGTCAAGCATTTTGGACGTTGTGAACGTGAGCTGCTGTTTTCTTTTTTTTCTCTAATTATCGGATGAAAGGTCACTTGCATACCTGCGTGTCTTGCTCAAGGGTATCTTCCTTCTTCATACGGCATTAGCGTGAACGTTTGTGTGCTTTGATGTAACGTCTTTTCTGCTTGAGGACGTTATATGCTTATTGGATGATGGGGGTGTTGTTCATTATGTGCGATGTTGGCAATTAACTTTGTGTATTGCCAGGCAACAAATATTTTAGTTACTTAGAACGCTTCCCACGTGACAATTGAAGAGCTGCTGTTGTATCATGAAAATTGCGACTGGGCCTCGGTGAGAGGCCCTCTTAATACTTCCTAGGTTTGCACCTATAGGAAACACTTTTTTAGTGGCTCAGGCGCCTGCGTCTGCAGCATCTTTTGGCCCACAGGTTTATCCGGCTCACTGTCAAGGCTTTAGCGCGTTAGGACAGCGAAGATGGAAACAAAATATCATAATTTCATTAAAAAAAAGACAGTGGCAGTATGGCATAAACAGCCGAATAAAGTCTCATGATTTCAATATTCCGGTGAATAGTGGTGTTTATATATATATATATATATATATATATATATATATATATATATATATATATATATATATATATATATATATATATATATATATATATATATATATTCGCCCTGTAAGACTGGCGGCGAAGTGTAGTGAAGTTGTTAGCGGGTGCGTGAAAGAAGCGCTCTCCTTAAGCTCTTATAGGACCTGAAATTTATGCGAGGAAGCAAAGTCGGAATTAATCTTCTATCGTCTATGTAGGTGACGGTGAGTGAAGTTGTCTCGAGCTCACTTAAGATTTACGACAACACTGCGGTATACGAGCGATGCTCTGCGTCTTGTCCTGTCGTCTTTTTTGTCTTATGCGCCCGTTTTTTGAGCTGCTTCGCGCCGTGTCACATCATTGTGCAATACGAAGCGCTTTGCCTTTTGTTCTTCCCGACGACTTACCTTGTTCGAGATATCTTTTTTTTTTGTCTTCAGCGGAGTTGGTCGTGGGAGAGGCTGCGATTATAGATGTCGGCTTACTTTCGGAACCGTGCATGTATAATATTGACCGACTGCGGTAACAAATGACTGGCATTGTTCGCTCCGTACAGTACTTTAAGATTTTTTATTGCAATGTTAGACATATATGAGTCACGAGTAGTCTTTTCGTATGCTTTAATTTATTTACATTTATACCGTAATTACTACGCTACAATTATGGACTACAACTAAAATACTTTCCTCGCCTCCTTAGTAAGGTGTCTGTTGTGTTTAAGAAACAAAACTCATTGATTCCGCTTCTAAAGTTTGGACAGATGACCTCGAAATACGATACGGCTATTGAACTACAACGACAGTATTTTGGCTTGGGTATCGTCATGTTGAAGCATATATTACGTCGACAAAATAGGCGACTCACCAGCCCAATTTTGATTGATATGTGTGGTTTAAGTCCCAAAACCACCATATGATTATGAGAGACGCCGTAGTGGAGGGCTCAGGAAATTTCGACCACCTGGAGTTCTTTAACGTGCACCCAAATCTGAGCACACGGGCCTACAGCATTTTCGTCTCCATCGAAAATGTAGCCGCCGCAGCCGGGATTCGATCGCGTGCCCTGCGTGTGAGCAGCTCAGTACCTTAGCCACTAGGCCATCGTGGTGGGGCACCAGCCTATTTTTACTGGTGTAATCTAACCACAGGCTTTACTTATGAACGTGCAAAATAAGTTCCGTCTATACGGATGTTCTCAGTGGGAATCAAATCTTCGACAGCTTTTTATTTATTCTCTGGGTGTTCATCCCGTTCTGCTTAATAATTTCCGTAACGCACCCTCGACGGCTTTCTTTTTCAACATTGGCATCCTTTGTTTTGCGACCAGCCGAAAACGCATGACAATGACAGCTCCAATTTTCTTCGACGCCGTTCTAATGTTCCCAGTGGGTTTATTGTTTCTGTTTCTCGACTGGCCCGCATCCTTCCCACAATTTGTCAAGCGTCGTCGCGTATAGCTCCGTTTTCCACGTTTCCCAGTATACGCGCGTCCGAGTGCGGCGGCGGTTCTTCCCGCGAAGGTCACTGAACTTTATGGCAGCATCGATCGGGCTGCTCGAATGCTGTGCCGGCCATCCTTGTCTGCCAGGGGGTGAGTGAACTCTCGGTTCCTCCCTCCCACCGTATAGCCTTGGGGGCTCCCGTTTAGTTCGTAATTTTTGTTTTCTCTCCGGCGCCGCTTATCCGGGAGTGAAATCACGCTCGCGCGCTGCCGTTGTGTCCGGTCGTGCATGTAATCTTGCGGCCTTCGAGGAACGGCCACAAGACACGCTGCTCCTTCTGCTAGTGATGGGCGCTATCTGCATGCAGGCGTTACACTGCTGCGAGCGCGGCTTGTATAGGGGTCGCCTCGGGACGTTCTCGCAGTACCAGCTGATCAAAAGAAACAAAGGAAGCAGGGGATACTACTGGAAAGATACTCTAGGTGCTTGCAAACAGAACGATACTTTATGTATTATAATACTTGTCGGCAATACGCATTGCGGTATGGGCGTCGAAAGACTCCGGTACGCTTATGGTCGATCTCCACGCTACGTCCGCTTTGTGGGCTGCGTGCGTTGTTGCACTGTGTATCTTATTCAAACACCAAACTTTTGATTGTTTCTGAATCGTCTCTAATGCATATACATCTGTCCCAAATCAGTACACACGGAAATAGATAACTGTTTTCGAATTTATGTAGCATATCTGGTACGGTGCACGTTTAGGGTCTGTCCAGTGATTACTGCTGGCTTTTTTTTTGTTGGCGTTGCATTTTATAAATTCCTTTGTTTGTCTCAAGGGCTTCATATAGATGGACATTTACCGGCTTTATATAAATTGACATTTTATGCCTAAATATTTTTGGAAGTCGTTTCGTTATTTGGAGCGGTGTGCCCGTGACGCAATGAGTGTACAATAATCTTGCGTGGTCTACGAATGACAGTGGCATCCTCTTGGGTCGAATGCACCTTATGACTTCAGAGGAGCGGATGTAGACAGATCCATGATTTGCCATGCTCTAGTATAAGACATATAGCTAAAGATAAGAAATCATGAAGGGCTCCTTACGTGAGTTTAGGCATATCGTAGCTGCGTGGATTCAGAACGGGTTAGGCAGATTACTCCAGAAGCGACCTTAGTGAGCAAAAAAAAAAAAAAGATTACACTGACAACGTGTGATTGTATCGTTTCGGCTATTGTCACAAGTGACAGACCTTTCGGATGGATAGACGGAAAGGGCGGACGGATGGATGGACAGACAGGCGGATGGACCAATGGATGGATTGACGAACTTGCGCTCCATATTTGGGAGCATTAATTGTTGTGAAGATAACATAATTGCTATGTATCTTACGTTTCACATGGGTGTAGTTCACGATAGTTATAGCGTGAGAGCAGAACGACGACACAGAGACAAGAAGGACACGAAGGAGACGAGCGCTAACTTCCAACTGAGTTTATTCCGCAGAATGCGAAAATATATAAAGGAGACAGTACGCCACGTGAGAAAAACCACGTGGCACAAAGAGCAATACTTGAGTAAGGGAAACACACAAAAGCACAGAGAAATGCAAAGAAAAGTCTATAAAGTTTATAAGGAAACGAAGCAGAAAAGTAAAGGTAATATAACTACTTGCGCGCACCGAAACCTTCGAGGAACCTTAGTTCCTTCTCGGACAGAGACACGGAGGGCTTGCTAATGCATGACACCTGTTCGCGTGCCATCTGCGCGGTCGCGACGATGAATCCAGTGCGCTCACCCCTTTGCTTGTACAGCGTCACTGTGTCCTTGAAAAGGGGCACACAGTTGCACTCAGTGCAGTGTTGAGCAAGAAAACCACCTTTCCCGTTTCTAACATTGTTAGCGTGTTCTCTCAGTCGATTGTTCAGACACCTTCCGGTCGTTCCGACATAACAAGCACAGCAGGAAAGGGGGGTCTTATAGACAACTGCCCGGGAGCATGCCACATACTTGTTTCTATGCTGAACTCTTCATTAAGTTGATGACTGCGTTTTCAGGGGGTTTGTAGATTTGATGAGGCCGATTAATTTGAACGGTGCAGAGAACAGGACACGAACTCCCACTCGTTTCCGATTTTCTTCGAGTGGGAGTTCGAACTCCCACTCGTTTCCGATTTTCTTCGAGTGGGAGTTCGTGTCTAAAAGGCATCAGACGATACCCCGAACGGCCGACTCTATCCGCAGCACCCACCAGTATAGCTCAAGATTCAGCGTTCATGCTTGTGTGATTGTCAATTAAAAAAGCAAGTATTGCGCATATCTGAGGCACCATAACAACACGTCAATATTCTGTATGTGTGTGTTTTACAAGAAAACGCATACATAAGTAATTCTAAGGACCGTAGCGTTTATCACGCTGTGCTGACCATGCAACCGTTGCACGAAAAGGCTAAGGTTTTCAACGCTTTGCTAAGACGACACGGTGGTGACACCTACCCATCGCCTCACATTCTACTGCTTATCACCTCCGAGACGGGCGCGCACGCTGCGCGCCTTGTTTTTCAAGATAACTGCCAGATAGCGCTCATGTTCATGTGTGACGTGACTTGATGCGCTAGTTCGCCTCCGCTGCACGCTCGAGGCACTCTAACGCAGCGCCTCCAGAATACCATTCACCAATTTCCTTGTGCAGAACATGAAATAAACGTTTTGTGCACTCTCTTCAGACGCAAGAGTATCGTCTTTCGACGACGTTTGCAGTATAGTAAGCAGATATGGGGCCGATTTTTCTTCTTAATTTTCTCCTTCGTCTTCGTCGTTTCCAAGATTTGCATAGTGAGCACCGTTACCTTAGCTTATGGCATTAGTATGAAACAATGGACTTTTTTTCTTTTGTTTGAGTGCGTAGAGAAAACAAGGAGTGATACGCATACAAAAATATTTGCAGCAGTGGTTGAAGTGATGTACCATTCAGTGCGAACTCTGCAGCTTGATTGTACGTACATGTTCAGTGCACATTGATTGATTGACTGATTGATTGAAATAACTTTATTGTCCTTCACTGCACGGGGCGAGAAATAACCTGACCTGCTCGAAACGACGTCATTTTTTATCTTTCATTTTTTATCTTTCATTTTTTTGAGTTGCTGTACGTATTCGCGTCTCCGTTCGCAGTTGTGCACTTGCATTATACGTGACGTAACCAGATCGGAAATGACTAGTACAGTTCTACAGGGTCCGTAGTGTGCGCGTCGATCATAGTGGGGAACACGTGACCTTTTCGCGGCCTAAGATCATCCGGCGTGGTGTCCCACTAAAACGACGTGTCGTCATTGTGGAGGAAGCATACGTGTGGTGTGACAGTAATGTCCATTGCATGGGTCATTGTTTTTGTCGCATGTACTTCCGCTGCCACTGTGGGGTATCTATAGAGTGGGCCGATCGCAGTATATCCGAATTTAATGTTGACCTTATACATATACCTACGTAATATGGTTCGCTTCGGTTCTCATTTCATCGGATTATGCCAACGCATGCTATACCGAGTGCAAGAATGCATTTATGCTCATTTCTCAGGGATCTAAAATTTGTAATGGAGAGGCATATGTGACGCTGTTATTCATCGACCACAGGAAAGATGGATTTATTTGTCTGAGTGACGTGCTTGTGACTTTGTGTTTATAGTGCTCCTTATACATGTTGTAGTACATTTTCAATCAATCGTATTTTCTAGGTGCCCAAGGCAAACGAAACTCTGCGCAAATGCATAATTTAAAATCATTTGTTCTTGCACCTGTAGCGAGCTTTATTTCGTCGGAAGTGATCAGCTTGCGATGTCACAAAGCTGTTTGGAGCTCAGAACCTCCGCTTTAGGTTTCAGTGACAAATCCCGTGCTTGTAGTTCGTGTATTTGTAGGCAGTATGTTCCAATTGCGAGCCTTTCTTTGAAAGCAAAATATTTAGGAAACACTCTGAAACGTGTTCGTGCCTCACGGGTCGTGCTCCTTATTTACGGGCGCATTGACCTTTAGGGGATAAGGAAGTGTTTAATGCTGACGGAAAAGCTTCGCGTGCTCTTTGTCGCGCAGCTGGCGCGAGTAACGTGTGACTGTGCCTTATCTCCGTCGTCGGTGACGTGCCGCGTATCCAGCCGCGTGTGTTGTGGCGACGACGACCACGCACCGTATATACCGGGGCTTTTCGCCCATGTAGAGCGGCGGCCGTGCTCGTCAGCCATGCGTGTGACATTAGCCGCTAATTTCCTCTCGCGGCCTATGTAGCCAGTTGATCTCGGGCACCGTTCCCGCACAGCTCAGCCGGCCGTTCAACCCCGCGGTTGCTTGCGGTTACCCCGCTACTCACCGCCTCGCGCGCTGAGGGGCCTTTGTGTATGCCCCTTTCAGGTCACGCGTGGTTTAATTGACATGCGTGTTTGCCGGGTGCGTTGGCAGTGTACAAATGTATCGACGGTCTGCACTATTTATATGCATATTACGTGGTCTATTGAGAAGCATATATATAGTTTAAGAAGGCTCAATATACTTTTCTGTTTCTTTACTTTTGACGTGTCTGAAAAACCAATAGCCTACTTCATAGCGTGATTCGTGTCCATTTACTAACGCTCGCCGATTCCGGTTCGTGGTGGGGGACGCCAGCAGCCATGATTCAAATGATGAACACACACACACACGCACACAGACACACACACGCACACAGACACAGACACGCACACACGCACGCGCACGCACACACACACGCGCACACACACGCGCACACGCACACACGCACGCACACGCACACACGCGCACGCACACACGCACGCACACGCGCACACGCACGCACACACGCACACGCACACGCACACACGCACACGCACGCACACATACGCACACACACACACGCGCGCGCGCGCGCGCGCGCGCGCGTGAAATAGAAAATTGAGGAGGGGCGGTTTATGAAGGTGAGTGGCATATGTTGTCGGCGGCAGCAACCATATATGTGTAATTGTTAAGGCACACTTGTTGATTTACAATTGTGGTTATTAAACCCTATCTTGATGAATTGACGAGTTGACGTCACTTTGCGATCTGTGACGTCATAATTAATTCATATGCTGATGTCATTCGTGTTGGCGTTGCCGACACTCAGTTTTCGTGTTTCATGAGACATTTAAGGCTTTTGACTTAATATTTATTTAATTCTCGAAACGTGCATATTGCTGAGCTAGTACATTTTTTATGAAGTAGCAAGCACTAGGAGACCTGATAAGTTCCAATTGTTGATACAATTTGTATTCGCCTCCCATTCCTTGGCCATTGCTTGTCCTCCCGTCATTTCTGGCGCTGTTTGCTTCTCTAAGTTATGTAATTTCGCAAAAACTAAACGTTGGCGGTCACGTAATTGCAAAACTTAGGTAACCCAGTGCTCGGAGCGTCACGTTTTACTATAGAAACTGCGTCTTGCACCAGTTTCGAAAAAATAACACTCAAAATATGCAAACCATTGTTGTCGTTCGAGGAAAAACGAAAAAGAAACGGAGCCGTCAGTGACTAAGGCATCAGCTATAGATGCGTCATCGCTGCCGAAAGGAGAACAAAGGGAAAAAAAAAACGACGTCAGGGCGTTCTATAGCTGTGGTTGTAACGGGAGCTCTTATCTATACACGTCGAAGGAGGCCTTGTGTAACCGCTATATGGGCAAAGTGACCGCTCTCTAAAAGGGGCCTCTGGCGTTCTCGTAATAACTTCTCGCAATAGTGACCGCAACTTCACTTCCAAGTACGCCAGCTTATTGAACAGGATTTCACCGGATGTGCATGTTTTCCATCGACTCTTATCTCGACGTAATCGCTGCACTTTCACTCGCTGGGCAGACCCCCGCTCGCTCTGAAGAGCCCGGTTTGTTTCAGAGCAACGCGAGTATTTTGTATTCAGCGGCAGTCTCCGCCTCGTCAGTAGGCTTCCCTGTTCGGTCTTGCCGAGTGGGCCCCGCGCGCATACCAATTGTTTTCGGGCTGTGCTGCCTCGCCTTCCAAGTATTGGCCTCGGGGACATACCGTGGCGGCACCTATGCGATGACGTCATTCATAGGATGCCGGGTTTACTTTGTCTGCTAGAACACCGCATTTCCTGCGCTTTTGCATTGGACACCGTGCATGTTTCCTTTTGTTTTGAAGCTCAGCGCTTAAAGAAGCGGTAAGACCTGATAATACGCGCAAGCAAACTACCAATCGGTTCCCCCCCCCCGTGACAGTCTTGTGACTAATTTTCATCGTCAAATCCTGACTAAGACCCGGTACAGCCATGGGGGACGATGCAAGTGGTGTCGCGAAAGCAAAGATGCCGTATCCTATCCAACTGCGCATCCTATATCTGTGACGTCAAAACGATCGCAACGCTGACCTCTCTAGTGGAGGCCCCAGCGGCCAATTACAGGGCACGGAACCGCCACGCTGCGCGTGCGTTTGAGTCACAAGGGGGCGTCTCTTCCGTATTCGCGAAAGCTTGGTGTGATCGTGTGCCGTGACTCCCCAGTGGGTGTATCTCTGAGCGCTTAGTTTCGGTGTGATATGACGTCACCGTATGTCATTGTTTTGCCCTGCTCGTGCTGTCTTCCGAAGTCGACGTCGCAAGTGTTGACTGATCGATGTATGGGGTTTAACGTCCCAAAACCACCATATCATTATGGGAGACGCCGCAGTGGAGGGCTCTGGAAATTTCGACCACCAGGGGGTTCGTTAACGTGCACTCAAATCTGAGCACACGGGCCTACATTTCTGCCTCCATTTTTTCCGCCTCAATCGGAAATGCAGCCGCCGCAGTCGGGATTTGATCCCCCGACCTGCCGGTCAGCAGCCGGGTACCTTAGCCACTAGCCCACCACGGCGGGGCTACGTTGCAAGTGATTTGTATCTGAAACCGCTTACGACAAGACAAACCCGGCATCGACAAACTCATTCATTAACACCGTATTTCACCAGAACAAACATTTTCAAATACTCGTTCTTTCCTCGAACCATAAACGACTGGAACTGCCTACCTCAATCGTTAACCAGCTCTGTAGAGGCACTTGAGCGTATTTAACCATGACCTATGTTTTTGTATCTTTTGTATATGATGTATCTTTTTTGTTCTTGCTGTTTTACACCTGTGTGCAATGTTATGATCTTTGCCCTTAAATGGGCCTGCAGTATTTTGTGAATAAAAAAAAAAGTGTAATTACCAGTCATGTCAGGCGGCTCGTGCGATTCGCTTGTGTGGTCAACGTTTTGCCATCTCCTTTTCTTTTGGTTCAATGTGGCGTGTCATCTTTCCCAGCTTTGCGTGCGTTGTGCAGCTGCTGTTCCTGCTGGTGGATGGACAGAGAAATGGGATGCTGTTTAAAGAAAATCCGATGATTTCTGGTGCGTGGATAAGCATGTGGTTCTGTGCAGAGAAATTATTCTGGTTCATAAGTGCACCGAAGAATAGCGCAGAGAAGGAGAAAGTACTGAGAAAGTGGGAATAAATTCTACATTAAAGCTTCACTTTTCGGGCGTGACTTCAGTATGAGCTGTTGTTATTATCGTACTGGTTAGTATTCCCAAATAGTTCTTCACAAACTGATGCACTCAACAACATGTTAGTTTTTCTAGAACTGGGGCCTCCCAGTAGGCTTTCACCGTTTTTGATGCCTCGCGATGATCAGTCTTAGCATTAACGATTATACCAAGCGCTCAGCTATCTGTTAATTGGTAATTGTAACATTGAGCTTACACTAAGATAGGCTATAGCATAACCTCAGAGTGACGTCGGGGTTTTTTTTTTTTTTTTTGCTTTTTAAGGAGACAGAGGAGGAAGGGGTCGGGGAGGTGAGGGAGAGAGAATTCTGATGAAAATGCCAGGCAGATCAGGCAATCCTTTTTTTTTTGCGTTTTCTTGGCTCTTCGCCACTTAACACGTGGAATATTGGAATGTATGTACTATTGACGTATATACTCTTGGGGGAGACAGGTGGGCAGGGGAGATTGAGAAGCTTGCAGGTGTAACGCTACAGCAGAACCGGGTTGACTGGCGGAACATAGTACAGGCATTGGCCGTGTAGTGGACGTCGTCTGAATTATTATTATTATTATTATTATTATTATTATTATTATTATTATTATTATTATTATTATTATAGGCTTCTGTGGTGGTCTAGTAATTATGTATGGTGCTTGACTCGCAGGATCTAATGTAAACCACATTTTGATGGAGTCAAAATGTTAGAAACCGGTGTGCTACGTATAGTTTCACGTTAAAGAACTCCAGAAGGTCATTTTTTTTTTTCCAGAACCATCCGCTGCGGCGCCTCGTCTCAATCATATCGTGGTTTAGGGACGGGAAACCCAAACAAGTATTATTTACCGTTTACTGTTGTGTCCGTTAATACCGCTAATGCGGCCAAGCCACATAGCCACATTTCGGGCCCCTGGCTGACGTCAGGACGGCCTTTTCAATCCGTGAGCCCTATTTTACCTGCAGATGTGCATTAACTGCTTCAACTTTGAGGGCGAAACTCATTCAGGAAGATATCCCTTGCTACCACATATTCCTTGCCAATACGATCGAGGGCCTTTGCCAGAATCCAAGCACAGTGCACATTGTGCTCGACCGTTAAAGGTGGGTGTTCCGTGTAGGAATGAGTCCGAGTGAACTACTCAACTTGGGCAGGAATGGAGGAAGGTATACTTGGCGCTGCATAAAGTTAGTTTTAGCCGTGCTTCTAAAACTATGGCCCCTACGTAAAACGATTTAAAATGTACCATATGGCTGGAGATCATCATCATCATCATCATCATCATCATCATCATCATCATCATCAGCCTGACTACGCCCACTGCAGGGCAAAGACCTCTCCCATGATCCGCCGATCAATCCGGTCTTGTGCTTTCCGCTGCCACGTTATACCCGCAAACTTTTTAATCTCATCGGCGCACCTAACTTTCTGTCTCCCCTTCGTGCGTTTGCCTTCTCTGTGAATCCAGTCAGTTACCCTTAACGACCAGCGGTTATCCTACTTACGTGCTACGTGTCCGGCCCATGTCCATTTATGTTTCCCGATTTCAACTATGATATCCTTCCTCCGCTGCGTCACAGGTCTGATCGCCGCCTTGGACAGTTGCTTCGCAGCTGCTGGGGACTGAGGGCCAAGGGTTAATTGATGTGTTCATGCGAGGTTATGGCCAGGTACTGCACCAGGGTGGCCAATCCTGTTCTGGTGAGGGAGTGCATTACCGTTAGATGGTCGCCCGTGAGGCCACACCCCAGACTTTTTTTTTTGTTTTGCAAATCTCCAAATAACTCATCTCCAAATAACGGAGTTCGGATGCCGTGTGGCAATTTTCTTCTTCTGGTGGGTAGCTTCTAATGTTATAGCTGGAAATCGCCCACCGCCGAAGTTCCATGCAGAACATCATTGGCAAACGGCGAGTGATGTGTATCCGTATACATATTCGTCAGTCGGTCAGCTGAAGGCTGTGATGCAGAGAAACATTTCCTTCTTTCTTTCCCACTTCATCGCTAGAAGCTGAATTCTTGTAATAACCATCTTTATTTTCTGTATCATTTTCTCTCTCTCTCAGATCAAATGAGTCGCTTTGTGCTTGACAGGGTGGAAGAGAAATTTAAGAGCCATAAGCGGTGCATTCGACGTGGCAACAACTGAATCGCGTGTGCATGCCGTCCTATAGTCGCGAGGGGCAAGCACCGACGAAGCGTTCGTTCGTTCGAACACCCGCAGCGCCGTTTTCGCTCCAGCTGCTCGCATCATCGGCACTTGTTTGCCGTCTTCCGAGCCCTGACTCCGCGCTGCCAGCTGACGTCACTTTTTCTTTTTTTCTGCTTCTTCTTCTTGACGTGTAATCGGGGCGGCGTCTTCTTCTCGTCCCTGTTTCTTCTTCTGGCCCGACCGTGGCTTTTATTTGGCGGGAGCGAGTCCAGCTCGCTGTTTATCCGATCAGCTGACGGCTGCCGAGACGAGTGTGTACTTACGAGGCGGCAGACAATGACCTGTTTCGCATTGCCTGCTGCTGCATCGAGGGCCGTGCCGAAACTGCACGAGCGCGCATCTGGGCGCAGGAGACGACGTGGCGATCAAGCGCGCCAGCGAGCGGCCCTTTTGTCTTTCGCGCCCTCCTATCGCGTGCTCGCCGTCCGGCCTCCTCTTGTCCGCCCTTTGTGTGCTGCACTGCCCTGCGGCGACCGCGGCCTGAGGCAGCCTTCCGAGCCTCGGACATGGCGGCTTTGTGCGCAGCCTCGCTTCTTCGTTTTTTTTTTCATTTTTTTGTAAACGCTCGTGCAACGCAGGCTTTCGCAGCGACATTCGGTGACGCGATATTTGCAGAAAGGAGCTTTGCGCTTTTGGCGGCGAGTGTCCGCAGGCTGCATTAACCAAAGCTAAACCACGAGCGGGAGAAACAGCACACACGCACAGCGCCGACTGACAACAGAGTTTATTATCATTTGACCATAAATAGGAAAAACTAAGGTGACGTCACAGAAATAACAAAGCGCTTCTCCTTTTAGTTTTCTTTGTCCCGTCTCGACGGGCTGTTTTTCACGCTCAGCCAGCTAACAAGCGGTGTTGCTTAACCTGGACCCAATTTTTCTTAACCCGGATGTTTTTCTGCAAGAGAAGTTCTGAGCTCCGGGGTGTCCCTTTACTATCACAATTTGTTCGAGTGCTCCCTGAATATTCCTGTGCATTATACTGCGATCAATCCAACGTAAAGTGTATCTTGCTTCCCATAGCTTCAGGTTTTCTGATTGCGTCTGTGGCTGTGTACTGATGAAGGGCGCCGCGCAGCAAGGCAGCATTTATGTGAAGTGGACCACCATGGTATATACATGATATTGTCTCTTGGTTACACGTTTACATAAATGGGACATGTTGTGAGTTATTGCTTTAAATGGTAATTCTAACTTTGCATTAGTACGCTCAATGCGCTTTAAATTCATTGGCTGGTGTTTTCCAGCCGACTCGGTGCTTCCCGACTGCAGCGGTCGGTACCCGGGCGAGTCCGTATTTGAATAGAACTCGTGCTCTCTGGAGTTGGCTACTGCACGTGTATTCCTTAATTACCATTCAGGTTATGCTGGTGACACGACACATCCGTTGCGTCAAAACTGATTCGTGGGAAGGTGGGAGAGGGCTAGGGAATTTTTATTTAGCCGCTTCCGGCAACATTCGCGGCCAGTGGCAAGTCTGCAAAATAACATCCTTATGATGTAATAAAGTCCGTAGCAACGTCGCTGTTGACATTCGTAACAACATCCGATGAATCTGGCTTTACAAAAATTCGTAGCAGAACCGTGCATGTCTTTTCGCGTGACATCCTACTGTGTCATTTTCAGATTTTCATGCCGGGGCGGATCAGAGCATGGCTGTGGCCTTCGGCTTCTAAATACGAAGTCGCGGGTTTGGTTACCGTCCACAATGGCCGGAGTTGGAATGGAAAGAAAGCTCGATTGCCGTTCTTTCAGGCGCGTTTTAGCCCTCGAAATGATCAGGAGCCTCCTCGGAGGGGGGGGGGGGGGTCTCATACCATGTCGCTTTGCGACTTCACACTCCACGTATTAATCAATCAATCAATCAATCAATCAATCAATCAATCAATCAATCAATCAATCAATCAATTAGTCAATTAGTCAATCAGTCTATCAATTGGTACACATTTTCAGCGTCATTTTTAGTTTTTCTCTAGCATATTGTAGCGGCGGCCATTGCGAAATCCTGGCGACTGAACTCTCTCTATACTCGCCTGCATCTAAAGAGACGCGCAGTACGTCGACGCTTCAACATTCTGTCCGATACACAGGACGTTCCAATGAAAACACGCTGACGCGCGTCAGGCGTTCGGAGAACCGAGCGCGAATCGATTTGTGCGCTGCCTCTCACCTCGTCCCCCTCTCGATGGGGGGTCTTCACGTTGTTGCCGATCGTCCGCTCAGCCGACGTGTTGTGCGCCTTCTCGTCTCTGGCGCACGTATATAGTTCGTGCCCAAACTGAATGCAACGATATACGGCGACGAGGAAAGTTGCTATGGCTGCTCTCCTTCATCGTTTTTTATTTCTTTCTCGACGAAGAAGGGCGGCCCATATGAGGCCGTCCGCGTGACACACCTCATTAATTATACGGTGATGGACTCGGCGCACTGACCTGCCGTTTTATGCTCGCAATGTATTCGTGCGTACGTGATGTAGAAAAGTTTACTTCGTTGTCATCCTTAGGGGTAGCTTTCACTTAATAAATGGTTCCCATGCAAATATGATAATGGTCTATAGGCAATTTCTCAACATCAAGCTAAATTTGTCGGTCGCAAAAGTTCAGCGATCGCTGGTAATGCAAGAGGGTGTCACTGTTGCGTTATGTCAAATACTAGATTTAGTACTTTAACACGAAAGTGTTTCATGCCGGGGGCCACCAACATTTCAGAGACTACTTTTGTCACAGCAATGGTGTACAAAAATAACATGGTCAGAAGAGAAACAAAAAAAAATTGTCCGTCAGTGGTACCCATGATTTCTGGATTGACGATAACAGCTGGCGGGTGCGCTACAGCGCCTTGCCGACACGCTTTGTATAGGCTTAAAAAAACAAAACATGCATTTTATATCTAGCACTGCCCCCTCACGGTATTCTAGGTAAAGTGTAATAATGTATCATGGCCGTGGAATCCACCATTAGTTCCTTTAACGTTACGCGTACATCCTATTTGACGCGTTTGGACTATGGGATAACTGCAATTTTGCCAACGCCTTACACACTGCTAGGTCGCGACCTCACTCAGGGTGTCGGAGTGGCTCATATATAATCCATCCAAGCCAAAAATAATTCTGCAACGCATAAAGAAACGCACCTGCTTCGCCATATTCGACGTTCCTCCTTACCCTCGCCACACGTTGAATTCTGGCCGGCCAACAGCGAAGACCAACGCGCGTTGCGTTTCCCTCCGATGGGGCAATGGCAGGGGCGTAGTCGGGGGGTGACACACCGGGCATGTGTCCCCTCCCCCCCGAATTTTTTCCCCATGGCCTAGAGCTTGAAAATGACCATTTTAACAAGAGTGCGTCTCCCGAATTCAAGAGTACGCTACTTTAGCCCAAGTTTGGCGCACAACCAGACACACTTTTTTGCTGTCACACTACTTTCTTTGGTTCTGCTCTCACCGTTAACTATACTATACAGCTACAACTGGCGTCCATGACCACAGGGACATGTTTAATCGTTGATCATTCATTGATCATGGACGTTAGTCTTCGGGATGCAGGTGTATCACTAAGCGTCAGTGTGGATGCGTTTACGAAAAACGGTGCTTTAACTGTCAAACAGCAACAGACATTGTATAAGCTCTCTTATATCAATGTACTCTGCAAGGAGACGTTTTACTTTCGTGTTATACAGATTCCTATTGCGCAGGGATCTCCTATGTTTTTTTTTTTTGTTCTTGTTTCTCTATCCGATTGTGTGGAATGGTCCTCATACGAAAATTCGCACAATCTTTGTTGTCCTTCCCTCTGTACAACACAACACGAATACGGTGAAATATACTTCTGAATACTTACTCTGGGGGCGAATTTGTGATCGCCTACCTTAATATGTGCTTCAATCGGAGATACATATCAGTGGTGTGTACGCGTGTTTGTACGGTGTGCATGACTGCTCAGCTGAGGTGAGGGACATTATATATATAACTGGCACGAGAGGCGCAAGGTCTGTGTTTTGTTTCGTGTTCTGGTACCGCAACCAACACCTTACGATCTCATATCGTGCCGGCTGCAGGTCCGTTCGTATTATGGATTAAAAAGGGCATGTTCAAATATATCTGCATTTGGTACATCGCATGGCCATGGCTACGACGGGTCGCCGCCATATGAGTCGCGTGGTCATGGCGCATCGATGGAGGATTCCTTCTGCCTAGTATATGCTACCCGCATATGCGCGCTTCGTATTTGAATGCGTAAGAACGCACCACTATCACCTGACCTTCGTATATATACTTTCGGTTTTCACTTCATCTAACCGAGTTAAGCGCTATGCACCGCTTCATTCTATATGTGCCTCTTAAACCTCATGTCTGTCATTTTGACTCCAATCGCACTGTAACGTACTTAGGAATATTCAATACTATTACTGCAGCGGCGTCTGCAATGCTTTTTGCGCTAATTTTTTTATGCGTGTGGCGCTTGATACGTAAAGTGGTGGCGACTGTGATCAGCTATGCTATAGCCAATATCGCAGTATTTGTGCAGGCGTTTCCTATGTTGACGGGGCCGGTGTTGATGTGTTACTTACCGCGCTCTGTTGAAGCGTTTCGTATGTCGTTTCAGAAAGTGTATGCTTTCCGTGTAATTTTATGCAGTATATGTAGATATCATACAACTTTAAACTCGCATAAAGGTCTTACTGGCCAAATATCAAATTATAAGAATGCATACAGAATGTTTCAACATGACATGAAAAGCGGCTTGAGGTGCATGTATAGATTACTGAAATAAACTGTGCTTGCATTATTCTTTCCGTTTGTGTGGGCTTTACACCATTATATTGTAGCAGGTCAAGTTGTTTCTAAATGCACTTATTTATTTATTTATACTTATACCTACAGCGCCCTCTGGGGGCATTGTTGAAGGGGGGTTTATAAATTCAAAGTACATTTAAATAAGTGGGGACAAGTTGAATTGCACGGCAAAATTTATTTATTTATAAATAAGTATAAATAAATAAATGTACTTACTAGGGGTTAGTTATAGCTGCAAGCTAGCTTCGCCCTTGGGCGGATGCGTAAGCTTGCTCATTTACAGCACCTATGGCCGACGATCGATTACCAAGGCGTTCACTAATAGGTCACCTTATATGGGTGACTACAGTTGCGAAATGTGACCTGCGCATCGACCGTGCACAATGGATGCTGCCAGCTCCAGTTCACATACCTGTGGTCACCGACATTTTAGGGGCGGGCTGCGCATGGGAGAGTTCATAAACCGAGGTCTGCCGTAATAATGAGTGCCATTGTGGCAAGCCAAGCGGCACAGTGCAGAGCGAGCCTCCAAGTGCCGCTTGTGTGGGCGCGGCTGCGTCACGTAGTCGAACGTGTCGTCGTCGTCCCGTGGGCTCCGCGGGCGTGGGGTTCTGCGGCAGAATGAGGCCGCTGGGCCCTCTCGCTCACCGTGGCCCAGTCTCGTCCCACCCTGGACACTTCGTGGGCACGGCGGCCTTCGCGGACCCGCCGCATTCCGCGCTCTTCTCGTAATTATTCTTATAATTGTGATTACCACGCTGGATGCTTAACGCCGGACATGAACTTTCGTATGTTGTTGAATAGCAAGCAGCAGGCGCGTAGCCAGAAATATTTCTCGGAAGGGGGGGCGGGGGGGGGGGGGGAGCACCATTTTCAATTCGAAAGGGGCACCCCCTTAAAGTGGACATTTTTCGCTCTCTATGCCATGACGAAAAAAATTCCCGGAGGGGTGGGTGGGTGGGGGGGGGGTCACGTACCTGGTGCGCCACCCCATGGCTACCTACGCCCCAAGCAAGCAGAAAACACGCATTTCGCTGTTTCGTTCTCTTTTTTTCTTTATTTTAACATTGAGCCATTGGACAGTCACTACTAAAAGAAGGTAGCGCTTTTCTTTCTTTCTTTCTTTCTTTCTTTCTTTCTTTCTTTCTTTCTTTCTTTCTTTCTTTCTTTCTTTCTTTTTATTTCTTTTTCTTTCTTTTTCTTTCTTTCTTTCTTCTGACCCGCAGGTCGCGGGATCGATACCCGGCTGCGGCGTCTGCATTTTCTTCCTTTCTTTCTTTCTCTTTCTTTTTCTTCCTTTCTTTTTCTTTCTTTCTTTCTTTCTTTCTTTCTTTCTTTCTTTCTTTCTTTCTTTCTTTCTTTCTTCTGACCCGCAGGTCGCGGGATCGATACCCGGCTGCGGCGCCTGCATTTTCTATGAAGGCGAAAATGCTGTAGGCCCGTGCGCTCAGATTTGGGTGCTCTTCAAAGCATAGAGTTTCCTAATATACACTATAGAGGGAACTCTGGCGCTAGTGTCTATGGGAGCTGCAACGCACGGCGCTTCAGCGAGCATGGGAATGATAGGTAGTACATACATTTGTCTAATTTTCGTACTTCTGGCCTGCCTCTGGCTCCGTGTGTGTTCGTGTGGCTCGGAGCTGTTTTTTTTTTTCGACACACAAAAAATGAGCAAATGTTCAGCGTTTGCGCTTCACAACCTTATTCTTTTAGGCTTAGCATTTCAAATCGGGTCACAAAGCTCAGAAGGGTTGGTTCTTTCCTTCAAAACGAAACCGTAACCAGTAATAAACGAAGCCGCAAGTACGATTTGCCACCCGCAAGTACGAAGACTAGGCAAATGTGTGTACTACCCATCATTCCCATGGTCGCTGAACGATCGCAGCGCCAGGGTCCCCTCTAGTTGTTTTTAGGAAACTCTATGCGTCAAAGAACCCCGGGTGGTCGAAATTTCCGGAGCCCTCCACTACGGCGTCTCTCATAATCATATGGTGGTTTTGGGACGTTGAACCCCACATATAAATCAATCAGCTGATACGTGAGAAGTAACTGATACCTCAAAAGTAAGTGATGCGTTATCTTTCTTCGGGTGGGAGTTCGTGAGAATGCATGCGCATGCCTACCATTTTTCATGTTTCTGACAAAAAAGTCCATGTTATTTTATACCTTTGTGGATTGCAGTGTCTAAAAGAAATCTATGCGGGGAGTAGCGCTTGGCGGTGCAGTGTCTCACGACAAGCGAAATTAGGGTTTCTTTAGTAAGGGAGTCTGAGATCGTTTCTGCACTGCGTTTAACTGTCTGTATGCGTGCAAGCTCGTCTGTTTTACGCATTGCGTGAGTGCCGTTTTTTTATAACAGGCGGTTCTATCGAGTTCTCATCTGTAATTAGGATTGAAAACTTAGCCTCTTGGGTTTAGTTTGTGCGGAACACACAGATAGGACGAATAAGGAAAAAACACGCGTGAACAGGCGCCGACTCTCAGCTGAATTTAAGGAAAAGCTAGGAAAAGAAGGAAGTAAATCTATAAGCGCTACGTGAGACCCTCCATATTACTATACGCTATAGGTTTTGTTATAGAAAGACGCATGCCCCACGCGTCATACATGGTTCATCTTACGTCAACGCGGGTGCTGGTAAAAAATTGATACTATTTGTCCGATAGCTTCATTGACGGTTGACTCACGCAACCATATATCTCCCCCCCCCCCTTTTTTTTTTGGATGTATTCTGTTGTCTGTCGTGCATGCTGTACTTTATACTTGGATAATATCACTGCAATGGGTCGAACACTCGCATCTTCGGTATTCAGCTGATAAGTGTGATGGCTTTGTTTCAACCAGCGATCTGTTGTGTAGGCTCAATCGACTTCTCATTTAGACATCTTCCGTTTTTGGCCTGTATACCCGTTTGTACGCAGGAAAACGAGATATGGTGTACCGCGCCAATTACCCTGTCGGTGTATGGGACGTGTTTCTTCTTACGCCTCTATACGCATTTCTTCAGCAGAGCATCGGACGCGTTATTCGAATGTCGCAGGTTCGGTTCCTGCCCAGGGCAAGTTATTTTTTCGTCCCCTTTTCTTTCGTCAAATTTACGATACAATTACTTTTAATAACATCCTCCATACTTTTCCCGGTACGACTGTCTGTAAAATCTCATTAATATTGTATCTAGCAGAGAAAACGAGCCCTTAAATGTACACCTCTTTCCTTAATACGCCTCGGGCATTTGTTAGCGTTTCCTTCGGGATACCTAGTCTCCTCATTCCCGACAGTTTATTGGGCGCAAAATAGAGAAAGGCTCACGTTTCTCATCTGCAATGCTGCCATTTGCTGCTGTTGAGTCTTCCAATTAATGTGCAAACGCGAAATAAACACCGCCTCTGAACGGAACGAGATTTTGAAAAGCGCTAAAGCGTCATTACTTCGTGTCTCCTCTTGGGCTGTTACTTCGCCCTTGTATCGGCGCCGATTTTCTCAAAAGTATTCACTGCAACATGGACAGGCGTATTCATTAGGACGATGCGTGCAAAATGTACGCAAAATGATTAGACACCTGGCTTCAGTTATTTATTGCCGGTACATTTCATACTGTTTGGGCATCTGGAGACCGTGGGCTAGACGGCGTTTTTTCCCTTTTGTTTGCAACAGTACAGTTCTGCAGGTGTGAAGAACACTTTCTAGCCCTTTTGTTACGGGCATTGCGAAAAGTGCATGAGCGACGAGTAGCTTTTCGCTATAGCTCCGCGGGCGCTGGCAGTCGTGGTGCGGCGACTGCTGCTGCGCCGCGCACCGTGAAGTGTGGCGAGACGAGTATATTCAGCGGCGCCAGATCTCTTGCCGCACGAACTTCTTTCCACGGAGGTCGGTCTTTGGACATCCCTTTCACAGCGTGCAGTGCCTTTGAAGCGAGAATGAGTGCGCGGAACGCGTTCGTGACTTTCACGGAGAGTGTAGCATCAATGAAAGTGTACGCTATACGTGACCTAAATAAACCGGCGGCCATCTGCAGCGGCGTTCGCAGTGTTTCGTATGTTTCGAGTTGTGATTACTGGACACTGAGCCAATAAAGGGCACTGTTCGCACAAATTCGGGCCGAGGGGGTGGCGCTTCATTATTCGTTCACATTCCGCGAGGCTCAGGCGTACGTGACGTAAGCGATGTTGCCTGTGATGTAAGCGATGTTGCCTCCTTGTCCACTAGAGATTGGTAAGAGTAAGATTGGTCGTATACGTCGGCGCGCACTTAGCCGCGTGTACCGAAGGTATAAGAGGCGTGCGTGCAGTAGTAAACGTGCTCCGCGTTTCTGTCTACCGATACGCCCACACAATGGTGAGTGGGCGTGTTCATGCAAAGAACCTGGTGGGTTATGGTCCATATTGATCGGGAGGCGTCTTCTGCGGAGTCCCTTATTGTTGTGTTCATATCGCGATAGGCTACACCTGTCGTAGTTGTCAAGTTGCGGTGATAAGTGAATGATCGCCACTGCGCATGTGTAACCTGGAGCCACTTGTATATAGGGGCGTGTGCCCTATGTTACGGTGTTCGTTGTGCTGTTGTGAGGCTGCCCTTTGGCATGCCGGAATAAAGGATTCGAAAAGCATGCCCTGGCTCTGAAGTTACAACATGATTGGCAACGAGGATGGGATCCAGACAGCAGGAAAAACAGCAGCTGTTCGGGGTGGTGCCATGCTCGGAAAGCTTCCAGAGTTCGATCCGGACGGTGACAACTGCGATGTTTTCTTCGAGCGATTTGAGTGTTTTGCAGCTGCTAACGACATCGCAGAGGATAAGAAGTTGCAAGTGCTATTGACGTCCATCGGGGAGAAGGCATACGTCACGCTGAGGAGCCTTCTTCTGCCGAAAACGCCTACCCAGGAGACGTATGACGTGGTCATCGCAACGCTGAAAAAGCACTATACCCCAAAGTGCTCCGTGGTTACGGAAAGATACCGTTTTAACCAACGCAATCAAGAACCGCACGAAAGCATCAGCGACTTCATAGTAGGACTCAAGAAACTGGCTGCAACATGTGAGTTCGGCACATTTCTTGAGCAAGCCCTGCGAGATCGTCTCATCGCGGGATTGTGTTCCGACAGCATACGGTGCAGGCTTCTGGCGACACCTGATGCAGAATTAACCTGGGAGCGCACCTGCAGCATTGTAGCAGCCATGGAATCTGCTACTAGAGGCACTCGGGAAATGGTGGCGACCCTCGCAACAGGGACCCCCGTCGACAGCGACGTTCACTGGAACAAGGAAACGGCAGCTGGACAACGGCCAGCACCCGCTGGGGACTACGCACGGAGTTTCATGCCGAAAACCACTCCAGCTGCAGGTACACAAGAGACTAAGGGGTGTCATCGTTGCGGTGGGCGGCACTCTCCTGAAAGTTGTCCGTTCATGAACAGCCGTTGTTTTAAATGTAACAAGAAAGGCCATGTAGCCAAAATGTGTAAAACTAGGGCGCCTATTCATTGCCTGGCTAATGATGCAACGCGTGATGAGTTGTTGACACTGTGTCACACAGACCGTAGGTCGGGCACGCCTGCCATTGTGGTGCCGTTGCTGATAAACGGAAAAAAGATTTCGATGGAGCTAGATACAGGCGCAGCCGTATCGGTAATGTGTGAAACAGAATGTTTAAAACATTTTCCCGATGCAAGTTTCAGGGAAACAGATGTTAGGCTAGTCACCTACAATGGCACGCCTGTCACGGTCAAAGGTATTATGGATGTTGATGTAGAGTACCAGAGCCAACACGTTCGCTTGCCACTAGTGATTGCTAAGGATAGCACAGGGGCTAGAATGCCAACATTATTAGGGCGGGAGTGGCTAACGAAAATAAAACTCGACTGGCTGAATGTGGTACGGGTGCAGAACGTACGGGAAGAAGCACCGATAACTGATAAGTACCGCGAGGTATTTCAACCAGGATACGGGGCCATTAAAGGGTTTCACGCTAGTATTGTGCTTAAGAAAGGCGCTACTCCTGTTTTTTGTAAAGCGAGACCAGTGCCATACGCGTTACGCGAGCAGGTAGAACAAGAGCTGCTTAATATGGAGAAGGCAGGCATTGTGTACCGCGTGAGGCACAGTGCTTGGGCCACCCCACTGGTGGTTGTGCCGAAAAAGAATAATGGCATTCGACTGTGCGGGGATTACCGGGTCACCGTCAATCCTTTCGTGGTAGTTGACCATTACCCTCTACCGCTGCCTGAAGATATATTCACCACGTTGCAAGGTGGAGCTGTGTTTTCAGTTCTCGACCTGAGTAAGGCGTATCTGCAACTGGAATTAGATGAGCACGCTCAGGAACTGCTCACCATTAACACGCATATGGGCCTTTTCCGGTACAGGCGCCTACCCTATGGTGTAGCCTGTGCACCAGCCGCATTTCAGGCGGTAATGGACCAAGTCCTGAGGGGCTTGCAAGGCACGGCTTGCTATCTTGACGATGTCATCATAGCGGGAGTTAGCTACGAGCAGTGTCGTGAAAGAGTGGAACAAGTACTCATGCGCCTAAGCGAATACGGTATCAAGGTCAACGCGGAAAAGTGCAGCTTGTTTAAAAAAAGAGTAACCTACTTGGGGCACGAAGTTGATGGCAATGGGTTGCACCCTACCAGTGACAAAGTAAGGGCGATAAAGAATGCACCCAAGCCAGACAATGTCACGCAACTAAAGGCATTTTTGGGACTGGTAAATTTTTACGCAAAATTTTTACCAAATGTAGCTACAGTCCTGGAGCCTCTTCATGGCTTGCTGCGCAAGGAAACCAAGTGGCACTGGTCCCGACTATGTGACGACGCGTTCAACAAGTGTAAAACGTTGTTGACGGATGAAAGTGTGTTGGAAATATATGATGTGGCAAAAGAAATTCAGCTCACGTGTGACGCTTCAGAGTATGGCCTAGGAGCCGTACTATCGCATGTCGTGAACGGCCAAGAGAAGCCTATCGCTTTCGCCTCAAGATCGCTGTCAGTGTCCGAGCGGAACTACGGACAAATAGAGAAAGAGGCACTGAGCATAGTATTTGGAGTAAGAAAATTCCACAAGTATCTATATGGCAGGGCATTCAACGTTTTAACGGATCACCAACCACTGACGGCTCTTTTCGACCCAAACCGACATTGCGGTGCCGTGGCAATTGCCAGGGTACACAGATGGCTGACATTTCTAGCAGACTATCGGTACAAAATTACGCATAAGCCGGGCTCCGCCATATCGCATGCTGATGCTTTGTCACGGCTACCGTTGTCGGAGGGGGGGCATGACGAGGACACAATTTGCTACTTTTCCACGTTGTCAGATTTGCCGCTGACCGCGAAAGACATTGAGCGTGCAACAGGGTGTGACAGTTTGCTGCGAGTTGTGCGAAATAGGATATGGCAAGGTTGGCCAAAGACTGTCAGTGCGGAACTGCAACCGTTTTGGGTTCGCCGATTTGAGCTCACGGTGGACGAGGGCTGTATTGTTTGGAATAACAGGGTTGTTGTTCCTGAAAGCTTGAAGACTGTAGTACTAGCACTCTTGCACGAACAGCATCTCGGGATCTCAAAAATGAAGGCTGTTGCACGGTCAATGGTCTGGTGGCCGGGTATCGACGATGCCCTTGAACAGGCGGTGCGCAAATGTAGTATCTGTCAGGCAGTACTTCCTGCAGCGCAGCCAGTTCCTTTGTTTCCATGGAAAGTTTGTGAACACCCGTGGCAACGAGTCCACTTGGATTTTGCGGAAAAAGAATCGCAAATCTTTCTTATTGCAGTAGATGCTTTTTCCAAATGGATAGAGGTTAAGTGTATGCAGTCGACCACGGCTGCGAAAACAGTCGAGGCTGTGCGTTCCTGGTTTGCGTCTCACGGGTTACCTGTGGAAGTGGTTACTGATAACGGGCCTCAGTTCCGCGCAGCGGAATTTCTAACTTTCCTGAAAGCGAATGGCGTGAAACATACGCTCACCCCACCGTATCATCCGCAATCTAATGGAGCGGCCGAGCGAGCGGTGCAAACAACTAAGAAGGCTCTCCTGAAGCAGTTAATGGATGACGAAAGGACAGGTACAAACAGGTCACTACAACATCGCCTAGATAATTTCTTGTTCTCGTACCGCGCAACCCCGCACACTTTCACTGGGAAATCACCAGCAGAATTGTTTCTGCGACGGAAACTGAGGACCCGCTTATCATTGCTACGACCAGATGTGAACGGTGTGTTGACTGACCAAGCAGAGGAAGTGAAAACATCCGCTGACAAGCGGCGCGCAGTGTTTCGTTCTTTTGCGATGAATGAGTGCGTACTGGTACGATCAGTGCGTGGAGAGACTGTGAAGTGGTTACCGGGTAGAGTGTTGCAGGTAAAATCAATATGCACATACTTAGTGTTGGTGGGAAATCGTGTGCGATATGTGCATGCCGATCATTTGCGCCACTCCTGTCTGGAACGGGAGAAAGAGCCAGCTGTGGACGACGAGTTCGAGCTGCCGCATGTGCCCGAAGAACGGGACCCTACTACTTCGACGACGACGCTACCACCGATTACCCAACACCAGTCGAGCACGGAGCGTATGCCGCAGCCGGACATGACTACGCTCCGGAGAAGCACCCGACAACGCCGGGCGCCTGATCGCTGGGGCTATAGTAGCCGTACTTAAAGTTGTCAGAAAGGGAGTGTTGTGTTCATATCGCGATAGGCTACACCTGTCGTAGTTGTCAAGTTGCGGTGATAAGTGAATGATCGCCACTGCGCATGTGTAACCTGGAGCCACTTGTATATAGGGGCGTGTGCCCTATGTTACGGTGTTCGTTGTGCTGTTGTGAGGCTGCCCTTTGGCATGCCGGAATAAAGGATTCGAAAAGCATGCCCTGGCTCTGAAGTTACAACACTTATAAGCCAATGTTCAGTTTCCGCGTGTTGTAATATCCCATTATGCGTGTGCATCGAGCGCACCTGTCTCCACAAATGTCAGTATGCTAAATCTAATCCGTCACTTCGTGCATCTTTCGATTGAGACAAAAATGCTTGAGGCCCACTCATATAGATTTAAGTGCTCACAGCACGTTAAAGAATCTCAGGTTGTCAACATGTTAGGAGCCCTCGCCATCGTATCGTGGTTTTGAGACGTTAGTTGCCAAGAATTCTATTAATGTGTACGCTGGTTCTTTATTAGTTAAGAAGATGAATAAATTAGTACGGTGTTACGGCTTCTATTCATATCGGGTTCAAAGGAACTAAAGAAAACCTGCTTATTAATTTATGCATATACGGACGTTGAACTGAACAGTTAATTTTACCCGAGCATCGAAGTGTCGGGAAGGTTGTGGGGTGAAGGGGCCGCACGCAGCGGCGTGACAAACTCTTTGTCACATTCAGGAAGCTCGACCGTCGTCTTCCTTCTTCGAAAGAGCTCATCATATCACGGAAGTTCTGTAATTACCACAATACGGCAGTTAACCTGCGCAAGCACCGTAATCGTTACGTTTCCTGCCACCGCACGAGCGGTGGAACTGTCTCTCCATTTAGACGGAGGTCCTGCAGATGGTTCTACAGATATTTGGGTGAAATATGGTGCTCTCAACTTCTGTTTCCCGTGTTGTCCAACTGGATCATAACTTTGTTTCGTTCAGTCGCGTCGACTACATGGTGCTTTGCAGCGGTTTCGTGCGTCGCGTGTCTTTTTTTATATCAGTTCGAAACCATTGACACGAAAAGGCTCGTTGATATATGTATACAATATATGCTCTATTTCAACGAATGATTCTATTTATCCGAAATTTCGTTTAAACGGAAAACACAAAAGTGAACACCGATCGTTTTATTCTAAAATCATCCAAGTGTTATGGTATGCAAAGACAATGTCTACGCACGCTTTGTTCTGTAAACTTCTGACCAAGGCTGGGCATTTCTTTTTATGCTTGTTTTCTTATATACGTGTCGACATTTGAGGCTCACGTTTCTCGTAACGCAACACGTGTCATGTTGCCCGTTGTGCCCCCTTCTTTCGACAACTTGATCTTGTCGGTTGCTTGTGTCTTTTGCTCTGACGACCTTGCCAGCGTTTACGTAGCGCTCGGCCAGTTTTCAGGGGTTGTTTTGTTTTTTCCCGGGGGAACGTGCACTCTACGGTGGGAGCGATCTGACGCAACATGCCGCGCGTATGGTCCTTGAAAACGAGAATGACACCATAGCGCTTTTTCGTAACGCATGTTTTCGTTGCCGGGTGTCGTATACATGACATGGCATCTACCACAGGCGCCGCGGGCACGTATCGCGTTGAAGGCCGGTTACTCTGGTCACGATATTCGGTTAGTTCATTGGCATTCATTTCTTGTGGCCCGTTCCGTTTGCCGGACTTTGCCGGGGCGAAGCGTGCTGTGCGTCATCATCACATAGCCCTGGCAGAGTCATCCGTGGCGTAAGCTTCCTGGATGCGACGGCGCTTCGCTGCATCAGCAGACTCGCGAGAAGCACGCATGTGCTCGCAATGTCGCAGAAATCCGGCGTGACGCAATGCGCCCGGTCCATGAGAGGTTTCCTGAGCGCGACGTCGGCGCTGTTACGTACCGTGTACGCGTGCCGCGGTGCTTTATTTTTTTGCCTTTCCGCGCAGTATATGCACCGCGAAGCACGTGGGTCGAATCGCTGGCGTGCAAGCCTATAAACGGGCAGCCATGGCAGCTCGCCCGACGGCGCGCTCGTTGTGTGGAAGGAAAATGGTTGGCTATGACGCTCCATTCCAGCCAAGCATTTATGAATGGAAGGGCATGTATGCTCACAGCGAAATTTGAATTTGTCATTAGTCAGTCGGCCATTATGCGCTCTTTGCGATTGCGCTATACAAGGAACACGAGAAGACAAAGGGGTACGACATTTCCGGAGTCCTCCACTCTATAGGAGGCCCATAATAATAATCTTATCGTGGTTTCCGGACGTTAGACCCCGACAAGCAGTACTAGAGTAGAGATGCGATGGGACGTCGTTCGTCAGGTTCACCGAGCCTCAGCATGAGCCAAACGAAAGATCCCAGTGTTTTGATCCGGGCAGCTCTTGTTAAATGTCAGGCAATTACCTATCTCGACGTAGGACTCTGAATGATGTTGAACAGTTTATTTGCTCGACCGCTGACCCGCAGGTCGTGGGATGGATGCCCGGCCGCATTTTCAATGGAGGCGAAAATGGTTGATGCCCGTGTATATACGTAGATTTAAGTGCACGTTAGGGGTTGTCGAAATTACCGGAGTCCTCCACTATATGGCGTTTCTAATAATCATATCGCGGTTTTGGGACGTTAAACGCCAAAAGTTATCAACAGGTCGTTACCAAATGCTGTATAAAAATAAGTACAAGAGTATGTGGGCGTTCAATTCGGTTTCGAAAAGCGGGATGCCACTGTCCAAGTAGCGTCACGATATGTTGCTGTTAATTTCGTTCTCATTAAGTGGGAGCCTCAAACTGTTGCGTGTCAGTTCCGTCGTTCCCATTGTAAAGATATGCTTGCATATGCGTACGTAATGGGACGTCACATTGTGCTGCGCAGCGTGCAGATTGCCGTGGAGCTGAGGAAACGCACACGCTTATGTCGTGGCGCACCCCATGGGGCACTGTCGTGCGGAACCGAACTTCCTTGCTGGGGTCGCTGTTCCTCGCTCGCCGTCATCCCGTCCGTCCTGCGCTGCTGAGAGCGTCGCTGCAGGAAAAAGGAATAGTGCTCGCGCGTCGTCAACACAAATTCTGTAAATTCCTGCATGCCATGGAGCCCCGAGCTTTCGCGGACCACATGTGGCACTTCAAGCGAGAACAGTGTGGAAATTAAACGCTGCGAATTGATGGGGTTAGTGATTCGCAGTATGATCCGTGTAGGAGTAAGTCGCTGCCGCCTGGATTGAGATATTGGGCGCCTCTATGTATAGCAATGATTTGACTTGTTTTAGAGACATGGCTTCTATAGGCTGCGCCATGGTAGCATTCTTTTGCGCATGTCCACTGTTAAATTTAACAATAGCCATCAGCAACATTGCCACCGCCGTTGTCACCAAAATGAGGGTGTGATGCGTTCAGTCATGGCGGGATGCTGACTACCTTTTCTCATCTGTCCCGATTGCTTACCAGCGAAGGTTCACACTCCATGTAGGTCCAGTTGGATCGTTTTGCCGCGTACAACTATATGAAACTTTTAATTCCTGCCTTTATTTACTGTGCATGTTGATGAGTTGATACTATCTCGTTGTGGTTGCTATACGTAATTCTAAGTTACAGTTAAAACATATTTTTCATAAGTTGTAAGGTCTATGAATTCACTGTTTTATAGTAAAGCCCCATTGGCCCAGAGAGGGGTGTTGCTTGCTGCAGGTGGATATATGTACATTGCCGGCAATTAATCCGGCTGACTACCATCAATAAAATGTAGTACCGTCTGAAGTCAGCGCATTATATATTTTGTACCATCTCCTTGCGACGCACTCGTGCATGTTTCTTTGTGTTTGCTTTAATATTATCAATTGTTAGAGTTTAAGGTCTTAAAACACGAAGTGATTACGAGGAATGCTGAAGCAGGAAATTTCGACCGCCTGGGCTTCTTCAGAAACGTGCACCGAAATCCAATGACACGGGCCTGTAACGCGGCTGCCGTGACTGGGATCACATGAATTTGGAGACCTTTGTGTTTGTTTTCTTTGCAATAAATGATTTCTCGCTTGAGAGACCAAGTCTTGGGTGACCGAATACCCTCAACAGTTTGCCATTAGCCAGTCGCTGCCTGTATGTCGAGCAACAGGATAGGGAACAATTGTCTCTTACGAGATATTCAGCATAAAATGAATACGTGTGTCCTTTTTGTTGAAACACCGACGTTCCATGTACTGCGTATTGCTTTCATGCTTTGTAGGCATGTAAAAAGCGGCAAGCTCATGAGCAGAGCAGCAAGTCCATTCATGCGCTACTTACTTGTATGAAGACAAATGCAGGAACCTAAGAACGACATTCGCATGTTATATCGCAGTGATTCGTCCCGTTGTCCTTGTGTTGTGTTGCGAATGAGTCTCGCGTACTGGATCTCATGAAGTGAACGCACCGCACTTTCACTGCGTCTGCGTGGCGTCTGTTCGTCCCAAATATCTGCAGTTTGCGCGCATGCACTTTATGTCGTCGTGCAATGAGCGAGACCCACTTATATGAACGGGTTGGGTCTTCCGCTCGGATTGTTACCCGGAGCTCATATATGCGAAAAGTTCCGCATAAGCATTACCACGCCGCGCATTGCCCGTACTTCTCGTCGCCGTATAATCCGATAACATAAATGCCTTCAGCGTATATGTATATAGTTGAAAAGGCATTGGGATCTTAGAAGAGTCTATAGATTGTGAAAGTGACACTCTACAATAGGTCTTGCTGCACGTTTCTGTGGCTGCCTCTTGTGGGGCTAGACTGCACTTGTTGATGCGTACTGGTATAGGCAGATGATCGGCTGTAAACTGCTCTGAACTGATTGCACTGTGTGCTGTTTGTGCGCCGCGCATTCATCTTGGCTGTCCCTTCACTGTATAGGTGCTCAAGGTGGCGGCGGTACTTTTGTCTCTTTTACGCAGAGCTTGACTGGACATACGACGGCGGTGGAATGCGTCAAGTTCTGTCCAGCAGAGGAGATGGTGTGCGCGGGATCCACATCGGGAACAGTGAAGATCTGGAACTTGGAAGCTGCCAAAAGTGAGCTTTCAATATGTACTTTCTCATTTTCGTTACGGACGAACTGCTATATGGGTGCAGTAATATCTCTAAACGTTTGTATCGCGTTGGGATATAAGTCAAAAGACTATCGGGTAAGACAATTGGACCCCACTTTCAGGGTCGCACTGCTACGGAGTTCAGTAGCGACTTGCCGATGCAGTTGTGGTGTCATAACAGTGGACAGTGTCAAGGTCGCAAATTGATTCGCCTTATTTCATTCCGAATTAGCTTTTTCCAAAACACACACACACAAAAAAAAAACGCCAGGCCTGCGCGGAACTCGCAGCACAGTCACAGTGAAAGCTAGAAGAGCGCCCTTTCAGAGCCTTTTCTAAACACTCTTTGGGATGCTACAAGCACACTGCCGGGTACCCACTACGCCATAAATAATCATAAATTTTAGTTCTTGTTATTGTTTACCTTCACTTGTGGCTCATACCCACTGTGGGGAATCGGCCAATAATTGAGTGGTCTGATAACGTATTATTCGATGTTATAGTAAAGGAACTTATAAAATTTTGAAAACGTTACAAATTTTAGAACAAAATTTTGATGATCACTGATCTGTACTATACAATAAAGTTTTTGTATTAGTAATAGATAATAACCCAGATCAAAACCTAACTTAAAAAAAAGAGACAAGTTATGCGTATGTCGACACAGAACAATAGTAAGATAAGTCTGTTAGTCTTTTGGTTTCATTCAGATAATTCCGCATGTCTCCGCAAACTTTTTCACCGGCAAACCCACAAATAGAGGCTCCAACAGAAGCACGGGCATGGATAAATTCATTCCAATAGCACGTAAAGGATTTTCTATCTTGGATCTACGAGCTGTAGTAAATCGCCTTCATGTCAAAAAATAATGATTTATAGTTTTTGGCTCGCCACAGAAAGCGCACATTGGAGAAAGACCCCGACCAGACCTGTGTTGGTAGAAGTTTAGTTTCGGCACCCTACAGCGCAGCGACCTCTAGTTTACGTGTGTCACGAGAGGATCGGCGCCAGGGATATTTTTTGTAGTATATAGCCAGCATTCACTACATGCTATCCTTCATCATTCTTTGGAGAATTGTGGTATCCGCTACACAGTTAGGAATTTCGTGCAATTTTTTATGCAGTGGCTGATGACGATGAAGAAATAAGCCTGAAGTGGGTATGTGCCACAGCTAACAGGTGATCAAGAGCAAGTTTTTATAATGGTTTGGAGCACTGGATGGCACACGCGTTACGCAAGTAGCAGTGTGTGACGCCTGGCTGTTCCTGTGATGTTCTAAAATGCTTTATTACTCATATTAATGCGATTTGTTTCTCGACATCAAGTCAGCCTAAGGCCAGTTTAGAAAGGAGTTTTAAGCTAGTTTTGACCCCGTTCCGGAGTGGCTTCCCGTTCTTGACGCTTGTGTGTGTTTGCCTGACTTCTGATGAAGTATGTTGTGTGTACTTTACTGGTTTTAATTTCATTCATTAAAGAAAAAAAAAGGCGTGGCTCAGTGGTAGAATACTGGGCTGGCACGCAGCGGACCCTGGTTCGAATCCCAATCTGTCATAGCTGTTTATTTATTTACTGAGGGATTTTTTTTTTATTCGATACTGATTACGGACACTGGCGGCGGCGGTGGCAGGCAACTACGGCGCCGCTCGTCACCTGTGTTCTGATCTCATAACAGCTTTAAGTGTAGAAGTGACCAGAACATCAATCAAAGCTTATTTAACAATAATAGAGTCAATGTTACGGTGGATGAACATTTTAGTCTCCTCGCCCTATATAGCCTTGACTATGTCGTGACACAGTTAATCTCTTGGCTTACTTGTTTACTATTCAGCTGTAAAGCGAATTAAAGCTGCTTTCAAGACAAATTCAATAACAAAAAGAGCACTTTTGTGATACAGCAAATCAGCACTTACAGAACTGTGCGAAAGACGAGTAGACATTATACCTGTCGTGTACGCGACACTAAGCCGAATGAGTAGAAGCTGTGTAAAAATGACAGGCAGTTTTTGAAAGAAGAGACAAATGTATCTCATTGCTGCATGTTTTGCTGTCATTTATATCGGAGTGCTGAGTTGGGACATCAGAAGCAACTTGCGAGTCGCGGCTCTCGATTTAGTGCTTCGCTTCTCATCATTAATCAAACGTGGGCTCATGATGTGCGGTGTAACATTTAGGACCAGCGCCTGTCACTTGCAACAAAAAAAAAAGGAAAGGGGTTTCACTGGCATGACAGGTATATGCTATGAAACAGATGAAATTCACAAAGCGTTCCGTGTGGATGACGGCCAACTTGCGCCGTCTGTCAGTCACCGGGGTATACGCATGGGAGCATGTGTGCAGATCGGCCTGTTCCCTCTGGTTGCCCGGCAATACCTTGTGCCGCCGGCCACGCACTACGCTGGTTGCGTTTTGCTTTGGCTGCGACGGCGCACAGCTCTGAATAGTACTTATATGAGCCGATTTTGCGAAGTAATCGATAGCGCATTGGGTGACGGTACACTCTTTAAAAAAATGGAGTGACGTACTCTCCATTTAGGGAGGAACGGCGATGTCCCCAATGTTCGTCTTTAAATAGAGAAACATTGCTCCCTCATCCACGGAGAAACACGTTATTCCTTATGAAAATCAACATGGCTGCCCCCCGGCGAAGCGAGTAGGCTTAGCAAATGCAGCGATTCTCGACTGGTAAGGAGTACACGGCACTGAAAGTTACAAAAAACGGTCCCGCTGAGCTTGATATTGAACGAAATGATTATAAAAACAAGCAGACGAACCTGTGGCGGTGAACACATCGCGAAAGAGAACGACGGAGCAAGTACGTTTCGTTCGGTCAGCGAAGCCACGTTCACTCCGAAAGACACGGGTTCTGCAGAGCCCTCACCTGAAGAGCACATGCTAGGCTTGCTGTATTTATTTCTCGCAGATTCACATAGTGTAGCGACGTTATCCATGCGTTTACGGGTCCGCAGGTCACGAGATGTGCCTCCAAACCGTACACTCGATCGCAGTGAAACCATTCCGAATCCGTAGTGCAGCATTGATAGATAGATGTTCAACGTTATATAAATGACTGGAGGTGTGAGAGCGTCATAGCAATGAAGTAGGTGGTAGGTAGCGCCATCTGGAGGGACTTAACAAAACTAAAAAAAGTTGACTGCCGCGACGTACGTTGTTATTACCCACTATCACGGCTCCCTTGCGGATTGTTTACGCATCAACCCATTCAGGACTACTTACGGACACTGAAAGCCTAACATGTGCTGATGCAATCCATATAGCTACACATGCACACATGGTCACATAGTACACATATAGTACGCAACAAGTACACTAGCGTATACGCTCACAAGTACGCAACAAGAGCACAATCACCCATTCACACCAACGACCCACACTTTGACGTGTTTACTCACACCCTACTATGAAAGCGCTTCAGCTTATATAGCTATGAATTTGGACTGACCTGTGTGGCGCAGGTTACAAGTACGTTTTCTTACACTTTTTTTACGTTTTGTATCAATACCACAACATGCGCACACGTAAATATATTGTATCTGATGGTTAGGCAAACCTTAGTTAATCAATGATTGCACAATAATGAACGAAATAATTACTAGAGCTTATCAGGTTTTCACGAAGACAAATACCCCCAAGCCTACGGCATTTCGAGCGCTGCGCCATCTGTCGACCACTGCCACAGTTACTTTTTTTTTTCTTGAAGCCTTTGAGAGTGCAAACACTTGCCGCGCGTTAGCCATTTCGGAGGTCACGCTTTTTTTTCTTCTTGTTACTTGGAGAGGGCGCAGCATGCAGACCAAACTTTGTCTCCGTCGTGGTAGGTGTTCTGTGGTCACGTCGACCTCGTTTAGTTGTTTCGTCTTAATGTTTGCTTATATTCTTTTTACGTGCGTACCACAAGTGTGACCGTTAGCCATGGATATAGCACACCACTAGCCCTTCAACGACAATGTTTTTGATGCGGTAACGACCGTCCTAGCAGTGTATACGTACGTTACAACGCGGGTCTTGCGAGAGAAATAAGCGATGACCTCGCATCCGACGGTATTTTTTCGTGAGCTATGACAGTGGCTGTTGACGTCGCGGCAGCTCTCATACTTGAGTGGAGGAACTATCGCTGCAGTGCGCAAGTTTATTATAACTTTATAGAATGTTGTGCCTGCATACTTTTCTGCTTCAGATGCCTCTCGCGATTCGCCTCGCGTGTCAACTTGCAATCATAGTGCGTGCCATAATTTTGTTGTTAGCGCTGTGGCTGTGGTGGTTATTACTCTGGATTCGGAATACTCTTTTCACAAAGGTGAGTGAGCGTTAGTACTTACTTGCTGTGCACAGCTGCTACTAGAAGTGCATCTTGTGTTGAGTTTCTCGCAACAAAGGAGAATCATGGACGAGAAAGGCATACTGCTCGCGTGCATAATTCCTTCCTACTTCTCAGTGCTGGCATGGACAATTCAAAACCAATGCGATTGAGAATTTGGTTTAACCTACAGAAGTCATTGGTTCACTTTTCACAAAAGTTTAGTTATGATGATGTTTAAAATGTTTCTGATGGTTGTAACCTAGTCTGGCTAATAAACGCTCGGTGAAACTTCGCAGCCTGTTTCCCTTTGTGCTTTCACCTGCTGTGGTAGCATATCATTATTGGGTGTCGTGTGACTATGCTGGAGGGCGCAGGTTCAACTTCCGGCCACGGTGGCCGTATTCGAATTGGGGTAAACTGCAAAGAACATCCATATGGCGGTAGTGGCACGTATAACACTATCAATTGTATATGATCGTACTTTCACGCACTGTAGAGTGGTATCAGGTTTCCTACAATGTTGAAAAAATAAGTGTGATGCTTTTTTACGCGCCTCGTTGAATTCATGAGTGCTGTTGGTGCCGTGCGAAACTAAAAATGCGTGGGCTTACCAAGTAGGTCGACACCGAAAAAATTCATTATTTTTTCACACTCTAAGGTAATCAATAAAGCAAGACTGCTTGGGAAGCAGAGCTCCTTGTATTCGTGACAAATTGGTAGTATGAAACAACACGAGACACACATGGAAGTGTGCGGAGCATCGTGCGAGTGCCTGACGATAAAAAAAGAGAGGCTTTTAATTTACACTAATAAAACAAAATAAAACGTCACTCCTGCATTGCTTACAACAATTTTATGTAAAAGCAATCGCTCGCGACTGGCCGCAGCCGGCTATAGGCTTGGCGTGCGCATGCGCGCGAGCAAGACCCCCGTGATTGAGGAGAAACTTGAACGCTGAAGGAGGAACGTTGCTCCTTTGGTCCTTGCCGCGAGAGCGCGCGACGGGTAAAGCGCCCGAAAGGGAGGAAGTCGCTGCGCCGAAGGAGAAACGGAGCCCGTTTCTCCATTCTCGCTCCCTTTTTTTTTTAGAGTGATATGCAAGCCTCTGCGGCTAGCATTTGGTGGGCGCTCGCTCTGTTATTGTGATAGCACTTATATGGACAGCCTCGGCTGATTTTTACCGTCGCCGTCATGCGCGGCATATGTATACGTACCTCTATATATGAAAACTCAAGAAAAAAAAAACCGCTCGCGCTCGGCCAACACCACCTAGATAAATTCAGTTGGCTCGGCACCCAGCCCGTCGCGATGCGCCAACGCGCATTATCTCCCACGCGTACTTCGCCCCACGGATGGGGGAGGGGGGTTAGTTGCTTGTGCGCTCGCGCTTATCCTTCGATGGGGAGAATCGTGTGCCTTGGCTTTTCACAGGAACGATTGCGTTAGTTGCCTGGGCCACAAAGGTCACTTCGCACACTGGGCAGGCCCCGTTTGCGAAGAGTTTCAAACACAAGCGAATTAACAACTGGGACACTCGCACACTGGGCAGGCCCCGTTTGCGAAGAGTTTCAAACACAAGCGTATTAACAACTGGGACACTCGCACACTGGGCAGGCCCCGTTTGCGAAGAGTTTCAAACACAAGCGAAGTAACAACTGGGACACTCGTTAATTCGCACTCATATTTGTACCTGTGATTACGTTTCGTGCGTCGTTTTTTGCTTAAACAGCGCGTTAAGCGTCGAGCTGTAAACGTTGTTAGCTCTCGTCGTGTATATGTGTTGTTTTCGTGCGTGAGCAGCGCGCTGCACGTTTCCATCTGCCAGTCGTTCTCGGCGTTACATTCCAAGTTGTTGCTATCGCATTCATTGTTTCGCCATTGTGGCGAAACAGTGACTTTTCCTGTGTCATCGCGCATTGACAAACCGCTGGCTTGTGAGTACACCGCATCTTGTGACCACCGACTCGAAAAAGCTCGAGATAAAGATCTGAAGGTGACCTTAATCCGTGACTTAGGTGGTTGATTGCAGCATTCGCGTGCGCTAACATTTGGATTGAATGTTTAAGTTGCACGGCTGATGCAAATCTTGGAGTCGACGTAGAAGGAAGTGCATATATAGTTGAGGACTGCTGCGCCAGGGGCCGCATTGGTCGCAGCTGCTGCTCATAATCTTTCAATGAACTCTACCAATTCATTTTTGTTGATTATCCTGGCAGTTAATTAATCATTATTTTAAGCCAGGCTATGTTCTGATATTATACGTATCCATTAAAACTTCAACTGAACCAGCTGGCCTGAACTGAAGGATTTCATTTTTCTTTTTTTTTTGGTATTTTTGTTTTGAGAATATGGCGAAAAACGCTCGGGGGCTGCTGTCGATCTTGTCTGGCGCAGTTTTTCCACGACTGCTGATTTAGTAGTAGATCTACTGTTTTTTTTTTAATTTTCTGTTCGTTGAGTAATAAGGTGTTCGAATTTACGAACTTTCTATATGTTCTGCGGAAAAATCACAACAGCTGCTACTTATTCAGCGTCGAGTTTGATTTGACGTGCTGCGATGTCGTGACGGACAAAAGAAGGAAAGCAGTCAGCTGACTCAAATGACACAGCGAAATAAAGACTAGGAATGTGTGAACTAGTGTATTTTCCAAATGAACAGCTTGAACAACAGAATAGTAGTAAAAAAACACTTTTTTCCCCCATCAACACGTGTCTCCGTCTTTCCTTTTTGTCGTTTCTCCCTTTCTACCTTCGCTTGAATGTGTACGGGTGAACAAGCACTCTACAAGCTTAGACTGCTAAACGAACCTGTTAGCCAGTGTTTGTGTGTGTATGAAATATTGCAGGAAAATCACTTGCAGAATTTTGGAATTGCATTGACATTTCGCAAGAATTTAATACTGCACATTAGTGAGCAAGTGAAGTTTGCGAACGAGCAGCTTTCGACCACAGCCGGAACATTTTTTTTTCGTTCTACACTCCCTTGCTTTTACTCTCTTCCACTTTTTCTGTTTTTGGAGTTTATGAAATGAACAGAACATGCCCACAGTTGTGACATTCAGGCAGTGCTTTTTGAAAAGCTCCGAAGAATTCTCTCTGGAATCTGAAGAGGTGAATGCACGTAGTGGAAAAAAAAAATCATTCTATGCATGTAAGTCCGTGGCAAAAAATTGCAACACGATGGGGACATTGGCTAGGTGGTATATACCTCGAAGGGAAATAGCGCTCCAAGACGTAAGACAAAGAATCGGTGATGGGTATATTATAATGCAATAATTCTTGGCGTTTAACATCTTAAAACCACGACATGATTAAGAGAGACACCGTAGTGTAGGTCTCCTCAATATTCAACCACCTGGGGTTCTTTAACCTGCATTCGGCCGAAGCACCGGCCATGTAAAGCAGATCCAGTGAGCGGGTAACTGTGCGCAGAACCACCTCGTCCCCGTTTAGTTTTTATTGTGCACTTCTCAGATCATCTTCCAAGAAGATCTGTTAAGGTCTTTCATTGCCCACCACGCACTTCTCATGAGCTGATCCCTCTCGGAAAAATCTTGTTCCCGCGCCCCTACTTGCAAAACACACTTCCAAACTCTCACTCAGCCCGTCTTTTTCGGAAGGGTGCTCATCGTGTCTGTTTTCACGCCTGAAACACTGTAGAGTTTCAGTGTGCTTAGTGCCATCAGAAACCTTTGTATGGTTCATTATAGGCTTGAATTGTGCTAGCTTGACACCTTCGAGGCAGCAGTAATCTCGGAATCATTATTTTTTTTCTCCGTCATGAAAGCTATAGTACGCTACGGTAGATGAATAATGTCAGTGCAGAATTTGCGATGGAAGAACTTAGCGCGAAGGCTAACACTTAAAATCTACTGATTTAAACTCATGTGCCATGAAGATATTTGCTATTATATTTTTATGTGTCGTGGCAGCACTGGTCTGACGTGCAGCTGAATTTTCCTCTGAAAGTTTCAGCTTCACGCCTGAGAGATTTCTTCTCTTTTTTGGGGAGAAAGATATAGAAAGAAACAGAAAGAAATACAAATAGAGACAAACATGAAATAGAAAAAACACATACAAAGGGAACTAGAGGAATAAATATAGAGAAAAATAAAGAGAAACAAGGCAGGCCGCCCAGCTACAGACTTCTTTCAAGCTGGCACCACTTCTGCGAAGCCAGGTGTATCTGTGATAGCTTCGTTTTACCACTAGTGCAGTAAATATATTCCTCGCTCACTGCGTCTCGACCCTACTGTAATAAACATATGCCGACAGTATTCGAGAATACCGAATATTATATCATCTGAAGCTTTAAAAAAACAGAAAAAAAAAACATTTCAACTCGAAGGCTGTGCAGGGGTGTTTCGGCCTCGCGTCGGTGCCCTAAATGTATATATACGCCCGGTGATACGCAAGTTCCCTACTTACAGATGCGTGGGAAAGGGCTGAATATCTGGCCTCAGATAGAGAGGAAATTGGGCAATGAGTCGCGCGCCTGCGTGTGTCTGAGGGAGTGATACCTTGACGACTTGATCACGCGTGAGGATGGGGTGGAGATGGTCCCGAAACTCGGGAACGGAAACGATGAGATGCGTATAATAATCGGACGGAGACAATGAACGCTTCGTGTCTCCGTTGCTGCTGTGATTTCGAGCCCAATTGGTACCTAAAAGGAAGCGCTCTCGCGCCGTAGTAGAAAACAACAAAAGAGGCGATGCAGGACTTGCTATGTGGTTGAAGACTATAGAAGTGTTCGTAAAGCATATCATTGATACACTGTGCATTGCATAGACCTCTTTCACGCGTGGAAACAGCGGTAGGCGCCGTCGACATACTCGGGCGCTTGTAGCGAGCCAAGCTCAAAGCTGGCCACCGGCCTCTACGATCACGTGCCAGTTTTGCAGCTCCGAGCTCAGTGCTCGGGAGAACGCATTGGAGGCTCCTCCGTCACAAAGGATTGTGGTGAAAAAGGGTGAACATTAGTTGCACGCGATTTACATTCACCCCTTTCTCCCCTTAGTTATGAATAATATATACAACAAAATATTGATCCTGGTAGTGATGCAGAATGTCCTCGGTATAACGACAAGAAATAAAGAGCATCATATAGCTGCTCTGGAGAGATGGTGAACTTCCACGTTAAAGGGCGTGAAGAGCGCGTAAGCTGTGAAACAAGTCTTTTCGGGCCAGTTGGCTCTGCCTTGATAGGAGCTCGCGTATTTCATGTGTCCTGAGGCACAGTGTCGAAATCAAAGGTAGAAGTGTGTGTGTGTGTGTGTGTGTGTGTGTGTGTGTGTGTGTGTGTGTGTGTGTGTGTGTGTGTGTGTTTTGTTTTGTTTGTTTGTTTGTTTGTTTGTTTGAAGAGCCAAGTGCACTTTCACTAGAACAGAAAAACGCAGCTATTTGCAATAGGCAACATGGTCAGGCCTGGTCCAACAATTTTTCTCCAGTGTGCTTATGTTACCGAAATTCCCCATATCTGTAATGCGGCTCAAATTTATATAGCCCACTATTGTCGGTATTCAGAAGTAACACCCTGATTTCGCTCTCATAGAAGGAACACTTCACTTGGGCATGAATTAGTTCGTTAAAGCTGTCCAAATCGCAAAATCGCAGTGCGTAAGCAATGTAGGAATATTTTTCGACAATATTAACACCGTCCTTGTGCTTCCGTCGGTGATGTTTTTTTTTTGTTGTTGCATGATCGTAATGGCGTTGATTACACTTGTAGAGCGAATGGGCCTTCCGGGCAAAATGCGCACCATTCTGAACGGTCGGCAGCAGTTTCTGATTCTTCAATTGTTCACCTTCTATTTTGGCTCACACCATCTGTGAGAGATCAGCGAAGAATTGTGTTCTTATAAAATTTTGAGGAACTTTAGAATAGTATTGAAAACCGTCAAAAAAAAAAAAAAACACGCTTCAGCTCAT